>NC_064254.1:70046721-70349751 GCF_003254725.2 Canis lupus dingo
GAGTGTCTGTCGGACAAGGGTAGGGGAGAGCGGGGTGCGTGGGACCCTGTGGCCCTCCCGTCTGGGCCCAGGGACCACGGTGAGCATCCTGGACCCTGGAGACACGCTGATTTCCTAAAGCCTCAGTTGACAAGCACCAATGACCATGTAACCTGAGTCCAGGGCCTGGAAGGCCCGAGAGCATCCATCCTCATTTAAAATACACCCGGACCCAGGCCAACACGCAAGAATAATCCCTCACTCCTGTAGGCACTGGAGTCCACGAGGGGTAAAATCAACGTCTCAAGCGACAATTCTCAAGACCGGGAAGACGGCCAGGGAAGCCCGGACACCACCCGAGGTGGGTGGGCATCTGAGAGCTCTCCTGCGCCTCCCCCGGCCCAGGCTCGGTAGGCCCGAGGAGGCGTCCCATGCGCTTGGGCACCTTCTATGTCGCATCATCTGCAACATGTTCATGTGGCCACAGAGTCCCGTTAAGGGTGGAGACAATCAGCTAGGCAACTAATTATCACAAATCTATAAAAGCCACCCAAATGTCACGGGAATCAATGTGCATTGATCCCAGTCCCAACATGCTTCCGAGAAAGACGGAAAACACGCCCTGCCGGGCGACACTCTCACAGGTGAGGACCTTTGGGAGGTGGCAGGATAGTCTTCACCTGAAAGTCACCATCGAGGCTGAATTCCGGCAACGAAGAGCGCCCAGCACAACGCTCTTGAGAGGAAAGGTGCATTTTGTCAGCTAAATTCTAAACACTTTATTATGTCATCAACAAATTGAAGCTTGGGAAAAGCAGAGGGGGAAAAAAAGTAAAAAAAAAAAGAATCACTGAAGATTGAGAAAAGCGTTGCCAGTTTTTTTCAGCAGAATGTTCATATTGGACACCGAAGGGAACTAGTTGGTAAGAACCTGGTATATATATAATATTTAACAAAAGATTCATTTCTCTGCAATCCCAGTGTGATGAGCATTGGACTATTTTTTTAAATATTATTTTTAAAATATATTAAATCAGGCGCTGATTCAAGTTGCTTCAGATCCTATTCGGTCCTGCTGATGTTCCTTCCAAACAACAAAAAAAATTTTTCTACAATAAATAACTGAAAATCTACTGAAATTGTTCATGGGCCAAATATAGCAGAACCACTGTCCTAAAGACAGTAAAATAGACATTTCCCCTGGAAAGTACCTACTGATAAAAAATAGACTGAATCGCCGAATATATTCCAGTTTTCCTGGTGGTCTTAATTACTAAATTAATTTGATTATATGGTTAATCAAATTGACTGGATTAGTTTAAATGGCTGGGGTGATCCTTTTTCTGGGTCGTAGTTTGTGGCCAATAATCATGGTCTTTCCAAAGTATTTCAGTTGAATGAGATTCTGTATTACCCTTGAATAAATTTTTCCAATGATTAAATGCTTTAAAACTCAACGTAATTTTGTACATCTAATCTCAACTTTCTTGGTGTAAACCTGTTGTCTCTTTGCTCAAGATCACTTTTTTTTTTTTTTTAGGATTTTATTTATTCATGAGGGACATACACAGAGAGAGAGAGAGGCAGAGACACAGGCAGAGGGAGAAGCAGGCTCCATGCAGGGAGCCCGATGCGGGACTCGATCCCAGGACCCTGGGGTCACAACCAGAGCCGAAGACAGACACTCAACCGCTGAGCCACCCAGACGTCCCGATACCCCTATATTTTAAAAGCTACTCTACAATTGTTCAATTCTGTAACTTTCTCCACTTAACCTGTTTTTCGCCTCCTTCGCATTTCTTTTTCTTTGGAGAGCGGGTGAGACTACTAGTATGAGTGTGAGTGCAAGCGAGCCTGCGCCAGGGCAGAGGGAGAGGGAGAGAGAGAGAGAGAACCTCAAGCAGGCTCCATGCCCAGCATGCAGCTGGATGTGGGGCTGGATCTCACCCGAAATAGTGCCCTGAGCCAAAATCAAGAGTTGAGTAGCTTAACCGACTGAGCCAGCCGGGCGCCCCATAGCCTTCTTGTCCTCAAATATTTATATATCTATTGTATGTCTCCAGGTATAAGGTTTGTGAGCTCAGGGACGTTGTTTTTGTTCACTGGCAAATCCCCTACACCAATTATAGCTCTTTTATAAGTATTATTGAACATGTCTATGGGACGGACGCTGAGACATACCAAAATCAAAGTGTACCAAAAAGATGCAGAACCAGATGTTTCCAGGGAGAAGAGTAGGATGTCAAGGGGCCATACACTTACTTTGTGAGCCCTTCTCTCTTTTCTATTCTCCAGCAAAGATAAACAGCATAAACCTTTTCCTTCCTTCGTCTTTTCAGCTTTTTAACTACGTAAACGTCCTATTTTGATTGCTCTCGCACTTCTTAACGGTGTTTATCTTCAGACTCATTTCTTTCATTCATAAAATATATTTTTTTAACAGACTGAATTTTCTCTCACAAAAGGGTAAATCTTATGGGTGCAAAAAGGTGTGACGCATTTTGTGAATTAGTTGTTGTTGACTCATGCCTATAACCTGAAGTCGTAGTGTTCAGCAAGGTTAATTATAGACAAATTCAGGTAGTTTTAGAGCCTCAAACTGGTCCAGGCTCAGGAAAAATACTAGGAGCTAAAATATTTCTCTGATGCTCATGCTTAAGTGGAATGGCCACTATGAGTGCAAGCCCCCCCAGATGGCAGCGTGCTGGTCTTCCTCAGCACTGCGGGAGCCACCTGCCCCCTCACCGAGTGCCAGGTAGCGGTGAACCTGCTAGCGAGAATCGGTTCACTGTCGGATTCGATGTGCTCAGTCAGTGAACTTCATCCTGAGGTTCTTGGATGTCTTACTTTGTTTTAGCAACGTATCGTCTCCACCACCTACTCCCATAAAAACTGTGGTGCCATCTCCGTAGAGAGAAGTTAACACGGTATCTTCTCCAGTTGTGCTTTCATCGTGAGCCCCCCACCCTTAGTTCTCAGTATTTCTACTTCTCTTCCCACCCAAATGAATACCTCCTACAGACCTTGAAACAGAGGATGACGCTAACTCCTTTTGATTATCCACACCAACAGTTTGGGTTTCGCTTGAGACTTTGGCCAAGATTTAGGACAGTTCCTATGTTGTCAAACACGTTTAGCCAACCCAACGGGGAACTTTATTCTCCTGCTTTCTACACAGCGAGGAGAGAGAGAGAAGTGGTGGCAGGTTATGGGAAATAGGAGAAAGGCCTTTCTCTTACCTCTGGGGATTGTCGATGGTTGATATGGAAGATTACACTGGAACAAAGATTGCATTGCCAGCTTGTGTAGTTTATGCTCTACTTGTACTACATTATTATGGACTAGTTCTATTGTCTTGGGGGACAATAGAGGGTTTTATTTCAACATTATGTACAGAATGCCTGTATGGTCTCTTTCTTCCCTCCTCCAGATGCAGGAAGATATTTAGTATCAGGTTTCTGAAGGAGCCATGTCAAAATGAGGAGGTATAAACATTTCCTTTTTTTTTTTTTTTTCTTTTTTTTTCCCCCTTCTTCCCCCCTGTCAGCTTTCAAAGCCCAGGATTCTGTTGTTTGTGAGAGAAGACTAAGTCATAACCCATTAGAGTGCGGCCTTCTCGGGCAACTCTGCACGAACAAAAACGAGTTATATATAAAATGGGATCCTGAAAGAATGATTTTTATGCCAAACACCTGAGAGAGAAGTCTTTCAGCGATGTAAGGAAAAAATGCTCTAAGAACCACTACTCAGAAAACTCTGCTTTTAGGTAAAACTTCTTATCTTTCTTTCTCCTCCCTGTTCCTACCTCATCATATACATGTACAAAACCATAAATTCTATGTTCTCAGGTAGATACACAAATGCCCAACCAATGTACACTCGCAGCAATTGTTTCCAATAAACCGTGGCTTACTGGTGTCATGTGCCAGGCAGGATGTGCAATGGGTGATATCGTCAGAATCGTCAGAACTTGCATTCCACTGATCCTTATGTTCTTTCAGATGTGTTGATCCTCTCTTCCCATTGATGAGTCCGAGATTATTGTTAAATAGACAGTTTTAGGCAACCTGTAGATTGGGACATATGCAACGCAAAGTGAAGAATTAGCAGGTCTTTTTCTTTTTTAAGTTTGAGTAAGAGGCAACAATTACTCCAAATAACCCATGACGACAATCCCATGTCATTGTCCTAAATTTTCTAAATTATCCATGCCGGTCTCAGCAATTAAGGACAGTTCCTTGTTAGATGAGAAACCCTAGTCCTCCACTTATGCTCAACCTTAATTATTCCCAATTAGGCCGTTTCATCAAAAGTGTGGTCTGGTCAAATTATTTGGCTCTAAAGTAGTTGTCACCTAAAGATAGTCTGACCTGTCTCCCGCTAAAGGAAATCGGTGTAATGAGAATATTGCTTTTGGGTCACCTTGTATACTTAAACTTTCTGGGCTACGGTTTCCCCATCTCCAAAACAGAAGTGCTACATCATTCTCAGAGGGATGGAGCCCTTGCACTTGGAGAGTGTGGGCGCTGGAGGGTTGGAAAAAGAAGTGTATTGGGCTTAAGATGTTGATAATCACTGCCTATCATGTGACGTATGTCTTTTTAAAATCACTGATTGAGTGGGTTTCGTAAATAAATCATGGGCACGATTTCTGCAAAATAACTTGCTACATCTTTTGAAGGTTTACGAGCAGCATAACTGATTTTATGGCTTCACCGACCAACACAATCTCACTTCTCTGGGGAAATACAGTAACACTCATAGGTAACGTATCTTCTCTTCCTTTTATTCATACTGCTACCACCACCGTTTACATCTTCTCCCACCACATTGAGTGTTGCCATAGTTTCCCAACTGACTTTCCTCCCTCCTGTGCTTCATCCTGCAGATTGCCCTTAATCGTTTTCTGAAAGCACAGCAAAATCACCAGGATCCTACTTAAAATTTTTGACTGCCTCTTCACCGCCGATGGAATTAAGACCAAACCATTTGACCGAAAATTCTGGCTCCCGGCTGTTCTTCCAAACTCAAGCCCTAGTCCTCCTCAAGGTCGAGCTCTAAATGCAACTATTTTAGATTATTTCCTGATCATAGAATGCCCTGTTCACCTCCCTGCTGTTTCTTCAGCTGCAGCTCTCTGCCCAGCACTGCCCTCCAATCTTGGTCAAAAGGAAGTCTATCATTCCCAGAAGAGCTGGAATCCCTTCCATTTCAGATTTCTGGGGCCCATGGTCTGCATCACAGATATGGCACGTCATCACTGCCTGGAATATTGTGCATAAGGGTACAAGTCTTAGCCATCCCACCAGAATGCAACCTGAATATCTTGCATGGCATAGTACCCGGCACAGGCCTCGTTGGAGAAGGAAGATGGTGTTGCCTTCATATCCGCTTAGTGAATGAACTAATAAAGTCAATAAACATAAAAGCAGGGCTATAAGGGAAAAAACGAAGGACAATGGTTTTTAAAAGAATGGAAAATCACTTTATCTGGCAGTGAGATGACCGCCATAGAATGAACGAACATGCTATAAGCCATTTCTTATGAAATTCCAAGTGGAAGGTGATAACTTTGTCTCAGAACTAAATGCATCTGTGTCTAGCCTGCGTCAGGAGCACGTACATTCAACCTAGCACCATGCTTTTACAGGTCAAAACAAACAAATCTTTGCCATGGGCAGATGCTCTGGTACGTCAGAAACGGACTGGCCATTTGCATCATTAAATATCCTGTAGTTAACTCTGTTTGAGGCAAGCATCCTAGGAACTTGATTAGAAGGCAAAGACTTTTGAGGAATGCATTCATCACTCCGCCTCTAGACTTTCCAGCCTGCTCTTCTAACCTGCAGGTTGTGGACTTGAGCGGCAGCCTCCAGCTGGATCTCCCACTTCCAGCCCAGTCAGCTCTGCTCGCTACAGACTGGCCAGCCTTCAGAGCCCAAAAAGGCCGAGCCAGTTCCTTTACTTCTCCTGTTGCTACTATTTCTCCTTGACTGGAGATTTAGTGCAATTCAGCGGTTTTTGTATACTGACAGACTCTATTTAGTTTGTCTGAAGTCTGAAGCCAAGGTGAGATCCTTGTTAGCAACCGAGGACCTCTCCCTTCAGTCCCAAATGGGTTTTCCCCATTGCAATGCAGTTTTACAGATTTTACTGCCCTTGGAGTTTACTCATACCACTCACCGTGTAAATGTATCAACAGAATTCACCGCCTGCTAGAGTCTCTAATTATTTAATATAAAGCCATCCATTTTATCCTTACGATTCAAACATCTGGACATGAGCCAAGGCAAGCATATACGTCAGCTCAGTATTTAATAATGAAATTCAAACGTGTACAATAAAACGTGAAAACTATACCCCTCCCCCCAAAAAATGTCTTGTAGTTAAAGCATCAGTGAACTCATGGTCAATTCAAAAAGATGACTCGGTTCATGAGATGCTGCATGTCTGGATAATGAATCCCATTAAAGCTGTGCAGAAATTCAGAGCTGAAAGTCTGAAAGCCTTTGCAAAGATAATGTTTACACTAGTCCTTAAATACTCTGGCAAGGCAAACCCTAGAAGATAATAAATCAATGATTGAGGGGTGGAAGAGAGACAATATCACAACCATTGGAAGGCTTTTGAATGATCTAATGAAATACCTTACCCTATATTTTTAAATTTTTCTGTGAGAAACAATCCACTAGAATTTATTGATATTATAAGGCTTAATTTCTCACACAACAAAAGTAAATACCATATAATTAGATTGCCAATTGTCTGCCAATTTAATTGAGAAATCGACTGAAATATGCCATGCATACATTATTCTTTTATATCAGAAGTCTTAGTGTTGCATTGATCCCAAATATTCCCTGTCTACCAACTATGAAACGATAGACACACTCTGGATGTCTGTGTGTGCCTTCCCACAAATGTCATTTTCAGAAATCTATAACTCAGCTTCCTAGACCAAGGAAAGGAAGGCACATGAGACCAACAGGCTGTTTTCGACTTTGCGTTTCAGATCATTTATACCGGAGTCCTGCTGATCACCCGGTGTCAGGTCGGCTTCACTGACGTTGAGGGCGTAGGTGAAGAGGATAAGGTTCTAAGGGTGGATGCCAGAAATTCCACCGAGAAAGCTCTCCCTGGGTCTTTCAAGTCTTTGCCCCTTTTAAAAATGCAAATAACCCTTCAAAAACCAGACTTTTAATGCACTTATCGATCATTTGTATATCGGTGATAGTGGAAGACGTGGGAGTGCCAGACCTTGGCAAGAGGACCAGCAAGAGCGATGGTGAGAAGACAAGTTCAGAGGAAAACATGTAACCCAGGGGCATGGGGCAGAGAAGACCATCCTGGAGGGACCAAGCACCATTGTGAACCTAGCCTACCTCCCAGTCTGGGCAAGGCTCCCTCCTGGATTCGCCCCTGAGAGCCCCTAACTCTACCCCGTGAAAGCCGTGGAACTTCTGCAGAGGGGCTGACCCACGTTCTCGAAGAAAACCCTCTTGCTAATACAACCACAGTCACGTGAAAAAAAACAAACAAAAAACAAAAAAAACAACCCATAGTCATATGCAACAAATTAAATTATGGAAAGACACCGAGGAAGGATGTTTTAAGCACTGAAAGACCTTGTTAGGAAGACCATGGGATTTATCATTCAAATGGGGGCCCAGAAAGGGGCTACCGTCTTGCCCAGGATGGCAGACAGACAGGTGGACGAGAGTGTCTGCCTATTCCACTCCCACATCCATTTTCAGCCGTGAAAGATTATTGCGATCTTTCTGGCATATGCTGGGTAATCAGCTTTCATCTTCCGTCGTCCCTCAGAGTTGAAGGCCTGACCCCGTAGCTACTACCCTTTGCAAGTGGGTTGTGTTCTCGATTCCTGACCTAGTTCGCCAGGAGAGTATTAGCTGCTTAGTTAACTCGGTAGCTTGTCCCTGGCAGGGGGCCCGGATTGGGGCTCCCAGAGGGGGGGATGCCTCTCCCAGGAGGCCAGTTCTCACACAGGAGGGGGCCTCAGACCAGAAGGATCTGGGCGGGAGGCGGAGTCCTTGCAGCAGGAAAGAAAAGCTTTATAAGCAGTGAAGGAAACGCTGAGCAGCTCCCCAAATCCGTGGCAAGAGGAGCGGGGGCCTCGTTTCTTTTGCAGAGACCCGCTCTAGATGCGTGTCCCTGTTTCCACGAGCTGCTTCGGGGCGACTCCCACGAGGCCAGCCGGCTTCTCCCCTCCTTGGGGTCCTCCGGAAGGCCTGGGCCACGGGAGGCCTCAGGGCCCGGGGCGGCCGTGGGAGCAGCTGGGCAGCCAGGCCGGGCCACTGTCGCGCCGCAGTTCTCGGGTGGGACGCGGGCAGGGTCGCTCGGGAGGTCCTGCGTCTGCCCTCCAAGCTCATCTGAGAACAACCACGGAGCAGGCTCGGAGAGGTGCCGGGTTTCCACACCAAGGCCTGCGAACGCTTTCCATTCCACGCTATGCTTTTTGTCAGGGAAGCGGACGGCACTTTCCGCGGCCCCACGACGCCCATCCTCGGCCGATGCTCCTGAGTCGCGGCTGCCAGGGGACCTCCCGTGCCAGAGCCCAGGCCCCTTCCCCTGAGGGCCTCGCTCGCGGGGTCAAGTCCTCCCATGAAGCCTGACTCTGTGCCGGCTCAGGCCGAGCCAAGGCTGCAGTAATTCCAGCTCTAATCACGGCCACGTGTTCATCAGGAGCTTTAAACTACTTGGTTCTGCGGATCCTAAGGGGCCAAACCACACACAGGCAGGGAACCGAAGCCTCAGCCTTTCCACCGATTACTCTGTTTATCGCTCCACTTGGATTAGAAACATCTTTGTCACCCAGCTCCTGGCGGGCCACAGAGTGCGGCCTGGCTCTGCGGCGGGCGTGGGGTGCCGACGAGGTCACGGCCACCGGGCCCACCGTGGCCTTTCCCGCCTGTCCCCTGCTGCCCAAGACTGTCAGCCTCCGTCAAGGCTTGTGCGTGAGTTTTCTCAAAAACCTCTGAGGACACTTCACTCTGAAGGCTTGACGGTGCCAGCAGCGAGTGGTGCCTCGTGCAGCCTGGCGCAGAGCGGCCCAGGTGGTCATGGGGAAGTGGGCCCGGCCACACGGCCACACCGCCACACGGCCACACGGCCACACGGCCACACCGCCACACGCCGAGCAGGCTGCTGGCGCCCGGCAGAGGCCGGATCTAGGTCACCAGGGCCCTGCGATGCTGCAGCTGCCGGGCCCTCCCAGCCCCAGCACGTTCTCAAAGCGACAGCACCCTGCCACTGGCAACTGCCCTTTCGCTCCGTCCCCTCCTTCTGTTGGCCATGTGTCATTCTCCGGATTAATTGAGGACCCCCAGCCATGGGAGCTGGAAAACATTCTCTGTGTGTGTGTGTGTGTGTGTGTGTGTGCAGGACACGGACAGACAGAGATTTTGCTCTGGAGCCTGCGTGCTGAAGTTGCTGTTTATTTTTTTTGTTTGTTTTTTTAAGAATTTTTTTTTAAAAAGATTTTACTTATTTATTCCTGAGAGACACAGAGACACAGAGACACAGGCAGAGGGAGAAGCAGGTTTCCTGTGGGGAGCCCAATGCAGGACTCCATCCCGGGACCCTGGGGTCACGCCCTGAGCCCAAGGCAGACGTTCAACCACTGAACCACCCAGGTGCCCCTGAAGTTGCCATTTAAATGCAGATTTCCACAGAGTGAGCTAAATATTAATATCACATTCCTCTGTTAACGTAAACACCAGCAGCAAGATTTGGCAGCTCATAAATCGAGGAAGAACTTAAGCTTTTCTCCATATGCAACATGTGCGTTTTCTTTTCTTTTTTTTTATTTTTTCTTTTTCCTTGCCTGAGTGCCACTGAAGTGAAGACCACATCCACAGTGTGGCAACATGACAGGGAGATTTTTTTTTTTTTTTGAAGCTCATATTCTTTAATGTTGTACAAAAAAGTAAGAGTAGAACCAAAAGTAAATTAAGCCTTATCACGTTTGTTTACACCACTATCTAGTTCTTCATATTAACTTTACTATTCAAACAATAGAAGGTAGGTAGCAATTTAGGGATTGGGAAAGAGATAAAAACCAAAAGAACTTTTCTACCATGTTTATTCTACACGGTGTTTAGCTGCGCTCACAGAGACGGCTCCTTTTACTTCTCCACCGTGCAGGAATTCCGTTGTATATAAAACTGAACCTGCTCAGAAGCTGAGGGAGACTAGAAATGATGGGTCCGTATCCTGGGGCATTGTCAGACAATTCAGACAACGGTGCAGCTACAAGCTTGTAACTTTTAGGGACTGCAAACAAGGCTTTCTCTTGAAGTTGAACCCAAAACAACTTCTTATGGTCCTTAGGTTTTGTAATATGTGCAGGAATATATGGATACTGAGGAGGTTCAAAATTTGGTCTCCACCAGTTGCCAATGCAGAGTCATCAATGACCCAGTCTTGCAGGACTCCATCTTGATGACCCAGTGTCTCTGTCATGAAGCGTTTTAGTCCTTCAACTTCATCTTCTCCTGGGTTAAGCTCACCACCAGGTAATTTGAAGAAAGTTGTTCCCAGTTGTAGCAGAACTACACAGCAGGGAGTTGAGGGGGCTGGAGATGTGGGTGTCCTCTCCGTGGTCCTTTGGTCCTTTGTCCTTCCTTGTCCAGAGCTGGATGCTATGCATTGGGGACCATTTATTTGGTGTTACCTTTTCCATTCTATGTAAGGGCAGCCATCTGCATTTTTCGTATAGACAAGCAATCTTCGTGAACATTTTTTTTTTTATGATTACTTTTCTCTATAGCTGGGCTTTCCATGTCTGAGGCATTGTTCACTTGAAGGCAGGCATTTTTGTTTTGATTGTTCATCCAAATATCAGTCAGGATTTCCTGGTTTTCTGGCTACATGCCAAGCGCACACACCTACACACACACTTGCTGCTACCTTATCTGCATTATATAAAAATCTGAAAGCATCTTCTCCACTTAACTACAGGGAAAAAAATACAAAAGCATTCTATTTCCACAATAAATGTATGAGGCAGGAAGATTTATATTTATCCACCTCTTTCCTCAAAGAAAAAAACAATGCTTGAATAAGTAAATATCCGAAAGCAACATGACCTAGAGCCCCAGATATCAAGCCACCGAAAAAGAGAGGAGGAAGCAATACTTGATGGGATGTGGGAGGTGTGTAAGGATTAACCCTGAAAAGGAAAAGGAGTGCTCTGAAAGCAAGAGGAAGAAAAGCAAGAATGATTACCATTATGCACTGAGTTGTGTCCCTTCCTAAATTTGAATGTTGAAGCCCTAAACCTCAGGACCTCAGAATGTGACTGCATTTGGAAACAGGACCTCTAAAGAGGAAATTGAGGTCAAGTGAGTTCATATGGGTGGGGCCCTCGTGCAACGTGACTGGTGCCCTATGAGATGAGGGAGAACAAAAAGGTGCACAGAGGAAAGGCCATGTGAGGACACAGGGAGAAGACACCATCTGCAAGCCACGGACTGAGGCTCAGGATAAACCAAACCTGCTGACATCTGGATCTTGAGCTTCCAGCCTCAACTATGAGAAAATAAATTTCTGTTGCTTACACCATTTAGTCTGTGGTATTTGGTTATGGCAGCCCGAGTAAACTGATATGGTTACAAACACAAATTTGGAAGGTGATGTTCATGAATTTGAGCAAATGTTTGCCTTTGCTGGGCATCTGAGACTGTTAGAATAAAGACAACTATCATTTTTATTTTTTTAGATTTTATTTGTTTATTTGGCACACGCAGAGAGAGAGAGAGAGAGAGAGAGCACATGTGGGGGGAGCAGCAGGCAGAGGGAGAGGGAGAAGCAGACTCCTGCTGAGGAGGGAGTCGAAGGGCTCGATCCCAGGACTCCGGGACCATGACCTGAGCCAAAGGCAGCCACTTAACCACCTGAGCCACACAGGTGCCCAAGACAGCTGTCATTTTAATCAGTGTGAGTTATGTGTCAGGAAGCCTGCCGTACTAGCCATGTACTGTCTCACTGACTCTTCACTGTAACCCCAGGAGATGAGCACTATCACTGCTCCTCTTTCATGGTTGGGGATTGTGTGTGCATCATCATGTACATATACATGCACACATACATGCACAGACCCAGGGAGTGAATCAGTGAACCAGAATCTCAAAGATAGGCACTGGTGGGCCATCAGATGTGGGTAGTCTCCCTCCAGACCCTGTGCTTGACCGCCTCTTGACAGCATGTTTCCAACCACATGGCCTCCCTGAGGTCCTTCCAGTAGAAAACACGTCTTCTCATTCCCTTCCCTTCTTCCTTCTTGAATCTTACCTGCCAATTCAAAGCACAAGTGAGATTTTAGCAACCAATGGAAGCCCACGTACACTCTCAGCCTCTTCTGTATCCTAGAGCATGACATTCTATTGATTCCTATAGCACTGCCTGCGTATTGCTGGGAACTATCATGAATTATCTGCCTGGGGGTATGTCCTGTATCCGTGTCCAGAGAAAAAGCTTCTTGAGGCTAGGGGCTAGACCATGGACTTCTTCCCAGCATCCATTACCAGACTAGCATATAAAGATATTTAAGGAATACTATTTGACTGAAGCTTCCAAAAATAAATTTCCGTGCAGACACTGTAAATAAACTTAAAATCTATGAAAACACCTCAACCTGAAATGTGTGATTTCAGCTGCATTAAGAGTCTGGCCTGCCTCACCACTTGGAGACTCTACATGGTTGTGGTGACCAACAAGGTTACACAAGGACAAGTGGGGAGCAAATCCAGCAGCCCTAAACTGAGTTTGGAGCTGTTTTGCATCCACTACTCAAGCATCCCCACACTCCCCTTGCATGCTCATTGCCAACATTCTCTAGTTTCTCAATTAGACAGTTTGTGTTATAGGAGATGCAAAGTCTTAAAGTCAGATAGTTAATACGTGAGAAACCTTGAGCAAGTTAATGTCTCTGAATCCCAGTCTCTTATTTGTAAAAGACAATGACTCTTACTTCAAAAACAAACAAACAAACAAACAAACAAAAAAATAAAATAAAACAATTCTTACTTCAGCATCCCCACCGCAGCCTCGTGGGGTTGTAGTAAAGTTTAAAAGCCATATAGGTAAGTGCCCAACATATAGCAGATAGTCTGCGTATGTTAAGCCTGTCTTCTCTCCCTTCTTCCTGTGCCAAATGTTTAAAAAGAAAAAAAATCAACAAACTGTCACTAGTAATTAAATTGCTCCACATAGCCACTGGAAAAGGTTCCAATCATACTGATACTTAACATTTGATTAAAGATTTGCCGTTTACAAAGGGCTTTTATGAGCCTTAACATTTGATCCTTAGAAAAAGTTCCATGAAGGAATCAAAGCAAGAATTATTACCATTTCAATTTTAGGGGAAAAAATAAAAAGCACTGTGAGTCCTCTATAGAACAAGTTACTCAATCAAACTTACTCAACTGGAAAGTCACAAAGCTCAGGTTTAAACCCAGAGAATCGGGATCTTTCTGGGAAAGCACAATGACTCCCTGAACTGGGCTCTGGGGTAAGAAGATTGTTCTGAAAAACACAATGGGAACATTTAGCACACATTCTGTGAACAATCATGACAAAGGGTTGTGCTGCTTTTTTTCTCCAATCCTTCCTTAGGTTATACTCCCTTCTAGGAGTATTCTCAGTATAAAGGAAAAAAAAATTACCCCTTGCCCATTTCCGGTAGTATAAGAACATGGTGACATCTCTCCAATTTTCTCCTAAGAGAGGCATAGTGAAAAGGCTGGGAAGGATTTTGCGCATTGCATAGCTTGATTCAAATTATTTTTCATGTGATGCCTCAGTTTGTAGTAGAAAGTAGAGTCAGTTTGTGTTTTTATGAGAAATAACTCATGTAAATGTCAGTGATATGATTTGTTAAGTTGCAAATGTATTAATCTCAAAGTACGAAAGCTAGAAATGACTTTTTAAAAACTAAAATTAGACAAAGAACTGGAAAATAAAATTTCGAAAGTATACTGTCTACAATAAGATCAAAAGACAGAACTACTTAGGAATAAATATGAAATCTGTGCAAGAGTAAGACACAGAAAAGGATTAGACATTGCTAGAGAAATATATAAAGATTTGAATAATGGAAATATATACTATGTTCATGAATTGAGATACTCAGGATTGTTCTCTATTCTCACCACATTAATCTATAGATTTTATGTAATTCCAATCAAAATCCCAGCATATCTCTTTTTTTAAGAAATTGATAAGCTGATTCAACAATATGTATGAAAATGCAAAGGATCTAAGAGAAAAAATAATTATGAAAAAGATGAAAAAACTTGGAGAACTTACGCTATTTGATTTTAAGACTTACTGTGAAAAAATCAAGGGGGTGGAATAGAATAGAGAGATCGAAAATAGATCCAAACATGTGTGATGACTGTGTCAGGCAAAGATTTCTTCACTAGGTCAAAAATAACACCAAAAATAAAATAAAATTCATTGCATTTATCAAAATTAAATCCTTCTGTTTTCTTCAAGAGAAAAATACAGGAAATGAAAAGGAAGACTGGGAGAAAATTTTTGCAACACATATAACTGATAAAGGAGAACATCCAGTATATGTAAAGCACCCAATTATAAGACAAATAATATAACTTATTTAAAAGGGTAAAAGATTTCAGTAGACTCTTCACAAAGATATATGAATATCCAGTACTCAACATGAAAAGGTACTCAACACTACTAGCTTGTAATGTAAATTAGATTGTAAATGTAATGTAAGTGTGAATTAGATTAAAATTGTAATGTGGTATTACTTTACGCCCACTAGAATGGCTAAAATTAAAATGACTGGCAATATCAAATATCGTCAAAGACTGGGGGCAAATGGAATGCTCATACGTTGCTGGTGAGAGTGTAAAGTGGTACAAAGGCTTTGAAAAGCAGTTTGGAAGTTTCTTATAGAGTTAAAAATATACTTACCATATAACCCAGCAATTCCACTTTTAAGTCTTTACTAAAGAGAAGTGAAAATGTATGGAACAGAAAGGACTTGTACACAAATGTTCACTGTTCATAGCAGTTTTATTCATAATAGTCCACACCTGGAATCCACCCCGTATCCATCGATAAGTGAATAAATAAACAAATTGTGGTATAGTCACACAATTGAATACCCTACTCAGTAATTAAAAAAAAAAATGAATTACTAGTATACACTACAGCCAGGATAAACCACACAGACATATTGAAGGAAGGGAGACAATACCAAGAATGGGTATGATTCCATTATATGAGACTTCAGAACCCACAAAATTAATCTATGATAATAGAAATTGGATTCGTGGTTTCCTAAAAATGGTGGAGGAGGAACTGACCATAAGTGTCACAAAGAAACTTTTCTAGAGAGGTGGAGGTATGCCATATTACACTGATCTGGGTATGGTTCTACGGTGTCATCAACCTGTATGTTTGAAATAGGTGAACTTGATTGCATGTAAATTATACTTCAGAAAAGTTGATATATTAAAAGGCGGACAGGGTCAAATTTCTTTAAATATTCTTTTCCTCTCACTTCATAAAAATTTGTGAAGGCTCTAAGTGAGACATGAGTCTATACCGAGGGCTATCCCCTCGATATCGATTAATTAGAGATTAATTTATATGAAGGGAACTTTGCCGAGCTTCCCGCTCAGATATTCCAAACACTAGTCTCCTCAGACCAAAAGTTCCAATATTCTTTAAATGGTGAGTTGTAAAAGAGGGTCGTATTCTAAAACCACCAACAATATTAGACAATAACGAGACCCACAAATCAGACACGTTCCACAGGCTTCTAAAAAAACACTTTAAAAAAGACTTTATTATGGAAAATTATAAACATACATAAAAGGAAGAACAGCAGAAGAAATCTTTGTGTCCTCATCACTTAGCTCCAAAAATCATCATTATCTGGCCAATCTTGTTTGTCTATAACCCTAAAGCTCCCCTTCCCCACCTGCTCAATGAATATTTTAAAGCAAATCCTAGGTGTTGTATCATTTCATCTGTAAATACAAGAAGCTCTAAAATCGTGATTTGTTTGCTCATGCTGTATTCTCTGCCTGAAATGCTTACCCCTGTGCCCTGAATATAGCTGAATCTTTCTTATCTGTCAGATGAGACCTTTCCAGAAAGACCTTCCCTGATCTCCTGATAGAAATAGCTCACCTCTACCTCGGCCCCATTATTTTTTGTCCTGGTAATTTTTGACAGTTTGTAATTATGAGTTCCTGGGTTTTGTCTGTCTTCTCAACTATATTCAAAGTGCCGCTGCGCGGGCACTAGCACAGCGCCCGAAAGGTGGTTAGTAAATGGTAGGTCCTTATTGCTAATTAATTGTTCTGACCAGAGAGCCTGCAACAACTTTTCAGAAGTCAATGATTAACATTTCTTCTAGATGGGGTGAGGTACTGGATTACCACCAAAGGTGAACTGGCATTGTGTTTTCATGATTTTTCAAAGCCTACAGTATAGGAGGTGTCGAATAGAGCCGGCGGGTGTGTTTCTTCTTTTATATATTTTTATAAGAACCAAGGAATGTTATAAATGGAAGCAGCTTGAGAAATAATCTACATTCATAGATTTGTCGACTTTTAGAATGAAAAGAATGCTTAGGTAACATTTTGTTGAAGACAGTTCAAGCTTTTTTCTGTTAACAGATAACAGAATGTCATACCCACACCTAAAGTTGCAGGATTTGTGATTTATAAATGGCCAATAATCTGAGATCTTTGTCTAGAAATATAATCCATTAACGTAAGTGAGAATTTAATTTCATGAAACATTAGAAAAATCACTCGATTTTGTATTATCTACAGCTCATTGACTCAGTTAAGCTATTCATTCAATAATTTTTTTTTTTTATATCCATCTTGTAACAAAACTCCTCTAGGTAGTTGGGGATATAATAACACTGGAAAGGGAGCAGAGATGTGCTAAGGCCCACCCTTGAATCCAGAAGTGTCCAACGCACCTAATATAGCTTTGAGTTTCAGGTAACCATTCTAGTCGATTCATACAGAAGAGTGTCTTCCATGCCATTGTCTCCATGAAGTTACGCCAAACACTCTGTCCATTTCCGTCATCACTCCTTCACTCTGGCCAGGGCGCTAGTCACAAGATAGGGTTTAAGGATATGGGTTGCCAAAGTGATAGGTTCTTCTGCATTGAGCATGGAGTCAGGGGCAACTTCAGAGGTGGAGGGACAGCAGCCAGGGAGGTGGGGCTGGCCAGCAAGAGGGACGGCACGTTTCCCCGAAGTAGAGCCGATGCAACATCCACCACTACGATCCCAGTCAGGGTGATGCCTCTATTCTGATCTCTGTCTCTCCGATGTTCTTTTCTACCACCGCCATCACCACCATTTTGTTAGCAAGGGACTTTGCTAGTTTGCTGGCAAAATTCTTCTCATTGTCTGAATATAGGCTTTCCTGGGAAATTCTAGCTAGACTCCCTGCTTCACCTGGACACCAGTCCGTGAGGCATCCACTCTGGATGACAACAGTAGAACAGCAGCAACGCTAGTCTAACGAGTGTGGATATTTGAAACGGTGGGGTACTAAGTGTACAGTGTTTCCCCGCACCCGAGAATAGAGAATACCATGTATTGCAGTTTTAGAATTATAAAATAATGCAAATTTCCTATTTTAACATCTCAAATCTCAGTTGCCAAGTAACAAAACCACAAGTTCTCCTATTTTCCATGAGCTTTCAAAGTTTATGTTTCTGGCATACTTCAGGGCACAGAGGAACTTGTTGCTAAATATATCGTATGCTCTGCCTACAAGAAATTTGGGGATTTCTCAGAACGACCTTGGGGCTGATGGGGTGATGGAAAAGTCACTGCCGGGCTTTTCTTTTCTGAGCTGCTGGTTCTATTACTATGGAGAGACAAAGACTAACTGTTCCCCTCAGGATGAATGTTTCTTTGAGAAGCCAGAGACATTTCTGGAAAGATGGAGTAATAATCCTGAAAAGGGCATGTTGGGGAGCAGGCCTGGGATTCCACCTTCCTTGTTGGAAAACTATACAATCCAAAACCTGCAGAATTCTAGTCTCTTCGCAGAGCTAGATGTCCAGCCCTTGGGCTGGTCTTGCTGGTTTTCCTTCATGGTGAAAATTAGCACATCCTTCCTCTAAATTCTTGAGTTGTAAAAGAGTTTTACAACTTATTTTCTACACAAGCCCTTGGTACTCCTCATATGTTGCCCTTGTTATTGGTGCTGCTGTGCACGTGATACATCCCTAACTAGATCACAGGCTCCCAGGGAGCAACTATGGCTTGGACTTCCTGTTTATCTCCCGCTGCCCTAGGGAAAATACTCTGTACGTAAGTTCTAAATAAGTATATGTTAAATGACTAAACATTCGTAGCTGACTGAGCGAAGGGAACAGAAGTGGTATCTGCCGACAATATTCCCCCCATTCTCTGTTTCCTCCTGTAAATACCAAACACACACACGCACACTCACAACCATAGACCCTAAAAGCAAAGTCTTCACTTCTATTGCTCCGACTCCTAACATCCCTTGGCCTGTCTTGATTTCTTATGGTAAAATATATGAATTATCGGGCCTGTGCTTAGCTTCATCTTGATTTTCTTAGATTCTGTGATTCTGCAGAATGGGCACTTCCTGGCTTTCTCCCTATTTCTCTTCATTCTCAGTCTCCTGTGTGGATTCCGGCCGATGGCCCACACCGTGGTTATTGGTGCCAGAACCCCTCTCTCAGCACTCACTCCACGTAGTACCTTTTGTTACCGTCTACATGCTGTGACTGCCAATTTGTATTCACAGATGAGCTCTCTCCTCTGAATGGTAGGGCCATGTAACTGATGGCCTACTGGACATCTCCATGTGGATGTCCCCCTAGGTGACCCAAACCAGAATTACCACCTTCCTTCTTCAAAGCTGACCCTACTCCTGTTTCTGATCTCTGAAAATTACCTAAACTGGACACTTTCCTCTTGGCTTGACTCACCACCAATCATCAGTAGCTGTAGGCTCTACCCCCATCACATACCTCTTTACTTCACTGGTTGCTGGGCTAGATCAGGTGCCAGCATCCCTCACAACAGTATGGGCCACCGGTTCTAACTGGCCTCTCCAAGTATGGTTTTAAACCCTCCAGGCCATTTAATACTGAAACCAGAGTAATCTTCCTTTCTTTTCTTTTTTTTCTTTTTTATGTAGGCCTCATGGCCAGCATGGAGCCCAGTGTGGGGCTTGAACTCCCTCCCCAGAGATCGAGACCTGAGCTGAGATCAAGAGTCAGATTGTGAACCGACTGAGCCACCTGGGTGCCCCCTTCTAAACTATAAATGTGATTATGTCACTCTGCGCCTAAAAATCTTTCAATATATCCCATTGTTCTTCATGATAAAGCAAAATTCCTTAACGTAGCTTAGAAAACTCCTGCACGACCCCAGCCCTGCCAACCCAGCCCCAGCGCTAACCTTCTTTCTAGCCCACCTAAATGCCTTTATTACCTCAAATGTGCCATACCACCTCTCATTTTTGTGTGTTTCCTCAGCATATCACACTGCCTCCCCCAACCCAGTCCCCAGTTTTGCCATAACCTCTGCTTCTGCTGCATTTTAGCTCCACCTCTGCCAAGAAGCCTTTCCCAGCCCCTCAAGTACAGCTGAAGGGTCACTCATTGGCATTCCCAGAGCATATGAGCTCTCTGTGATTTCATTTATCATACTGTGTTATCCTCGACTTTTTTTTTTTTTTTTTTTCCTGAATCTCTTACTAGCCTCACCCAGAAAGACAAAGATTCTATCCCTTTTGTTTAAAGCTTAATCTCCAGCATCTGGCCCAATGTTTGGCACATAGTTAGTGCTCGGAAAATATTTGCTAATGACTGCCCCGAATAATAAACTACATGAAATCACTTTGCCTACACGAGTGTGATATACGGTAGAGAAAAATATTTCTTACCTGGTATTTAAAGCTAGAAATGGGGATGCCTGGGTGGGCCAGTGGTTTGGCTCAGGTCGAGATCCCGGGGTCCTGGGATTGAGTCCCACATCCAGCTCCCTGTGTGGAGCCTGCTTCTCCCTCTGCCTATGTCTCTGCCTCTCTGTGTCTCTCATGAATAAATAAATAAAATCTTTAAAAAAATAAATAATAATAATAATAAAAGCTAGAAATGGATTTTCCGCTTTCCTAACCTTACTGGCTATTTTAATTATCAGGAAACGGCAACTTCCTGATGAAGTGGGGTGAGGCCGAAAATGTAGATAGAAGTTTGATATGAATGGTTCTAGCGTCCAGTGGGAGCAGATTCCCCTTTATCACGAGATACACACAGAATGGGGGTCTAGAAATCTCTAAGTTAACTCCCTGGGGATTGGTTTTTGTTTTTGTTTTTTGTTTTTTGTTTTCTAACTTATTGATCTATTGACTGATCTCAGATAGAACCGATAATAAGTACATTTCAAGCTCCTGGTATATTCTGGAAAGTTGCGTATCAGTTTTTCTATGCACATTAAATACATACCGACAGTGGTCATCCAGATCTCATACTTAGCAGAGTATTTACATTAAAAATCCATTAAAAGTATTTACACTAAAATTTCTTATTTGACTACTCAGGCCACCTGGCACTCCTAAATTCAAAGGGACTCTGGGTTTGATTCCTTTCCAATTAGACCCTGAGCAAGACAAGAAAAGAAGTAGTAAATTCAAATATTCAGTGATTAATCATGTCAAAGTTAAAGACCAGGGTGCAAAGAAATCCACTATCTTGCCCTGAGTGGATTAGGGAGAGTGTTTTTAAGGAGGTGATTAAAACTAAAGGTTTTAGCTGGGAAAGCCTACAGAATCTGTTGATTCTTTCTTAGAAAATAAACTGCCTAAATTAAATAGTAACTCCATCAAGAGGCATTTGAAAGCCACTTTTAGCAGAATGCTCTCATCAAGAACACAGGCCTAATTTTCTCACCGGGTGCTGGGGACACTAGTTAGCTTGCCACAAGGAGAAACAAAGGAAATAAACTAACACCAGTCTTTTGTCATATTCCTGGATCCAACATATCTTACATTAGAGCTAATGGGCCTTAGAAGAACACAGGGAAAGTAAGCTTTTTAAATACTGAGCTTACAAACCTAACCTTGATACGTAGGCTTCGGAACTCAGGTGGGGCCCTATTCGAGCTATCTAGGGCTCCAGCGCTCTGGTTCCCCCAACATTCAGGTGCACATGTGACAGAGTCAAACAAACACAGAACTCAAGCCAGGAGACTTTATTTATTTATTTATTTATTTATTTATTTACTTATTTTTAAGATTTCATGTATTTATTTGAGAGAGCGTCAGAGAGAGAGAGACCACAAACAGGGGGAGCAAAGACCTGACTCTAAATCCAAGCTTTTACACACACCAGCAGTGTAAGCTTGGACAAGTAAATTCCTTTCCAGAGTCTGGGAAACCTGAAGGTACAACTTGTAGATAAAAAAACTGGGTTGGGGCACCCGGGTGGCTTAGTCAGTTATGCATCTGCCTTCAGCTCAGGTCATGATCCCGGGGTCCTGGGATCCAGCCCTTGCATTGGGCTCCCTGCTCAACAGGGATTCTCTGCTCTTCCCCACTGTCCATGATCTCTCTGTCTCTCACTTTCTCTTTTAAATAAATAAATAAATAAATAAATAAATAAATAAATAAATATCTTTAAAAGTAACATGAATTAAAACAGGTTGGAGGGCCTCTTGTCTTCTTTTCTAGAAACAATCTGCTATGGAAGCAGCAAGTCGCAGCGGGCCTCCTTGGCAAAGGGTTAACATTCACCTCACATCTTTCTGTGGTGCTTTTAGCAGCAACCTGGAAAGCTCTTTCACTTATGCCCAATTACACTGCAAAATGTCAAGCTTGTGAATTTAAAAACTTACTGTCAACACTTTTGCTGCAAGTAGATATTAATTGATATTAAATCACTGTGGAATGCCTATAGAAAAGCACTGCATGCCAAAGACTTTCTGACTGAGGAAAGGTAAGCACAATGAAATAATTAGATATGACTTTCCATTTCTTTACAAATGTTGCTAAATACTTAATTCAGCAGCACTTGGGTTTTCACTGTCTTTATTATTAGCTCGCATGTATTCATTTTGTCTAGTTCTCTGTAGGTGTTTTTTTTTTTAAGCCCCTTAAAATAAAAGAATATAGTATTCAAAATAAATGTGCTCCATTAATCATAGCACTTTCTCAGCATTGACTATTAAACTGAAATCTGGGTCTGCAATAATACTGAGATGATTCAAGACTTACAAACATTTTTATTAAAGAAGACGGGTACCTTGGACTTGAGCATGGAGTTATCATTATATTTGGAAGAACAGATGAAAATTGAAAAAGTATTTAAAATTCTTCTCTACCCTAAAAATTTGGGATCATGGAGTAGATGGAAATGCTGATTACCAGTACTGCTAGCTTTCCTCTCTTCAGACTGGAGAGGATTATACTTTTGGGTCCTTGAAATTAGATACAGTCATGTGACTTGCTTTGGCCAATGAGGTAGGAGTGTCACTTCTTGGCAGAAGCATGTCATGGTTGGTGTGAAAGGCTACAGTGTTCTCCTGCCTGCCCCGGTTATAGAAGCACATAATGATAGAAGACACAGAAGAAGGTTACCCTAGGGAGTCACCCACCCATGCAGTAGACCCAGCATGAATGAGAAAGAAACTGCTATTGCTCTAAGATTTAGGGCTTTTTGTTACCACAACATGGCCTAGAGTTTATAACCAATACAGAGACACCAAGCCCTACCATCCCAAGCTCCCTGGACTCCCTCAGCATGTCCTCACAAACTGTCCATTCTCTCCTCTAAGTTGCTACTAAACTTAGAATCATACATATTTTTTTTTTAGGAAAACTAATATGATATATTGGATGCTAACACCAAGAAAACCAAACGATTGAATTGACCATATATAAGTATATGACTATATATACATATATAACATAGGCAGAAAAATTCACATATTAATATACTGGATTAAGTGTCTCCTGGGATTTCCTCTTATTGAATCAAAGGGTGTATTAGTTTCCTATTGCTGCTGTAACAAATAAAGTGACCGAAAACAATGCAAACGTATTCTTTTACAGCTCTGGAGAGCTCGATCTAAATCTGTGTTAGGAAGGCTGTGTTCTTTTTGAGGGCTCTAGGGGGTGGTCTGTTTCCTTGGCTTTTTCAACTTTAGTGTGGCCTGTATTCCGTGGCTTGTGACCCCATTTCCAAAGAGCAGCACTTCAACCTCATTTTTCATCATCACGTTTCCTACCATTCACTCTGACCTCCTGCCTCTCTGATAAGAACCCTGTACTTACATTGGGTTTATGAGGATAATCCCCCCCTCTCAAGATCCTTACCTTAAACACATCTTCGAAGACGCTTTTGCCAAATCAGGTAAAATTCACAGTGGGTGTTTGAAATCATCTAGCCCATCTTGCTTCATCATCACTCCACACCCCTTCTCACCCTTGTCTAGCACAAGGTCTTAAATAGAAATCCTTGCTGAAGAAATGAACGTTTAGCTCAAATGTGCACTGTATTATATCTTCCTTTATCAAGAGCCCAAACAATAAGGTTAATAAAGATATACACACAGAGAGAAAAAAGTAATGCCTCTCATAAAAGCAAGAACAGGGGAGCTTAAAGTAGCTGGATTTAAGCTGATCAAAATTAATGGGAAAGAAAGTAAAATATCTTCTCATATTGGCACTTAGTACTAAGTCTTAGCAATATGAAAAAATGCTTCAAGTCTATGACTATTCATATAAATACACATTATGCATACATATGTCAGCATTGGATACATCTGCATGGATTCAAATCACTAGTAACTAACCAGAATATATACTATATGTCTTTTTTTTTAATTGAAAGATTTTATTTATTCATGAGAGAGAGAGAGGCAGAGACACAGGCAGAGGGAGAAGCAGGCTCCATGCAGGGAGCCCGATGTGGGACTCCAGGGTCATGCCCTGAGCCGAAGGCAGATGCTCAAACATTGAGCCACCCAGGTGCCCCTACTATATGTCTTTTTTTTTTTTTTTTTAAAGATTTTATTTCTTTATTTGAGAGAGAGAGTGTTTGAGAGGGCACAAGCGATGGAGAAGAAGTAGACTCCCCATTGAGCAGGGAGCCTGATGTGGAGCTCCATCCCAGAATCCTGGGATCGCAACCTGGACTGAAGGCAGCCATTAAACTGACTGAGCCACCCAGGTGCCCTAAGTTATATGTCTTCTTGCTGAAAGTTGTGTATCAGCTGTCCCTCATTCTTCTCATATGAGACAATCTGCTGAAAGGAAGAGTCCGTTATTTCATTCTTCTCAGTTTGGAGTCTGTGTAGGACAACTCCCTCTGTTTCTGTTCTTTTTGTGCCTTTGTATTACCCAATTCACATGGGCTCTAAGTTTTTTTTTTTTTTTTTTTTTTAAAGAGTAAAAATTCTTAAAATGTGTGATCTCACTAGGTGCCTGGAGGACTCAGCCCGTTAAGTGTTGAACTCTTTATTTCTGCTCAGGTCATGATCTCAGAGTCTGTAGATCAAGCCCTGTGTTGGGCTCCATGCTGGATGTGGAGCCTACTTGGAATTCTCTCTCTTTCTCTCTCTCTCACTCACTCTCTCTTTTTCTGCCTCCCCCCCCCCGCCCCGCCCACCCACTGACTTGCACGTTCTCTCTCTCTCAAAAAAAAAAAAAAAAAAAAAAAAGTGTGATCTCCCAATTCCACTTAACCCTGTGACTCCATGATAATTTTTTCTAGCGCTTTCCTCCGCTCACCCAGTACTTACAGCTTGAGGAAATTCACTCTTACGGGCTGTCCAATTTGCTATCACTCTAACTACTGACCTATAGCTTGTGTCATTCTTTCTGACAAACAACTTGAGGTGACAAACCTCAAGGGATTGGGATTTTCCAATGGTGAATATACAATTACCGATGGGTTTCCTAAATACCCAGTGAATGAATCCCAATAACTAGATTGCAAATATATCTCAACCATTTTTTTTTTAAAAAGGTTTTGTTTGACTGCAGGTTCTAAAGTGAAAGCTAAAAATATGAAAGACCCAAGTGTTATTTTAAAAGGCTATTAGAAAGAAAATATAGTAAGTACTTTTTGGTCCTGACAAGTGGTAGCCAGGGGTCAGGAGACACAGAGTGGCCTGGGAATGCCTTGAAGGTGGTGGCCCCATGGCTGTGGCTGGGAACTAGGACCAGCTGATGCACAACAGTGAATCCAACAACATTCCTTGACACCCCAGACCAATACCCTGCTCATGTAGGCTTCCTCCCCTTGAATGTCAGATCTTCTTTCCATGCTTGTCAATTCTAGGTGTTCAGCTCACTTTATTCCTAGTTTAGCTTCAGTTTCCTCATCCACAAAATAATGTTAGAAGAATGAATGAGGACAATATATATAAAACACCTAACACTGCAGCACAAGAGATCACCTAAAAGTGCTATTTGATTGATTGCTAGGTTGGTTGATTCATTGATTGACTCATTCATTCAATGTATCCAATATGTACAAGGGTGTCTACTAGGTGTGGGAAGTAATCCTGTCCAAAAAGTCAGGGTGCTGGCTTGGTCCATTACTTCACAGTGCAGAGGCCTATGGAACTCTCAGGTAAAGATATGTAACTTCAGACGTTCTGTGATGTTATGCAGTTATAAGCAGAATTATATTGTGTTCCTAAGTGCTTATGAAAAATTTTATAGACATAGAAGATTTTATCAAATACTTGAAGGAATCTGTGTTGTGGTCATCTTTGCCACCTCGTGGAGTAGCCTACCTCAATGGAAGCCAACAAGGAAAAAAACTAAATAGAAATCTGGAAAAAAAGACAAAATCACAACAACTTTGGTTTGCTATAAATTTCTCTCCTTTTAGTGAAAGGCCATCTGGCTAATTCAGGGCAACTACTCTTTACAAACAAACAAAGCCACTAGTTTATTGCTCCTAGACACTAAACTATTTTGTGGTCATTGAGTCAACTTAGTTCTCTTATTTTTGGGGTCCATTACTTTACCCATCTCCAAGTTCAAATTCAATCCCACCATCAGCCCATGACTTGCCATGCCTTCTCATTTTATTATATCACTTCCACATTCACTTCTTCCCTTGTTTCAGAACATGACTGTAGAGATTACTTTTCCATTCTGATTGGCCCTGAGCCACTTGCAGAATTACCAAACCAACAATTGAGTTTCCTTCATCACTTTCACTCCCATATTCACCAAGCCAGAGTGATGGTATAAACTCTGTCCCAATCAACATAGTTATACTCCATACTCACTGGACATTTGTGAAATAAACAAAATAAAGATTTCCCTGTGTCTTTGGAATCTTTCTCTTTCATTCTTAAAAGGAAGAGAAGCACCAAAAATGGAGTTTGATTCCAGGGCCTCACAGGGGAGCAATCCCCAGGACAGGAGAATCTTATCTTCATCCTAACTTGGTGTGTTATAGGTCTGAGAGGAGAGTGTACATAAAGTTAGAGAAGTGGGCAGACCTGTTGCAATAAATTTGAGGCAACATCTAGTTTCACTTTTATAGCACAAATTTTTAAAGCCTACCCTAAGCAATCATAACACATAAATAGTAAGTGAATAAGAAAACGAAAGTTAATATTTGAAAATGAAATCAGTCATTAGATGAAAAGGACGAGATTAGAGCCCATTATTTTCTCTTTTCAAAAAATTCATGTATCATGTTTACTGTTATTTAAAGTATTTTCAAAATATTGGCATAAATTGCTATTTTTTTTAAACTACTGCAGATAATTCACTTGTGTTGCAACATATCCTCAAGTGGGAAAATTGGTGACAAAATAGAAAGTAGGCCACTGGGGAGAAAATACACACACACACACACACACACACACACACACTTGGGGTAAAAAGACAAATCCATCTGATTAAATACACTCTGTTTTATCACCATATGTACATAATACTTAAAATAAAGAATGGCCGGAGATTCTTTTTTTCCACTGCAAGACCTGCATGAACATAAGGCATGTATTTCCGGAGCTATGTTTAAAAAAGAAGAAGAGGGCCTTTGCCCCTAAGTGGCAATCCCCCGTCAGGGTGGGGGGCGGGGAGCTGGCCCAAACTACTGGGCAGAGAAGGAAGAGGCTTCTTAGGAAATCCCTGTGAGCTATAAAGGAAGTGAGGACACAGAAAATGCAGAGATCCAATAACCCCCTAAGAACCACAGAAGCCTCTAAATTTCCATTGGAGGTTTTGAGAGTTGGCCCTGGTGGGAGGAGAAAGGTGACACAGAGACCAAAGGCAAGAGAAGCAACAACAAAAGCCTTTCGGGGGAAGCCAGAGGAATTTGGAGACACCGTGACAGTGGAGACCCTGGGAGCAGAGGTGGCCAGGCCCTCCCTTCGCCACTGTCCTCAGACTGCCCGCAGGACACTTGGGGAAGGTCCTTGTCTTGGCCAGACACTTGGCTGACGGGCTGACTGTGCCATTTGAAAGGGACGTGGGAAGCCCAAGGGGGGGTAGGAGCCTCTTCGGGAGGGGACTTTCCCTGGCCCGTGAGGTTTCAGATCATGTTCTGCAACAGCCTCCTGGCTTGTGACAGCGTTTCAGGGAAATGAGACAACTCAAATGCAAATCACAAAGGAAAAGAAATTCAGCCTGGCTTGAGAAAACAAACTGGGCCCTGCCGAGCCTGACAGGCCCGCCCCAAAGCTCGCTGGAAGGGGGACACGGAGGGCAAGGGCCACAGCGCTGGGGGGTAAACACGAAGCAGGGCCTGGGTGTCCGGCGGCCTGCTCTGTGCTTGGGCCCTGCGTGCATTGCCCCTTGTTCATCCAGAAGGAAACGTCACAGAGACATTATTAACCCTATTCTCATCTGTAAGGGTGAGAAAACACACTCAGGGGAATTAAGTGGGAAATTAGCCACCATCACCAGGTCCAGGGCCAAGATTCAAACCGAGGCCCATCTGATCCCAGGGATCATGCTTCTCCCCTTGACTCTTCTGCCACTAATTGAGGTGACTCACCGCACAAGTCACAGTTTTCTTTATACCTAGACTTTTCCTTGGAGATGTGGTACAGGTAATCTTAACGTCAGATAAGGTAGCAGCTTAAAACTAGCCAATTGCAGCCCTGATATGTCCGTCCCTAAGCCGTTTTGTGGAAAGGGGTAAGTCAGGCAACTTCCCCGAGTCTCTGCATTCTCCTCTATAAAATGGGTCGGGCCTGGGCGCTTCTCCAATTCTCAACTTCTGTGAGGCTTTCCTAGTCCTCATGTGCCGAAGGGAAAACATTTCAAAGTTGTATTTGTTTTTTTTTAACAGCGCATATGATGGGATTATCACATTCCAGTTCTCTGTGGATACCGTATGTGTAAGGACCCCACGCTCAGAAAGTGAAAATATTCTTAAGACAGTGTTTTAGATGGCCTTGCGAGTGGAGCCAGAGCATTCCCAGCCAACCCTCTGTTAGCACAAAGGCTGGATGGAAAAAAAAAAAAAAAAGCCACTCAACATTCTTTGCCCCTTCCCAGCATAAATCATCACTTGCTGTGGGAAAATGATTACTTGCCAGGATGTAGGGCCTATGACTCATGAACCGTTGTCCTCGGCCCCCAGTTGAGCAAGAACTAAAGGTGAAAAGACTGAGAAGCTGGGCTGAGGACTCTGGATTGCCGACTGTTCCACCTATGACACCGTAAGAGAGGAAAACCGAAAGCTAGGTGAGAGGCTGGGCCAATGGAGTCACACGCTGCTGTGCTGTGGGGCCAAGTCCAGGGCAGAACGACGTGGGCCCCTGGCTTTCTGAGTCATTCCTTGGGTCTGAGTCGTTATAACCCCAAAGAGGCATTGATTGACAAAATGCAAATAATACCACCCCTGGGCTTGTCCTGACAGGCAACCAGCGTGCTAATTAATGCTTGTGTAAGATACTCTCCACATCCGGAAACACCAGCAAACTTCACAGAGAAGGGGTTAAAACTGCTCAACATCGGCATTCTTATTCTAGCCTAGAAGTACATGAGGTCTTAGACACCACAAACACCTCCCCTTGTGGTTTCAGCAAATACTGTGCTATGCTTTCTCCTTTGTTGCTCTAAGCTTATGGAATATCTGCTGTAAACACACTTCCTATTATATTGCTCTACGTGGTCTTTGGTGTCTTTAAAGAAGGTTTGGTTAGAACAAAGAGCCATCTTGTGATCAAAAGAATAAAAAGCTAAAATTACATACTGCGTATATAGTGTCCTAGGAACTTATGAAATGCAATAAAAATTTTTTTTAAAGATTTTATTTATTTATTCATGAGAGACACAGAGAGAGGCAGAGACACAGGCAGAGGGAGAAGTAGGCTCCCTGCAGGGACCCCCATATGGGACTCGACCCCAGGACCCCGGGGTCACGACCTGAGCCAAGGCGGACACTCAACTGCTGAGCCACCCAGGTGCCCTGCAATAGGAAAAATTGATGTTATCTACTCTGAGCATTGTTCTTTACTTTCTTCTTTACTGTCTTAAAGATAGTGAAAGTAGAAGCTCATTATGGAGATGATGTAGAAGGGAAGATTTTTTTTTTTTTTTTAATTCTCCTAGTTTGGGGAGGGCCGTTAGATACGGTCTTAGGGTGGTGGTTTGTGATTAAGGAACTAGAGTAGAGTTACTTGGGATAATGAAATGAAACCAGAATTAGCTCGTCTTCAACTGATGTCAGGAAACAGTAGGTCTTTGGATATGAAAACCTCAGAGAATGGAAGGCTCTTCCTAATGCTAGCAGGATAAATGAAGAATAGTAGTTCTTCAAGTATGTTCCACAGAACTCTAGACCCATGAGGCACCTGCATAAAGAAGGTTTTGTACTCCAAAGTAAGCAGATGGGCTAAGTCTGCAGAGTGGTGTCTCTGCACCACAGCCGCCCTGTTAGGGAAGCCGGGCACCTTTGTCACACCCAGCATATCCCCAAGGCACTGAGGCCCTTGGAACCACGCCCTCCCCTTTTTATGTTTCATGTGACACTTTTTAATCCTGTACAACTAGTGCTTCATGACCAATTCTTGGTGAAATGCTGGTGAGGAAGGAAAATATAAGGGGAAGAATTTACACGGAAAGGGATCCGCAGAAGGTTCCTGATCAGTGAGGCCCCAAAAGGTAAGATCCTAACGTGAAGAGAGGTAGACAAGGGACACCATGCAGATGAGCGATGGGTTGGACTGACCAGGAGAGGGGATCAAAACTTAGAAAAGGAAGCCAGCACTTAGAATACTTAAATTATATGGCACACAGTGTACCCAGCTTTGTGAGGAGGAATTATTACTCTATTTACCATTAGGAAGAATAAGCAACTCACCCAAGACCACATACCAAGCAATTTAGAGCATGAAGGCTCAGGCAGGCCCGTCCAGCCAGACAGTCACGCAGAGCACGGCTGCCAGGGCTGTGGGCCACCGAGACCGGGACGGGATTGGTACGTGTGGAGCTGTGAGGTAGCGGTGACACGGCCTCCTGGGATCTGAAAACAGATATGACGGTTTTCAAAGCTGGAGTGCGCTTTCCTCTGCAGGCAGAAGCAGGCTGATACAGTGGGAGAAAAACAAAAAACAAAAAACCCACACTTCTGTTTCTTTCCTTCCTTCCATCTTGGGTCCCTTAGTTATCAAACTTCTGGAGAAACAGGCAGGAATCGGGCCTTTAAAACTTTCTCTTGGGGCCCCTGGGTGGCTCAGTGGTTGGGCGTCTGCCTTTAGCACAGGGTGTGACCCCGGGGTCCTGGGACCGAGTCCTGCATGGGGCTCCCTGCATGGAGCCTGCTTCTCCCTCTGCCTGTGTCTCTGCCCCTCTGTGTCTCTCATGAATAGATAACTAAATCTTTTTTAAAAAATAAAGAAAGAAAAATAAATAAAAGAAAACGTTCTCTTGCCAATTCAAAGCAGGCAGCATTTTCTCTCATAGGAGGTCCTCTCTTCTGATGTCCAGAGGAAAACAGGCTCCAATTTGTCTCCCCCAGAGGGGACAGGCCACAGGCACTCCACCTGGGCACCCACACGCGTCCCGTTCCTCTGGCTTCCTCGAAGCCCTGCTCTGTGAGCACTGCCGCTGTGTCCAGGAGGGACGTCTGACGGCCGTGACACTGAAGGATCATGCGAAAAGACAGGTGCTCTGGCCTAAAAATAAATGTTCTCTTTAAAGAGCTGCCATCGACTTTATCTAAACTAATACTAAAAAAAAAAAACAAAATACACTACTACTAGATTCTCTAGGTGGTTGGAATTCAGGGAAAAGCTTCACATTTTCTTGGGTATATTGTTTACATGGGAGACGGCGTCTCAGAGAGCCCATCTTCGTACAGTGCGTGGATTGGAGGAGCTAGGCATTATAGGCAAGGTGTTCCTTCATCAGTAAGCCTTCACCTTATTTAATCTCCCCTGTTTAACAGTTTAAAACGAGATTACCCCAATATATCTGTTTTTACCTACGAACGACCTAACTCTGCTGCCCGGTAATGTATTATGAATGATATAAAGCACTCACAAAAAAAGGTTTTTAAAAAATATTTAAAGATACATTTATTTATGTTCACTATTTCCCCCATACCTCGATAAATCAAGGGATCGGCGCACCTCACTCTGTGATCACTGACCTTACAGTTTGCCTGTCATGAGAGAACTCATCTATTAAATGAGCTCAGAAAGCTTTCAAGTCTCTAAATAATCTCGTTAAAAACCTAAACAGCCCATTAATAACCTGATTGGTCTTAAGGCAATTGAACTATGCCCTCATAAAAAACCATTAAGCAAAAGAATGTAGGCCACTGGTTAGCTGGCTCGCAAGGAGTTACTTCTGTTTCCCCAAATGCTTTTGGTTCACTGCCCACTGGATTTTAAGGGAACAGCTAAATATCGTCTCCTCGGTAATGTTATTCTCCCTCAAGTGCGTGTAATCTTGCAGAGCTGTTTCTCCAGAAAAGAACAAGGTTATGTGAAGGGGAGAGAACATCTCTCCCTCCAGGGCAGTTGTGCAATGCAGGGTCAAGGGCTCTGTCTACAGAACTCAAAACCAGATCTTCAGGGAGTGCTAGGAGAAGAGAAGGAGCTGAACAGAGTGATCGTGCCCCTGCTTGGGCACGGCAATTACTTGAGTTTTCAGATGAAGAGTGCTGTCGGAGGCCCAACAGAGTATTTGGCACAACCAATAAAAAAATTTTAAAAAGACAAAAAGGTACCAGAGCGGGTGTGGAATATTTGCTGGGTACGGAACAGCACTAACTAATGCCCTCACACGCTCTCTCCATCTAGATGCCCCATGCACAAAATTCTCCTACTTAGAAGGAGAGTATTGGTCGTTCACCTCACTCTTCCTTTAAAGGTATGTTCATGTCTCTTTCCATTTAAAAAAAGTGTATATTTGCTTTTTAAAAGACTCCTTGGCAGAAAAACCGACCAAACCACTATTAACGTCTTAGTGTGACCTTGGGGATAGGTCTCATGACTGATAAAAGCGCTAAGAGGATTGACAATTTGGTGATCCGTGACTCTGTAAAGAAGGAAGATGCAAAGGGAAAGGGCTTGGAAGGGCTACGGATCTCCAAGGGGGAGACACTTGGGGAAAATGGAGAATAGGAGGATCTCGGAAGGGCAAACAGCATCGTTCAGACTCTGGTTTAGAAACCATTCTAACGGCAGCCACTCGAAATTTGGGTTCTTTGCTGGGCTAGTTCAGCGACCACTGAAATGAGGAAGTAAGCCCAACTGCTTTTGTAAGCCTCGGAGTCCATAGAAGTTATGGAAATTCCTGGTGGGCTCACAAGAGACTCTACACGGAGGCAAGGAAAGGCAGGGAGATTCCACCAGTGAGTCAGACCAAAGGGCCAAGGAAGGCCTACAAAAGCTTTTCTCAGACAAAACGAATCACTGAGAAATTTGGGAGAATGAAATCAAGTTAACAGATTTGGGAGAAATGGGTGTATTTCCTACAGGACCCGGGAAAGAACATTAAACAACAAACCTTTGGACTTAAAGACTGAGCGAGAAGGTTGCTTGGGTGGAAGAGAGACAACAGAGCGCCAGGCGCCGGCCCCGGAGGCTGGTGACAGTGTTGGGGGAGGCCCTGTGGGCAGTGGGTACCAGGAAAGCCCCCAGCATACCTGGAGGGGCTCCGGGGAGCTGAAGGCAAGTCCATAGTCTGTGAGGGGAGGTGACTAGTGAGGCTGAGCCTCTGTAAGGCCTAATCCTCGACGCAATGGGCCTGGCGATGACCTTGCCCGAGGCTCTCTAACTCCACAGCCCCAAGGACGTGGAGATGAACTGCATCAGGAGGGAGCACATTGATGGGAGATGACTAATATATGGACGAGAATTTCTCGTAAGCTTTTTCTTATTGAACACATCTGTGATAGAGGCTCTGGCATCGCATTTTATACGACACAAACTCTGTAAAAACTCTGAAGTGACTATTAAGTGCGTGATGTCAGGTCTAATGTGGGCCTAAATAACACCGGACGCCACAGACGGTAATTTAGAAGGTTCTAATCACATCTTGACAACAAAAACATTAGAGTCTATATAATAATGTCAAAGCATCTGAATGAAAAGAGAAAAGCACAAGCAATATTTTTTTTTTCTGCAAAAGCCAAACATCTGGATATTTTGGAAGACTGAACAGATATTTCATAAAACCACAGTTTTTAAAGTTAAAGTGTTCTGTGATCTGCTTGGATCTAATTATTTTCCATGGTTTTGCGTGAATATGGAAAAGAGTATTGGTTCAATAACTAATAACTGAATATAATAATGATAATTCATAGGTAGTGGTGGTTGAGCTTCAAAATTCCTATCCGATGTATGTATTTTTAGCGCCTGTGTTTTACACGTAGTGAACCTTTCACACATCGTTAGCTCAGCTGCGGAGGGCAGGGTCCTTCAGAACTCACCACTATGGTCAGCTGATGAACCCGCGTTGGCCTTGTGGTCACTCATATCTTTTAAATTAGATTTAAATAAGAATTTTGTTCTTCATTAACCATCATTTCTCTTACATGTTTTTATCTTATAACACCCTGTTCTACCGTAGCCGAAGTACCTGCTGGCTTGTCACCTTCCCGACTAGGCTGTAATTCCTCCGCTGCTTACACGGGGTGGCCGGTTCCTGGCTGTGCTGGGACACAGCAGGTGCTCAACTAATATTTATTAAACTAAACAAGAGCCAAAACCCATGTAAAATGAAGACTTCAGCTAGCGTTCAGAGAGCACGGCAGATCATTTGCACCTTAGCTAATTTCCATACTTAGGCCAAGGTAGGCCTGCAACTTTGATTTCATCAGGTTGCTCAGTATTCACGTCAACTTGGATGCAGTTTTATTACTTTAATTTGTTAGTTCAGTGTGTTCACCATGACTTTCCTTTTGGTTTTCCCTTTTGCTGATCCCTCGCCAGCGTTTCTACGCTTCCTTCTCACTCCCCGCTTGGTCACTGCCTCTGGACAAATTCAGGCAGTCATTTGTTAGATTTAAGATAGAAGTTAGAGACACAGGAAGAAAAAACAAACAGAAACCTTGGGCATCACGTTTTTGCTTTTAGTTTTATTTCCCAAATCACTGTAAAAACAACTTGGAGCTATTTTCTTTCCTTTTCCCTTTTTAGCACGTTGTACACCCTGGACAGGCAGCTATGGTTTCTTAATGATTCTACATGATTTTTAATGCCTGGCCTTTAAATATTCAAAACAGTTTGTTAAGTCCATAATTAAATTTTAACTTGTTTTTCAAAGTCTGTGTCTCTGCAGAACCACTGAGAAACACGAAAGACAAATGTTGGCACTTGTTTTTGTAGCATAATCAGAATCCATTTCCTAGGGGGAAGAAATGTTTCTGTGGCTTGCACTTGTATGCACAGTGACCCACCTCCCTGCAGACCCAGGCTGGAGTACACTACAGGCCACGCAGGGCACAAATGCAACCTTTAAATGCTACCAATTCCCCAATAGAGGGCAAGGTCAGGAGCGAAGCCCATAGCTATCCTCCAGTGTGGATCTCCAACTCTACCTCTAGCCTCTTGCTAACCTGCAGCTTAAATAATTTTTTGAAATTGTAAATTTTGGATGAAATTTTTTTTAAATCAATTTCAGCTGCACAAGAATAGAGATGGGAGCATAATAAGCCCTCCCACCTCCCCAACTCATTAATCAAATATTAATTCTGATATGTTCTCTTCTAAATTTTGTTTAAAGATTTTATTTATTTATTCATGAGAGACACAGCGAGAGAGGCAGAGACACAGGCAGAGGGAGAAGCGGGCTCCATGCAGGGAGCCCGATGCGGGACTGGATCCCGAGACTCCAAGATCACTCCCTGGGCCGAAGGCAGATGCTCAACTGCTGAGCCACCCACCCTGCTGGGGATCCCCCAAATATGTTCTCTTCTAAAGGATCTCAGTCCATGATTTCTAGAACATGCCAGGTCAAAATGTTACACACATCAAAGTCAAATGATATACAAAATATTCGTCTAGTGTTTTTCCTGAAGCATAGTCTAAGCTGGCTTCCAAATAGACTGTAGAATTGATTAATCTTATTTATTAAACTTTCTGGCCTATCCCTCAGCTTTCTAATTCCCTGGGGAATCTACACTTGCAGACATACTTCAACACCTAAGTATGAACTAGACTTGATCATGTCTACCCAAGTCTTGGCCCTCACTGTTTCCATGCTGCAAGAATCACGCTACTTAAATGGAATTTGGTTGTTTCAAATGTATTTAGTTCAGTGTTTGTTTTGTTTATTAGTTTGTTTTAGGGCTTTGCTCTCCCTATTTTGCCTCACATGGATATTTTGCCCAAATTTCCCTACTTTATCTTCCTTCTTCACTCCCCACCTTGCTACTGCCTCTCAACAAACCCATTTCCAGATCTAAGTATTAAGGCTGTACCTACACGGGCAAAGTGGGGAGCTAAGGCAACTCTGGAGAAGAGGTCAGCACAAAATAGCAACCTCCTGATCCAGGGGAAGGCAGGTGGAGCTCTGTAAGGGCTGAGTCTCTCCACCCTGATGCAAACTGATATGAGATAATTTCTATATCTTTCCATCCACTCTCAAAAAGCACATGTATTTTTACTACATTTAACCAGCACATTTAGATGGCTCTTGTGTGCTAAGTATAAGCATAGAGCGCTGGGGCCAAGGAAGGTCAAAGACGTGCAAGGGAAGGGAAGAACTATTTTTTTTTAATTTTTATTTATTTATGATAGTCACACACACAGAGAGAGAGGCAGAGACATAGGCAGAGGGAGAAGCAGGCTCCATGCACCGGGAGCCCGACGTGGGATTCGATCCCAGGTCTCCAGGATCGCGCCCTGGGCCAAAGGCAGGCGCTAAACCGCTGCACCACCCAGGGATCCTTTTTTTTTTTTTTTTTTTTTTTTTTTTGGGAAGAACTATTATGAAGGAACTAGATCTGGGCTGTGGTCTTTATATTCACTCTCTTTTGTAATACCTAACACAGGACAGATCACCTCTGAGAGATGCAGAAAGAGAGACTTGGAGAAGTTAATGAACTGGCCTGTGCTTTCACAGTCAGTGGGTAAAAGAACCAGCATCTGAAAGCAGCCGGCCTGATCCCACAGCCCATCATCTTTCTACTTGCTGCCCTCTGCCTTCACACCAAATGCGTCTACCCTGAAGATGTTTTAAAAACCATAAGGAGAGGCAAGATTTACACAGATCGGAAAAGCAAAAAAATAAAAATAAATTGAAAAAGAACACGAGATGGAAAAAAAAAAAAAAGAACACGAGATAGGATTCAACAAAATCCAACAAGGAAGGTGGTCAAAAACCACAATGTGTGGTCGTGAACAAAAAGTAAAGATGGGAGGGACAGTCTGTGTGGAAAGGAGGTTGGCCTTGATGTCCACCCCATTAAGTTCAGGAATTATCACCTTTTCCTGTGCTGATGTGAACTTTGGATTCTTTGGGTGACTGTTCCTTGCTCTACCATGGCGTCTGAATTCAAGGCAGAGCCCTGGAATCCATTTGTACTGTTGACTCTTCTCATTCTTTAGCCCCCTACTCACCTACCTTCACCGAACCCCTTCCCTAAAATACCGGTGAGGCCAGTAATCTTTCAGAAATAACAAGAAAGCGGGATTTACAATTATTTTGATAATGTCTGTGCAAACAGCCATAAATTCTATACTTTACATCATGCAAAGGGCTGCAGTGTTGACAGTAAGAAAGGGTCAAACCAAATATTTGCATCTGGGGCCTCACCTGTTAGACCGGCAGTGAAGAGTCCAAAGTACAGCCCCAAGGCACCCACCGAAGCCCAGCAGTGCACTTGCGACTATTTTCCTGAAAGTTCCTGCTAGCCAACCCTTGCGGGCCCACTGCCGGCTCCTTTGAAATGGGGATCTCACCTCTCCCCATTCACTTACCGAAAATATGTCCATTATAGGATCAGATAAAGTCATTTGTATACTTATTTGAAATTCTTAGCAGCCCTGCCTGCTTTGGACCAGGAAGACAGTCATTTAAAGCTACAGTCTGATAAAAGAAGAAAAAAAAAGAATCACTGGGGAACTGTCTCCTCACCCTCGACACCTCCTGTCTCCTTCCTAAGGTTTGACCTGAAATCCTGGTGTGCAGCAGTGAAGGGGAAAATATCTATTCATGTTACTGGGAACCCCTAACACTGTCTTCCTTTTGCTCCTCAGATCATAGGAAATCAAGAATTTTTTGAGGAAGCAATTTCATGTTGGTTTTGGTGGATTGAAACAAATTCAGGCCACCAGATAAAAGAAAGAAGAGGAATGGAAATAAGATCACCCTGCCCCACCTCAAGCCTGGAGACCTTACTGTCTCGAAGCAGCATTTTTTTAAATATAAACTTAGCATAAATAATTACCAGGAAGAAGTGAACCCATATTTCTTACAATAAAGAATATTCTAACTAACGAGCTCCAACTACGCTGAAGTCTCATGTCACGCCCTCATGGACAGTGGGTATCATACAAGGCACTTCCCAGAGCCCCCTTGTGCCATACTGATAGACAGAAGCACTGTACAGACAGCAACCAACCTGTACAGTCAGGATTTTCTGGATATTCTTGATGTAAATATATTGTCCCACTGCTGGAATAGAAAAACGTGTGTCTCAAAAAAAAAAAAAAAAAAAGAAAGAAAGAAAAAAAGAAAAACGTGTGTCTCTACGTCCATCTGCATTAAGCTCAAGCGTGTGTGTTCTCTGTTATAGGACGACTCTGTCCTCATTGAATACGGTCTAACAAAGCAGGGGCATCGGTCATATTCAAAATCTTTCTGCGTAACATATTCATCACATCTTGTTAATTATAGACTAAATAGAGTCTGAGCCCAGTTTTGAGGGCTAATAACAGGGGAAATATTATTTACTAACCTGATTTTACTTCTCGATGAACAGATATACCAACGTTCTGGGTTCAGAAATGATTTTTCCTATTATTTTGGTTCTTCCATGAGCAGCCCCAGAATAATACAAGCTGAAATACAATCCTATTCCTTGGATGCTGGCTTTGCTGTTTTTCTCAAAGAACCAAGGCCTCTTGTGGTCCTCAAGCGTATCCACACAGCCACCTGCTGATGGGCTAGTAGTTTTGGTGTGAAAGCATCAGGGTGGGGGCTCAGCTGTGGAACCCAGAAAGCTGGAGGATGGCCACCGAACACTCAGCATGTAAGAATAATGGAACTGCCTTAGCTCAGAAAAAAAAAAAAAAAAAATCCTAAATTACATTTTCCTGATGCATCCAGCAGAGTAGATGCAAGCCCCCGAAGCCTGGAGTCGTCCACAGGGTGCTGCCCCAGTCATGCCCTAGTGGATGCTCTGGGAGGTTCCATAAACCCCAGAGAATATGCTCATGTGTGGAAATGTTGCCAGAGAATTGTGGTGGGTGTATATTGTGGTTTGAGTTCCTTTATGACTAAATGGTTTATTTACCTCTTTCTTTCTTTCTTTCTTTCTTTCTTTCTTTCTTTCTTTCTTTCTTTCTTTCTCTCTCTCTCTTTCTTTGGGTCTGAGTGGCTATGAACCATCACCGTGAGGACAGTTTGCTGGGTTTGGGTTTGTTTTTAACGAGTGCACCAGTCCTTTTCGAGATGCAGCTGCCACAGAAAAGGAAGAAAGAAACCATGAGGTGAGTGGGGGAGGAGAGAGGGGAGCACCAGGAGAGAGAATGCACCAAGTCTGACCACTTGCGAATCTAGGCTCTGCCCGGTGGGGGGAATCACCGGCCAATAATAAAAGTGTGGTGGAGTCTAGGTCCTTTATTTAGCTTGGCTCCTTCCAAGGACAGCCGAGCGGGATGCAGGGGGGTGACTGCTACAGCACCCACCCGTGCCACCCCCCCCGCCGGGGCGCAACCGTGTGGCCTTGGGGAGCAATGAATGCCAAGGTGTGTCAGGCCCGCCCGCTGACCAGCCTGGTGCTTGCAACAACTAATGGCTCCTCGTTTTCATGCTGAAAATATGCGCCCCTTGGAACCTCTTGTCTCCTGGTCAGATGTGCGTGATGTGATCTACACTGTGGAATGCAGCCCGGGCATGTGCTTGCAAGCGCTCGGATCCAAGAATCAGGTTTCTATTATATACATGGTCTGCATTGCCTTCTGCAGTGACCTCCGTGCATTTTTTTTTTCTTCATTTAAATGTGGGCTTATTTTTAAATGATCCGTGTTCCATCAATCCCTTAGCCCCAAATGTCTGGCTGATAGGTAAGTGTGCTACAGTTATCAAAACGTCCCAGAGACGGATTTCACAAGCTCCTTTTTCCCTCCTCTGGTCCTATACCTGGGAAGTGCTGTGGTGTGGGTAACAGAGAGGTGGGGGTACAGCTGCCCTGGGCTGGCTCTCTGGGCTGGCACCTCTGCTGCGTGGTGCGTGAGTAGACGTGGCCGGGATTGCAGGCTTCTCAAAGAGACACCACGGGTCCCATGGACACAGCATTAATACATTTGCCAAACTATTTACATATTATTGTTTACTTCCTCGTGAAGCTGGCTGTGTTCACTGAAGCTTATCTCGCAGGCACGTAGGGCGTGAGGAACATGCTTCACGTTTCTGGAAGGTAGAAAGCCTAAGGATCTTAGTTTTAGGCCTTCCTTCTCCACTAGCCCTCTAGTAGGCTTTCGTGACTTATTTAATTTTTCTGGGGCTTGGTTTAGGAACCCTTCTTTGGATCCAGAGAAGTTTTTGGGTGTTTGTTTTTCCCTGTAGGATCTCCCTGAGTCTTTGCTATGCTAATGAGGGCTATGAGTTCCAGGAGTGTGCAGTGAATCCCAAGCTGACAGGACTATTGAACACTTTTTCCCCTCAAAAAAGTGCTCACATCCTGGACTTTATTGCAAGTGTTCCATAGAATATAGTTGGGGGGATGCCTGAGTGGCTCAGTGGTTGAGCATCTGCCTTCAGCCCAGGACGTGACCCTGGGGTCCTGGGATCGAGTCCCACGTCGGGCTCCCTGCATGGAGCCTGCTTCTCCCTCTGCCTGTCTCTGCCTCTCTCTCTCTCTCTCATTCTGTCTTTCATGAATAAATAAATACAATCTTAATATATATATATATATAGTTGGAAAAAGCCATGGAACTAGAAGTGCTCTTCTTGCTTTGACATACTATGAATCTATAAAGACAACGCAGAATTACACACATTTAATGGATATATAGAGAGGTCGTTTATGATCCTGTTGTCTCAATCAAGGCTTTATGTCCCAGGTAACAGTCCTCACTGCTTTTGGTTACTTGTCCCTCGCCACGGTATGGGTGGCAGGCAGCGTCCTGAGATGGCCCCCAAGATTCCTGCTCCCCGATGTAAATACGCACCACAATACCCTTTCTTTGAGTGTGAGCAGAACTTGTGAATATGATGGGATATCATTTCCATGATTATATTCCTTTATACAACAAAAAGGGGTCTTGTGAATGTAACTAAAGTCTCCCGTCAATTGGCTGGGAATTAATCCAAGGAGAGTTACCCTGCGTGGATCTGACCCAATTAAATGAGTCCTTAAAAGAAGTCAGAGATTTGAAGCCAGAGACACTCTCCTCTTGGCCTTGAAGGAGCAAACTGCCATGTGTAGACGGCACCACAGGGCAGAGAATGTCAAGAAGGCTCGGCCTGCGGGGAATGACCCCAGCAAGAGAGCAGGGAGCTTACTCCTACGACCGTACGCAACTCAATTCTGCCAGCGACCAGGCCGTGAGCTTGGAAGAGAAGCCTGATGAAAGCCTAGGCCTGGCCAGCATCTTGTGGAAGAAGCCCTGAGCAGAGGGTCCAGCTACCCTGTGCCCATACCTCCGATCTGTAGAAACTGAGCCAACAAATGATGTTATTTTAAGCCACTAAATCCATGTAATTTGTTACACAGCAATAACAAACGCACACTTGCATGTGCATGATGGAGCCATGTGGGTCCTCAGAATTAAACTGGAAAGGCTTTTCACTTTCTGCCCTCTAAACTTTAGTTAAAAAAAAAAAAAAAAAAAAACAGAAGTGGCTGGTCTTGGTACTGAGTGAATCGATCTCAGCAACCATCTTCCTTGGGGAATTCTTTTCCAAAAGTCCACGTCTTTCAGAGGACATCTGATCAGTATTAAAAAGTCCCTTAGTCTTTTGTCTGGTTTTGGTTTTGTTTTAAGATGGCAAAGATCAACCTAACATACAAGTACTCAAGAGAAAGTAATTAACATTTTTGCCAGCAAATCCCTTTTTTAAATCAACCAGTTGTCTAAACGGATACACCAATAGTTCTAGACTGATTCCTCTATAAAATTTTTTGTTCTTCATGGAATAGATAACTATTTATTTATTTATTTATTTATTTATTTATTAAGATTTTATTTATTCATGAGAGAGACAGAGACAGAGACACAGGCAGAAGGAGAAGTGGGCTCCATGCAGGGACCCCGACAGGGGATTCAATCCCGGGTCTCTAGGATCAGGCCCTGGGCTGAAGGCAGCACTAAACCGCTGAGCCACCCAGGCTGCCCAATAGGTAACTTTTTAAAGAAAACAATGCTATTCTAAGAATAGTCTCTATCATGGGATTTTTTTTTTTTTTTGGAGATTTTCCATATCTTTATATGTGTACTGATAATGTATGTATAAGGCCTGGCCTCTGGGTCTCACCAACATTGAGTATATTGATTATATTTTTAGTAGCTTCTTCCCTGAGAATTGAACAAATCATCATCAAAACCAAGCTAATAAAGGAAGGATTTTTTTTTCCAGATGAGGAGTTAAAGGGCAAATATTATTTATCTGATAATATATACTATTTCTCCCTAGGAATATGAGAAGACAGGGATTCCCATAGTACTCCTGAAGAGTTGGAAAGTTTCCTGGTAAAGCTGAACTTGTTTCTCATCCTTATACGAAAGCCCACTCACATGCCCGATGTCTAGCCTACCACCTTCCCCACATTAAAGTGGCTCAGTTTCTATTTGTTACATCCAGTAAGTTGAACCATCTCCTCTGCCTCATTAGTAGTACTCCCTGACCCGACCAAACTTCCTCTCATTTCAGAACGACCCAAGGTGAGGAAGGGTAAACAATGAGAATGACAATTAAGAACTGGTGATTTCCAGAAGCAAAACAGAAGCCCCATTTGCTTTACTTCATGTCGTAATTTCCCAGATCTGTTCCTCTTGGCCAATGTTGAGCCAGGCATTTTCTCCCTTGAAGGCTGAGCAACTTCTTACAAAACCACACTCTGTGGGTTTTCCCAGGTGCTGTTATTTCCTGAGCAGTACATGATAACAGTCCCTTACTTTTCACAGACTGAAAGTTTACAAAAAGTCTTGTCTCAGCTCATTTGATCCTCACAATAGTTCCATAGGGGTCAAGCCAAGTGTCATTATTTCCCACTTCTAAATAACAGAAATGTCTGTTTTCTGGAATTATGTGACTGGTCTAACTATGGTGAGCTGTGATGCTGAGTTTGGAATCCACATCTTTTGGATGTAAGTCAGTCTTTCCCCAGGATTCCTATCCTCCTACAAAAATGTCAGTGAATGGATGGAAATAAATATTCAATAGGCAATGGCTTCCTACTGTTCCCTGGTCTTACCCACCCAAGTCCTCTGCCCCACTTGTAAAGGGCACCTGTGACCATGGCTAACACCATCGAGTACAAGTTCCCAAGCATAAATCTGGATCTTGCCTACCTCTAAGTCTGACCCTTTATCTTCCAGGAATGCTCCATTTCTTATAGTCCGTTCCTCATACTTTCTTTCTGCCTAGACTTGCTCTGACTGCATTTTTCTGTCTGAGTAAGTTGTATTTGTCCTTGAGGACTCTGCTCAGACTTTGCCCAGGCTGGCCAAGCTAGTCCCCCATCTGTGTCCAGTCTAGTCTTCTATTTATCACATTATTAAAATTTCTGCTAATACATATGCACCTCTCTAGGATATGGGTCTGTTGATGTGTCTGATTTATCTTCTGTCCTCTGTATTTACCCCAGTGCTAGGAATTTCATCCCTAAATGTTTGTGGAATTAGGATTTTTTTTTTTTAAGGAGTGATTTTATCGGCTAGGAAATAAAAAGCCAAACACAGTGAGCCTCCAGAGGTGTAGCTTCTCTACCTAAACTGGTTCTGAGGGAACTGAGAGTCTAAGAATGGACTGAATTGCTATACATTAGGCTGGAGATGGGCGTGGAGAAAAGAGGGGGGAAATGCCCATAAGCTTTGGAAAGTTCTGCTGAGGATCCTGAGGATTTCAGGTCACATGCTTAGGCACTTGGGTGGCCATGAAGTTACCCTCTTTGAACTCTCCCTTCCAGAGCACCTGCAGCAGGGAACATAGCTGTCTGACAGCCTCAAACTGACATAACTTTGGATCCACTGCAGCATTAGAGTTAGGTCTCCTTCCCATCGGCTGCTCCCAGACAAGGAGAACACAGTGGGGGTAGGAAACCTGGGCCATTTCTGCCTGGTCAGGTCTCCTCTGATAGGATGTGAGCTCAGGGAGCTCAGGGATCCCTACTGGCATAGCTGAGGCTTTCTCAGAACTGGACTGTGGTCTGCAGCTGCTTCCAACCAGATCATCTCTTCTCTCCTGAAGCTTGCTCTTGCCTACTCATACTCCCCACCCCTTTTTCTCCTTCACAAGCATTTCCCCCAATTACTCTCTTGCCCAGGTAATCTTTTCTTGACATCTGCTCTTCAGAAGACTTGGACTTCTAAACTAAGAGAGTTAGTACTCTAAGTACTCAAGATTTAGGTCCAAAAGTCAAATTTTAGACTTGCTACTCTAAATGCATAAACTCTGCTTACAATTTAACAACGCCCTTAGTCTAAAGCTATGTAGTAGTTTCGAATCTGAGCTAAAAATACCATAAAACAGGACAAATGGGTTCTGCTTCTGTATATCTGATATACACAGAGGCAAAATAGACAGTAAAAGTAGCCCACGTTGGCCTATAAGTAGTATGAAAAATATCATGGTTCACTTGATTCATGGGACAACAGGAGTGTGATCAAGTCATCGAGGTACCAGAGGGGTTGAAGAGCATGGACCAGGTGTCCAACAGTTACAGAGTATAAACAGCCCAGCTGTCCCCAACACTAACCAGCTGAGGAAAGCCCCAGGAAGAGGATATTGCAAGAAGTCAATTGTGTATCAACTGCTATAATAGGGTGACCTTTCGGTCTTTTTTTTTTTTTTTAATTTGTATGGCATTTCCAATCATTTTATACTTTTGTTGTGGCTATGGATACTCATGACAGGAAAAGTGTATGAGAATTGTGCAGATCTGGAAGTATTTCATCGTATGGAGAAGTCATTCAGACACCAAACAGCAGAGTTACCCTTAAAGAAATCCTTCAAGTAGGGTCTCCAAGCACCATGAGAACACAGCCTCTGGTTCTTCAAAAAGGCAGCAACCAGTCACCCAAACATGCTATGCTGTGTTTCAACTCTTTTCAGGATCTTTTAAGCTACAATTAAATTAAGCTATTGCCCGACCCTTAAGGATGTGGGCAAGTCCATGAAGTAACAACAGTTCTACACATTGATACTTCAGTAACTCAGTCTGACTGGTTTTCTTATCTTCTTTATTTTTCTGAGCTTTGTCTTAATGTGATCTACAGTTTTGCCTTTCTTCAAAATGACATAAGTTAAAAAAAAAAAAAAAAGAAAGTAAGTGAACTTTTCAATAAATCCAAAGAAAAAACAAGGTATATGTCAGCCATGATGAAATCGTAGGTGATTAGAGCTTCTTCTTAATTAATGCAGTATCTCTCACATTTGTTGAACTCATTGAAAAACATAAAATAATGTAAATTATGGTCCCTCCCACACCTGTGCTAGAGATTCTAATACAACCTCCCAAAAAGAGTCGGCTCCCAACCTCTGTGAAACCTAGGAGTCAACATTTTCCAGAACTTGTTTTTTCCTACTGTTTAATATTATAGAAATAATACCTTTCATTTCCTTTTCCAAATATAAAATTATACAATGATATGGAGAATGGTTTTCCAAACCACAAATATCCTAATAAATATCCTGATATATCCTACCCCATCTCTGAATATCAGGATAGGTCTCACAAACATCACTGAGAATTATTGATCTAGTCTAACACTTTTACTTTGCAGAAAACCTGAGGTTGTAGATTAAATAATTTGTCCAAGTTTGCAAAATTAATAAAGACTGAAATGTATTAATGTAATATAAATTTATTTAATCAATTTGAAGAGTATAACCCCCTATTGTTGAGAGGCAGTGAATATAACCACCAAAACACAATTACTACTCCAAAATGATAAACTCTGATGCTATGTTTCCTATATTATAATTTGATTTTATCTACCAAGTTCCCACCATCTCTCTTCTAGGCAGCCTTTCCAGGTGAACACAGTGCACAGCAAAACACAATTCCTGCCCTCCGGAAGCTCACTGTCCAACAAGCACAACAGACAGGTGAATCAGTGACTTCGATTTATGATGCAGGTTTGATGACGAGAGCAGAGCAGGATTGAAGCACAGAAGAGAACAAGTGAATCAAGTCAAGGCTCGTGGGGACGCCTGAGTGGCTCAGTGGTTGAGCGTCTGCCTTTGGCTCAGGGCATGATCCTGGAGTCCTAGGATCGAGTCCCACGTCGGGCTCCCTGCATGGAGCCTGCTTCTCCCTCTGCCTGTGTCTCTGCCTCTCTCTCTCTCTATCCCTCTGTGTGTGTGTCTCATGAATAAATAAATAAAATCTTTAAAAAAAAAAAAAGACTCGTGGTCAGGAAGGCTTCCTGGAGCACTCCTCTGGCCACCACACAACGAGACACCCCCAAAGACAGAGCCTGTACCTGGTTATCGCCCTGACTCCACACCACCTACTACCACCACTGGCTTATCAGCCCTTCGTATCACTTGCACCTTCGCACAACCGTTTCCTACATGATTCTTTAGCCAAATAGTTTCTACAACTTTGCAAACACATGATTGAACTCGTTATTGTTTTTTTTTTTTCTTTCTTGAAATTTGAGTTAAATTTACCCAACCATATAATACCAAAGGGGGAAAAAAATCTCACTTTTACATCTTTCTATCCAAAAGGCAATCTCTTTTACCACCTCTTTTTGTTGTTTCACTCACGAGAACTTGGATACTTGAGTGTTTGTGTAAATGAAAACAAAAATAGAATTCTGTTTGTATGAATCTTACAATAAAACAAAATAAACCCACCAATTAAAAATCTTCAGATCAGATGGATGGCCTGCATTATTTCAACCACAATATAGGGCAAGACTCAAAAAGTTTCAGGGCCATCTTACAAGGCCTGTAAGTTGGTGACCCTCAACTGCTTCTTTCCTCCTCCCTTTTCTATTGGCTTCAGTGCTGGCCTGGACAAGCACTGTGATAGCATAGCCTCTTATTCAGAGCTCCAGAATTGTGCCACCCACAGTCCAATGGCTGGAGGCCAGAGCACTGCCAGTCACACAGACATGAGTCAGGCTGTGACATGCAAGAATTCCCACTCAGGTTCTTTCCTGATGGTTTTCTTGGAATTGCCACCATCAACAGCAAGATGGTGAGAAATGTGTGATATAAAAGAAATGTGTGGTAGGGCTGGTCAGAAACCTTGACTCCCACTCTTGTGACTTTCTCAATGTGTGACCATTAGCAGTTTTTCTAATCTGTTCTGCTATCTCACAGTTACTGTAAAAATCAGAATGAGATGATGAAAATTAATAGTTTAATTTTTGTTAGTGAGAGAAGAGAGACATTCTCACATTTATTTGGTCACAGGGTAAATTATAAGACCTTCTGGAGAACAATTTAGCTGATAATTATCAGACTTTTAAATGCCCAGGACTTTGGCCTAGTGATTCCTCTGGAAATTTAGCCTCGGGAAATAATGAAGAAAGTGCAAAAAGATATATGTGAAAGTAGGTATATTACTGTGCTGATTGTAATAACAAAATGTTAGAAACAATCGAGTGTCCAATAATAGAAAGTGGTCAAATAGAGTAGAATGTACCTGCATAATAGTATAGTGTACAGCTACTAAAAATAATGTTGCAAAAATATAAAATACAGCTATCGGTACATAATGGCATGTAAAGGTTATTATTATTAACTATACGGGCAAGTTAAAAAATGTATATATGGTGTTAAAGATATGTGTATGTGTATATATAAAGATATGTGTGTGTGTGTATATATATATCCATAAACATCTACATAGAGAAGTGGGATGGGTATGGAACTAAACTCACCAAAGTGCCAAAGAGTTTAACTCAGAGTAGTATTTTTTTATTTTCCTTCTATTTATGTGTCTGTTTTCTAATTTTTCTATAATATGCATATATTTCTATTATAACAAGAAAAAATAACCTTACATTTGGAAAGTAAAATAGCATGTATGAAAACCTACACTCCACTGTTATGGTATATCAGAGTATTATATACACCTATGAATTACAAAGGTTTTGTCATCTCAATGATATATGTCACTGTACATTTGTAATAGAAATGGAATAGAAGAAGCCCCCCTTTTCCATAGTAAGAGATTGCTGAGCCCTCAAAATACTGAAATATTTTGTAAATTTTCCCTAAAATCAACACTCCTTTAGTAAACTTAATTGAGGTTAGTGAAGAAACCAAAGATCTCCATGAAGAAGGTGATGTTGTGAAAAGGCTCTGATCCATTCATCTTGTATAACAAGTTTGACCATCTTTACCCACTAAACATACAGCAGAGAGTGTTCTAAAATAGTTACCTCATTTGCAAATAGGAAACTCCAGTTCTATTGCTGGTTCCGGCAAAAACTTTCTGCAGAAACTCAGACAAGTATAACTTGTCTGTGCTTGAATTAATTTGTCTGTGAAATGAACATCATGTTGGCAAATCCTTTAAGTGAAGTTTAGCTTTTGAATGTAAAAATATTATAAACCTCCTTAAAATGAAGTAGGAGGAGAATTTGGAAGAGGACGAGAAGAAAGTTTTGATGATTCATTAAAGAAAAATTCATAGCCATTTCTCAACGAGATGCTACAAAATAGCTTTAATGAGCCAATTCCAGTGATTTAACTCCAAAACATTACTCTGTTGTTGCTAAAATTTGAACTATTGGCATTGATATCTGACTTATAAACACCACTATATTTTATATGGGTCAAGTCTTTTAAACTTTTAGCTAACTTTAATTTAAATACTATTTTTCTCAACAATACTAACCTTTTTAATGCAAAACTACCCAAATTATACAGTATTTATTTTTTGAAATAAATTACTGAACTATATTTTACTGAATTGTCAACTATAAAATATGGAAACACAACTAATAAAAAGAAATCCATGTCTCTATCCATTGTTGACTGCTTTTCAAGTGAGAGTCATGTAGAATTGAAGATGTTCCATAACAAATATATCAAGTCTGAGTCTATTGAATCAGCAGTAAATTACTTGCCTTTAGAAGATATGTTAATGATTTTGTAACACTAGGACAATAATTTTCAAATTTTCCCAATCCCTAGCACCTACAAAGAATGACGGTTGGCACTCACACTTCTCCTTTTTTCCATACTCTTCAGTCTATTATGTGTATTTTCACATTCTTAATTTATGAACTATGTCTCTATGCCCAATCCATTCTGAAAGATGCTACAGAAGACACAACATAATTAACCCAGAAAAAAAAAAAAAAAAAAGATGGGACACCTGGGTGGCTCAGTGGTTGAGCATCTGCCTTCGGCTCAGGGAGTGATCCCGGGGTCCTGGGATCGTTCCCACATCAGGCTTTCTGCTCAGCAGGGAGTCTGCTTCTCCCTCTTACTCTCCCTTTGTGTTCTTCCCTTCTCTCTTTCAAATAAATAAAATCTTAAAAAAAAAAAAAAAAACTCTTGATACAAGTAAACCATACCATGCCATAGAGTGCTAAAGACAATAAGGACAATTCACTTTCAAAGGGAAGATGAGTGCTCCAATGCCCAAATTGAATCAGAACTGCATGTGATCAGTACATGTCCTGGAACATAATAGGTGCTCAGTAAATGTCCGAGGATTTTGTTTTTCCCTTGTGCTATTTCTGAGCCACAAGTTTTGTGAAAGTCAGACCTGAACATTAAAATATGAGTAAGATTTGAATAGGCAAAAGGGAATGGAATAGGCATTAGCACAGGATATTATTAGGACAAAATGTTCAAAGGCAGGATGACATACTCCGATTCAATGAATGAACCCCTCAGTTGGAGCAGAGGTGTTGGTAATGGAGAGAGAGCTATTCGGATGAGAGTCCAGTGATCTTTGGTGCTTGCACGTGGAAATGGGCCTCTATCCCATGCTATCAATTGAGTATTCATCAAATATATACTGGATCTAAAATGAGTGCTTGGAGCTCATCAGGACCTCTGGTCCTCTTCTACTCTTCCCTTGCCTAACAGCCCTGTCCTCTCTTTAGTCCCATAATTACCCTGCTTAGATTTTGTGGTTAAACATTCTGCCTCCTCTCTTACCAACGCTCTGGGCTCCCCGGCCCCACTGTCTTTCCATAGCGTCTCCTTGGCCAAACCCCAAAACCGGTGACCTCACCTGTTTACTTTCTCCATGCAGCTTACCAGGTTTGGTTCAGTGTTGCATGGTGCAAGTGAAAAGTAATATTTGGGGAAGAAGGCAAGACGGTGGAAGAGTAGGGTCCTCGTTTCATCTGGTCCCCCAAATTTAGCTGGATAACTTTCAACCCATCCTGAGCACCTATGAATTCCACCTGAGATGTAAAGAAAGAGTAGCTGGAACACTACAAAGGGAAAGGTGTCTGCTCCTTGCAAGGTGCAAGGAGAAGAGAAGCAGAGGGGATATATCTGAAGATAAACGCGAGGGGGAGGGAGCCTTTGTCAGGCCTCTGCGGGAAAGTGATACAGCGCACAATCGGGACCTTTAGGAATCTGCTCCAGAGAGAGTTTTCCCTGCCTGAGAAGTGCTCGCAGGACGGGCAGTGCGGTCTCAATACTCCCGGAGGCACAGAATAGTATGCAGAGGCCTACACTGCCAAAATCCCCAAGCGTTGGAGTGGCAAACGGGTTTGGGTGAGCGAGCCCAGGAGAGAGCTCAGTTTGTGCCATAAACTGTAAACCATGGTTAGGTTGGGGGACCGCTGCCGCACTAGGTCCCAGTAAAGGACTGGAATGCAACAGCCCGCTGCGGGCATCTGGAAGAGGTGGAGCAGGTGCACACTCGAGCGGGTGAATGCTGTCTGCCCCAGGGCCTGGCAGGGGACAGAAGTGGACTATCCCCCGTTCCCACCAGGAGGGGCAGAGCCAGTGAATGCACAAGCCCATGAAAGCTCTCCCAGTGCCCTTCAAACTGTAGAAATCAGTGTCCCCTTGCCTGCCCCCAGCGGGATCTCCGCCAGTGCACATAAGAGTCTGCAGGTTGGTACCTGCTGGGAGCTCTTGGTTCTAGGGCTGGAGATCTGGCTGCAGCTATTTATTTTTTTTTTCTCTCTTTTCACCTGGGTGAGGCATGGCCTCCAGGGAACAAAGTCCTACCAGGGCAGACAGCTCACACTGAGCCCAGCCACCTGGCAAGGGGTGAGGCACCTCCGCCCAGACACAGACACCTGGGAATGAGCACAGCGGGCCCCTTCCCCAGAACTGCTGGAAAAACAGGGGAACAGCAAGTTTACTGACCAAGCAGTTCTGGAAAGCTCCAGGTCTGAGGGAAAATAGTATATAGAACTCGAGGTTTTTTTCCTTATGATTTGTTCATCTTTCAGGTTAAAAATATCAAATATTCTTTCTTTTTTCCTGCCTCAACTACAATATTTTATCCACTCTTCATTTTTCAGTTTTTTCCTTTTTGACTTGCATTTTTTTACAATGATATGTCATAGATACATTCTTCATTTTTGGCTTCCTTTCAACATATTTTTGTAAATATGTAAGTTTTGGGTATTTGAGAGGACTTTTTTATTTGTTTTCTTTTATGATTTTAAGATTTAGTACCTTCTAACATACAGACCAAAATACACTCAGAACCAAGTGGAGCACCATGTTAGTCTATTCTGTGAGACTATATTCTCTCTTTCTTCCCATTCTACCCCTCTCTTTTTTCTTCTCGTTTTTGTTTTTGCTGTTGTTACTGTTGTTTCTCTATATAAATTTTGCTTTTTTATATCAATTTGGAACTTAGTACCTTCTAACATACAGACCAAAACACACTCAGAACCAAGAGGATCATTGTCTTGGTCCATTCTGTGAGTATATTCTCTCTCTCCCATCATTTCCTTCCCTCCACACTTTTTAAATGTTTTACTATTTTTTAAAAAATTTGTTTTTCACTTTCATTGGTTTTTTTTGTTTTTTGTTTGTTTGTTTGTTTTTTTCCTTTTATTCTCTGGTCCCTGACTTCCTTGGAATTGTTTGGGGTGTATTTTGCTTAAGTGTTGGTTGATATTTTTGCCTCGGCTCACTCATACAGCCATTCTGCACTGGAAAAAAAAATGACTAGAAGGAAGAATTCATCACAAAAGAAAGAACCAGAATACTCTCTACCACAGATCTAATGGATATGGATTTAAGTAAGATGTCAAAGACAGAATTCAGGATTACAGTTATAAAATTACTGGTGGTTCTTGGAAAAAGCATAAAAGACTCTAGAGATTCTCTTACTGCAGAAATGAGATCTAATCAGACCAAAATTAAAAATACTTTAACTGAGATGCAGTCTGAACTGGATGCTCTAACAACTAGAGTTACTGAGGCAGAAGAGAGAGTGAGTGACATAGAAGACAAGTTGATGAAAGGAAGGAAGCTAAGGAAAAGAGAGAAAAACAACGAATAGCTCATGAAGAGAGATTCCAAGAATTAAGTGAGTTTGAGAAAGAATAGCATTCATCTTATTGGGATTCCAGAGGGCATGGAGAGAGAGAGGACCAGAAAGTATGTTGAACAAATCATAACTGAGAACTTTCCTAAACTGGGGAAGAAAACAAGCATTCATATGTAAGAGTTAGAGGACCTCTCCCAAATCAACAAAAACTGGTCAACACCCCAACATATAATAGTGAAGCTTGCAAATTTCAGAGATAAAGAGAAAATCCTAAAAGCAGGTCAAGATAAGAGATTCCTAACTTATATGGGGAGAAATATCAGATTGATAGCAGACGTCTCCACAGAGACTTGTCAGGCCAGAAAGGGCTGGCAGGATATATTCAGGGTCCTAAATGAGAAAGGTGAAGAATACTTTATCCAGCAAGGCTCTCATTCAGAATAGAAGGAGAGATAAAGAACTTCCAGGATAGGCAGAAACTGAAAGAATATGTGACCACCAAACCAGCTCCTCAAGAAATATTAAGGGGGGACTCTAAGCAAAGAAGGAGCCCAAAGAAAACAATCTGCAGAAACAGGGATTGTATAGGTAATACAATGACACTAAATTCCTATCTTTCAATAGTTACTCTGAATTTGAATGGGCTAAATGATAGTCAAAAGACACAGGATATCAGACTGGACAAGAAAGCAAGGCCAATCTACATGCTGTCTCCAAGAGATTCATTGAAGTACACTGAAAATGAGAGGGTGGAGAGCCATTTACCATTCAAATGGCCCTCAAAAGAAAGCTGGGGTAACAATCCTCATATCAGATAAATTAGATTTTAAACCAAAGGCTGTACTAAGAGATGAAGAGGGACCCTATATCATACTTAAAGGGTCTATCCAACAAGAAAACCCAACAATTATGAATATTTATGGCCTAATGTGGGAGCAGCCAATTATATCAAACACGTAATAACCAAAGTAAAGAGACACATAGATAATAATACGTTAATAGTAGGAGATTTCAATATGGCACTCTCAGCTAATGACAGATCTTTTAAGCAGAAGATCACCAAGAAACAAGGGCTTTGAATGACACACTGGACCAAATGGATTTCACAGATATATACAGAACATTCCATCCTAATGCAACTGAATAGATATTCTTTTCAAGTGCATTTGGAACTTTCTCCAGAATAGACCACATACTGGGTCACAAATCTCAACCAAAAGATTGGGATTATTCTCTGCTAAGACTATAATGCTTTGAAACTAAAACTAAAACTCAATCACAAGAAGAAATTTGGAAGGAACTCAAACACTTGGAGGTTAAAGAGCATCCTACTAAAAGATGAATGGATCAACCAGGAAATTAGTGAAGAATTAAAAAGATTCATGCAGACCAATGAAAATGAAAGCACAGTTGTTCAAAACCTCTGGGATACAGCAATGGTGGTCCTAAGAGGGAAATACATTTCAATACAAGCCTTCCTGAAATTTTTGGAAAAATCTCAACTACCCAAGGTAACTTTACATCTAAAGGAACTGGAGAAAGAACCAGCAAATAAAGCCTAGCAGGAGAAGAGAAATAATAGATTAGAGCAGAATTCAATGAAATAGAGACCAGAAGAACTGTAGAACAGATCAACGAAACCAGGAGCTGAATCTTTGAAAACATTAATAAGATAGACAAACCCCTAGTGAGATTTTTTAAAAAGAAAAGAGAAAAGACTCAAATTAATAAAATCATGAATGAAAGAGAAGAAATCACAACCAATGCCAAGGAACTACAAATGATTTTTTAAAATGTATTATGAGCAGCTATATGCCAACAAATTAGACAATCTGCAAGAAATGGCTGCATTCCTGGAAACCTACAAATTACCAAAACTGAAACAGGAAGAAATAGAAAATCTGAACAGGCCAATAACCAGAGAGGAAATTGCAGTCATCAAAAACCTCCCAAGAAACAAAAATCCAGGGCCAGATGGCTTCCCAGGGGAATTCTAGCAAACATTTAAAGAAGAAATAATACCTATTCTACTAAAGCTGTTTCAAAGGATAGAAATAGAAAGAATACTTCTAAACTCATTCTATGCGACCAGCATTACCTTGATCCCCAAACCAGAGAAAGACCCCACCCAAAACCCTAAGATACCTAGGAATAAGCCTAATCAAAGAGGTAAAGGATCTATACTCTAGAAACTACAGAAAACTCATGAAAGAAATTGAGGAAGACATGAAGAGATGGAAAAACATCATGCTCATGGATTGGAAGAATAAATATTATGAAAATGTCTATGTTACTCAGGGCAATGTACACATTCAATGCAATCTCCATCAAAATACCATGGTCTTTCTTCACAGAGTTGTAACAAATAATCCTAAGATTTGTATGGAACCGGAAAGACTCCGAATAGCCAAAAGAATGTTGAAAAAGGAAACCAAATCTGGGAGCATCTCAATGCTGGGCTTCAAGCTGTATTACAAAGCTGTGGTCATCAAGACAGCATGGTACTGGCACAAAAACAGACACATAGATCAACGGAACAGAATAGAGAATCCAGAAATGGACCCTAAACTCTATGGGCAACTAATATTTGCTAAAGCAGGAAAGAGTATCCACTGGAAAAAGGATAGTCTCTTCAACAAATGGTGCTGGGAAAATTGGACAGCTGCTTGCAGAAGAATGAAATTAGACCATTCTCCTAGACCAGACACAAAGATAAACTCAAAATGGTTGAATGATCTAAGTGTGAGACAAAAATCCATCAAAATCCTAGAGGAGAACACAGGAAACAACCTCTTTGAACTTGGCCTCAGTAACTTCTTGTAAGACACACTATGAAGGCAAAGGAAATAAAAGTGAGAATGAACTATTGGGATTTCATCAGGATAAAGAGCTTCTGCACAGCAAAGAAACAGTCAACAAAACGAAAAGACACCCTACAGAATGGGAGAAGAGATTTGCAAATGACCTATCTGATAAAGGGCTAGTATCCAAGATCTATAAAGAACTAATTAGGGGATCCCTGGGTGGCTCAGCGGTTTAGTGCCTGCCTTTGGGCCAGGGCGTGATGCTGGAGACCCGGGATCGAGTCCCACATCAGGCTCCTGCATGGAGCCTGCTTCTCCCTCCGCCTGTGTCTCTGCCTCTCTCTCTCTGTGTGTGTCTGTCATGATAAATAAATAAAATCTTTAAAAAAAAAAAAAAGAACTAATTAAAGTCAACACCCAAGAAACAAACAATCCAATCATGAAATGGGCAAAAGACATGAACAGAAATTTCACCAAAGACGACATAGACATGGCCAACAAGCACATGAGAAAATGCTCTGCGTCACCTGCCATCAGGGAAACACAAATCAAAACCACAATGAGATTCCACCTCACACCAGTGAGAATGGGGAAAATTAACAAGACAGGAAACCACAAATGTTGGAGAGGATGTGGAGAAAGGGGAACCCTCCTGCACTGTGGGTGGGAATGTGACCTGGGGCAGTCACTCTGGAAAACTGTGTGGAGGTTCCTCAGAGAGTTAAAAATAGACCTGCCCTATGACCCAGCAATTGCACTGCTGGGGATTTACCCTAAAGATACTGATGCAGTGAAAAGGCAGGACACCTGCACCCCGATGTTTATAGCAGCAATGTCCACAAGACCTAAACTGTGGAAGGAGCCTCGGTGTCCATCAACAGATGATGGTTAAAGAAGATGTGGTCTGTGTGTACAATGGAATATTCCTCAGCCATTAGAAACGACAAATACCCACCATTTGCTTCAATGTGGATGGAACTGGAGGGTATGATGCTGAGTGAAGTAAGTCAATGGTAAAAGGACAATCATCATATGGTCTCACTGATACGGGGAATATAAGAAATAGTAAAGGGATTATAGAGGAGAGGAGGGGAACTGAGTGGGGAAAGTCAGAGAGGGTGACAAAGCATGAGAGACCCCTAAGTCTGGGAAGCAGACAAAGGGTTGCAGAAGAGGAGGTGGGCGGGGGATTGTGGTAACTGGGTGACAGGCCTTAAGAAGGACACTTAATAGGAAGAGCACTGGGTGTTATTATGTCAGCAAACTGAATTTAAATTTTTTTTTTTAAAAAAAAGGAAAGAAAACTAATACTGAGCAATTCGCCATCATAAATCTGTGATCACCCCTCTCAGCGGAGCTCTCCAACCTGGCCATCAAGGAGCTGACCAAAATTCCTTAGCCAGCTTCCATTTTTCATGCTGCTTCAAACTCTCACCACCTCACCCCTCTCAAGTCTCTCAAAGCTGCTCTTTGCTTTGCATTTCCATCTGAGAACCTTTCCTCCTACTCCACTGAGAAAATAGAAGTCATCATAAGAGAACTTCTGACTATCAAATCTACTTTCGTTTTTAACCCTCATTTTCTTTTCTCATACTGGAAAAATAGCAGAATCTATCATTTTAAATAAAGCCGATCCCTCAACACACACTGTAAATTTCATTCCTGGTGTTTTGGACACTGATCTGTAATTAATTCCCCTCTGACATATCAACCTTCTCTCTTTCTTACTCCTTCTCATCAGCACTTAAACAAACTCAAATCTTATGACTGCGAAGGAATGACCTTCCCTTTTCCAACATCCTTTTGATCAAACATCCTACTCTTCTACTTTTCATTGTCAATCTTCTTGAAAAACCTGACTATCCTCATTTTGCACTCTCACTTGCCATTCATACTCCTTCATCCACTGTCATCTAATTTTCTCTGCCGTGATTCTACCAGAATTGCTTTTATCAGGCTCACCAAAGTCGACATATAAATAAATTCAGTGGATATTTTCAGTTGTTGTAACACCTGCCTTTTTTTCAGCATTTAAAACTGTTGATCACTCTTGAAAACATCCTTTGTGGCCTCTATGGCTCCCCACACTAGTGTTTTACTATTTACCTTCTGCTTCTTTGTTTGCAGTCTTCTTTCCAAGTTTCTCTTCTTATCCTTATCCCTTAGAAAGTAAATATTAGCCTTTTTCACTCTTTGCATTTTCTCTGGGCTATCTTATTTATTCCCAAGATTCCAAAATCCTCCTAAATCTTCAAGGTTCATCTCTTCTATGAGCACCCAGTCCATATCTCCAACTCTTTCTTGACTGTCTTTAAGTGAAGACAATGAGCAACTCAGACTCAATGTAGGTCCCAAACTAGGGTCATTCCCTTAATCATCCCTTCCCTTTCAGGGTTTCTGATCTCCAAAATGCTGTAATCACCCAGCCAACTGCTCAAGTCAAGACTCAAGAGTCACGTGTGTGTGTGTGTGTGTGTGTGTGTGTTTCTCACACACACTCAGCCCACCACCAAGTCCTACTGAGTCTCATACTGTTTACTGCAACCTTCCCATCACCCAGTTCATTTCATCTTTTCAACCATCTCAGTGATTGAAACTATTTAAAGTCATGTCGTCTTCCTAAGTCATCCGTGTAGCTAGAAGGATAATCCGTGCACAAGTTTAAAGTTCTGGTTTCCTTTTTATAGGAGATTGAATAAAAATCTAGGAAAGGTCTTTATGTTCCTTCATCCCATCTTTTTTAATGATAGTGTTGGTAAGATGACATCCTCAATTTTTGCACAAAAATTTTTGGCAGGTACACATCATCAGTGTTTGGTCATGCTAATAAAACTGGAAGGAATGTGTTTTCTTTCTGCAAACATAACATTTCTACAACCTAAGAAAATACAGGCTACTGCTATTTGGCTGGGTACCTCAACTATATATGTGTAACAGGCTGAACTGAAATAAATGAATCCGTGTTACAGGTATCTGTTGGAATTAAGAGCAATTGAGAGAATGTCGCAAGGAAATCTGATTATTCATTGCCCTAGTATCTACAAATGAACAACAGATCACCTAGGTAAGGCAAAGGTCACAGGTAGTGCTAGGCTGGTCTTCCATGGTCACTTGCACCTTTTCCACAGTCTCTGTAGAAAGATGTCCACACAGAGACTTCAGTCTAAAGCTTTCCATCTGTCCTTTAGTTAATATGCCTTTGTGGATAATGTCAACCATTTTCTAATTCAGGAAAGACAGGAAAGGAAAGAAATTAGTAAAAGACTAAGTATGCTTCTAGTAGAAAATACGTGTTTACTCATGGGACAGAAAGTCTTTCTTATTTATTTATTTATTTAGATTTTATTTATTTATTCATGAGAGACACAGAGAGAGAGAGAGAGAGGCAGAGACATAGGCAGAGGGAGAAGCAGGCTCCATGCAGGGAGCCCGACGTGGGACTCGATCCCGGGGCCTCCAGGATCACGCCCTGGGCTGAAGGCAGCACTAAACCGCTGAGCCACCTGGGCTGCCCGGGACAGAAAGTCTTATTTGAGACATAGTTCATATATTTCAAGGGTTTGGAGTATAATATCATTAGGAAGTGGCCGATTTAGCCAAAAACCCAAGTGTAATCCACGATGATTTTTCTCTTTCCTTTGCCTTCCCCACAGCAGCCTTGACAGTTCACCTCCAATCTACATTCTAAATCTCTCCAATTTCTCCCATCTCTCTGGCTGCCCCTCTCATGCAAGCCACCCTCAGCTCTCACTGGGTTGACAGCAACACGCCCTAACTGTCGCATCCGTTTTGACTAACATTAGAATCTCTTTTCCATACAATTGTCAAATTGTCTTTCTAAAATTCATTCAGATCGTATCATCCCTGGGCATAAAACCTCTCAGGTAATTCTCTTTGCCCATAAAGAAAAATACACACTTGCCTCATCCGAAGGGGCCTTCTGTGACCAGGCTCCAGCCAGATTCTAACGCCCCGTCTGATCTCCCCTCCTGCTACTGCCTCATCCGTCTATGATACAACCTTGCTTCCTTGAAGCTCAGACCCTCCTCTTGCTGTTCTCGCTGACTGGGATTTTCTGTTTCCAGATTCTTCATGGCTGACTACTTGTCATTCAGCTCTCAGACCCACTGCCACAGAGACCTCCTAAACTAACCACCTTCACCCTCTATCACCTTGTTCTGTTACATTTCCTTTGTAATACATTCAAAGACCTGAAATTATCTTGTTTATTTTTTTAAGATTTTATTTATTTATTCGTGGGAGACACAGAGAGAGAGGCAGAGACATAGGCAGAGGGAGAAGCAGGCTCCACGCAGGGAGCCCGATGTGGGGGACTCGATCCCAGAACCCTGGGATCAGGCCCTGAGCCAAAGGCAGACGCTCAACCGCTGAGCCACCCAGGCGTCCCCTTGTTTATTTTTCTTAAGTTCCTGTTAGAATGCAATTTCATAAGTACAGAATTATTTTCCCTATCGTTCTCATTGTTGAATTCCCAGTGTCTACAACAGTGATCAGCAAACATTTTCTGTAAAAGGCCAGATAGTAAATGTTTTAGACTTTGCAGGCCATATAGTATGTGTTGCAACTACCCAGCTCTGGTTTGGAAGCCTGAAGGCAGTCATAGACAACAGGTAATTGGTGCATGTGTATGTTTCATTAAAATTCCATTTCTGAACACTAACATTTGAATTTCATATAATTTTGATGTTTCATAAAATATTATTCTTCTTTTGATTTTTTTTTACCCATTTAAAAATGTTAAAACCATTCTTATCTCATGAGCCATCCAGACTTGGCCTGTAGGTCACTGTTTAACAACCCCTGATCTGGAATGATTATTGCTATCCAAAAGAAGCTTGCAAAAAAATTCTTAACTGAATGAATGAATGAATGAATGAATAAGGAAATGGATTTTCCTTGTAAACTTTCATAGACTTGCCATGGGCCAAGAGTTAATATGATTACCCACTCTACTATTTCAGTCCTCAAGATGGATTTATTCTATCTGCTTGGCTGTTATTTGTTTATGGGAATCCCTGATTATTAGCCTGAATCACCAGGACCAATGTAAGATGGGGGGTTCTTAAAATGTAAGACGAAAGTTAAGACCTTGTCAGTACTTTGGGTATAAAGGCCAACTAAATCGTATTGGGTTCTACATTCAAGATTAAAACTTATATATTTGGCTTTCAAAAGCTTAAACACCAAAATGACAAAAATGAATAATATATTGCTCTTAAAAAGTATACCTATGGGACACCAGGGTGGCTCAGCAGTTGAGCGTCTGCCTTTAGCTCAGGGTGTGACCCAGGGTCTTGGGATCGAGTCCCACGTCAGGCTCCCTGCATGGAGCTCTGCCTGTGTCTCTGCCTCTCTCTCTCTGTCTCTCATGAATAAATAAATAAAATCTTTTTTTTAAAGTATATCTATAAGTCATGCATGAAATAAAAAGACTCTTGAAGGTAATTTTAGAAAGATTATTTTTATTTACCTTTTCCTCAACTCCTTACTTCATATAATTAGAGAGGTTTCCTTAAAAAAGTAAAATTTGAAGAGTTTTAAATAAGGGCTTTGATGGGCAATGCTCTCAGGTCCCCTCCCTCTTTGGAAGCTTTGTACTATAGCTCAATAAACTTTTACTATCGCTCAAAAAACTTTGCCTTGCTGCTCACATAAATAAATAAATAAATAAATAAATAAATAAATAAATAAATAAATAAATAAATAAATACTTTGAAATGGTTCAAGTCATATTTATTCTCATTAGGACTGTTTTCCTAATGAGACCGTGTTTCATGAAACTCTTCACTTTTAACCATACCACCCACCCCCAAAAGTTCAAATAAATGGAAGAGATTGAACTTCTGTCCCTAAGTTAAGATTAGGACAAGTAGTAAGTTTAAACAATAAAACAGAAATTACAATAAAGGTAAAATCCTTTCATTTAAAAGGCAAGTGAAAATGGCAAAGGATTACTGTTAAGATACTAAAACGTTCTCAAAGAATGATTTCCTCTAAAAAATCAGGTTAAATCACTCATCAAGGGGAAAACACACATCATGCCTTGAAGAAAGTTCTAGCAAAATCTTCAACAGCTCCTGGCAGCAGAAACTTGGTAGGAAAGTTTGGAATGACTGCATGAGCTTGCAAGAGTGCTCAACTGATAGCTGTAAAGAGAGCATTGAGGGCTTGTTAGAAATAACTGCTAGACTGGGGACAGTACCCTACTTTAGAGGAGCCTGGAATTGTCTGCTTCTAAATTGTCACTTGTAAAAGTAAATCACAAGGTGGAGAAGTTTTGAGTGATTTCTGTCTCTAAGAAGTATTTCACACTTCATAGTCTCACCCTGATTAATAAAGAAAGTGCTCAATATCGGGGGCAGGGGTTATTCTTCTGGAAATTCCAACAGATTATACTATTTATGGCCTTTATAAGAAAGGAAGGAAAGAAGGGAGGCGGAGAGGGAGGGAGGGAGGAAAAGGGGAAAGGTTTTCTTTTGATCACTTTCAGTTTGGAGACTGATGTGAAGTGTTCTCACTAGACAGGCCTCGTCTGGGGGTCCCTTTCATTACTTTTCGAAGCTCAGGCTTGAAATGCTGAGAGCATCCCCAAGGCTTACTCACCTTTCATTGAGCCTGGAACTTGAGGTATCTGTATGAAAGCCAAGTTCTGAGTAAACCTAAGACTATTTACGGTTTCAAGTGGGAATCAGGTGCTGGTCAAGACTAAACTTGGCAAGTTTTGCCTGGATTATGCATTTAATGGTACTTGAATTATGAGGCATGTGGGAGTGGGGGAAGCCCCATCGCTAAGAAACTGAGTTTAAAAAGCATCTCACCTAGCTTTGTACATCTCCCACCTACGACCCAGCCCCCTGACTTAACACACAGCGGACACTCAATAAATATCTGTGGGCCATGTGCAAATATAACTGATCAGACCTGGAGACATACTTTCAGGCTTCTGGAGTTAAGAATTGGCAGTCTCACCTGAAAAGCCACAGCAATCTTGAGAAAGAAAAATGAAGCTAGAGACACATCACACTCCCTGATTTCAAACTATATCATAAAGCTATAGTAACCAAAATGGGATGGTATTGGCATAAAAACAGACACATAGATCAATGGAACAGAAGAGAGCTCAGAAATAGATTAATGCACATATAGTCAATTAATTTACAACAATCGAATGCACATCTCTCTGTGTCTCTCCTGAATGAATAAATAAAATCTTTAAAAAAAGAAAATGAAAACACAATTTGGAAAGATATATACACCCTCATGTTCGCTGAAGCATTATTTACAATTGCAATATATGGGAACAACCTAAGTGTCCACTGACAGATGAATGAATAAAGAATATGTGAATATTTTTCATCCATAAAAAAGAAAAAATCTTGCCATTTACAGCAACATGGATGGGCTTCAGGGACGTTCTGCTAAGAGGAAACTGAAATAAGTCAGGCAGAAAAAGACAAGTTCTGTATGATCTCTCTTGTATGTAGAATGAAAAAATAAAAATAAAACACAAGCTCACAGATACAGAAAACAGATGAGGGTAGTAAGCAGCCAGGAATAGGGGTGGGAGAAACGGGTAAACTGGTGTGCTTTTTTAGTTTAAATAAACTGAATAAAAATGAAAAAATAAAGACCCTATGTAGTAGAAATAAAGTAAAATAGTCATAAGGACGTAATGCAGAGCTTGACAACTACAGTTAATAAGGTGGTATTGCATATTTGAAAGTTGCTGAGAGAAGAAATCTTAAAAGTTCCCACCACAAGAAGAAAAAAAAATTGTAACTATGATTGTGATGGATGTTAACTAGATTTGTTGTGGTGATCACCTACAGATGTTAAATCACTATGTTTTACACCTGAACCTAATATAATAGGTATATGTGTAATATAATATGTCCATTATACCTCAGCTATATAAAAATTTTTTTTTAAGATTTTATTTATTTACTCATGAGAGACACAGAGAGAGAGGCAGAGACACAGGCAGAGGGAGAAGCAGGCTCCATGCAGGGAGCCCGATGTGGGACTCGATCCCAGGACCCCAGGGTCACGCTCAACCACCGAGCCACCCGGGTGCCCCTATAAAAAATTTTGACAGTCTCCTCCTTGTCCCCTCTTCTTCCAAACGCATCCTAGTATTTTACTCTGCCAGGAGAAACTTCTCGAATTCCGTATGTGTGCGCGTGTGTGTATTTAGGTATGTGTTTCCTTCACTGCACGAAAGCTGTTGCTGGACACAAACTGAGGGAGACAGAGTCAGCTGAGATTTCCTGAGATTAAGACCAGAAGGCCTATGACGGTGCGCCCAGAAGTCAGGCCTGGCCTTGCTCCCCCTCAAGCTAAGTATCTCTCCCTTACAACAGGCTCTCGAGCTCAGGATGTTATGAAAAAGTAGGAAAAATGACTGTACTCCTACTGCCTGGCTTAAAAAAAAAAAAAAAAGTAAGACTTGATCAAACTGGGGTTAGCTCGTCTCAACTATTGGCAGCCTCAGCCCACTGGTGGAGGCAGAGACGTGGCGAAGGTGCAGAGTCGGAAACAGAGAGGGGAGGTCAAGTGGAGGCTCAGAAGGTCTCTGAGTCCTTCTAGAGAAAGGTTATCACAGATTCGCACAGGGAACAATTCCTCGATAAGAAAGTGCTCAAGGGCAATCGTAGCCAATTGGACTGTTTTTCTAAGATTAGAGTCTGACATTTGGATTCTGGTATAATTAAAATGATCTAGGATAGCCTGCGAGTTGAGTACAGGAAAACCCTGAACGCCAAACACGAAAGTAGGTCCTTGGGGGACAGAAGGAGAGGAACCTGGAGAAACAGACCACAGGAAGCTGAGTGTCTCCCACCCCTCAATTTACAACTGAGGAAATCGAGGCTAAAACAGAGAAATTCGCTAAGCAAGTTAGCATCTGGGATCAGACGGATCACAAAGGAAAGGAAGTTCCAACCGAGGTGACGGGAGGTCCAGCAGAGGTATTTTGGGCACGCAGAGCTTCCAGGGTCCCTCGTCGCACACCGTGTTTCTGCACACGTGGGGTTGTTTTTAGAGATACACGCAGTATGCAACTCTATCTGAAGATCCCCAAGCCCCCCCTGCGCATAACACGGGGAGAGTTGATGCTCCCATTCACAGCACTCCTTACGTTTGCTAAGGTTATTCGTGTTTCGGGGACACGTTGCCTTGGCCAAAATAAGGCAATTGTCTGACAAATACATAAATTGTTTGTACAGTTCAAAAAAAGGTTGACCCAAACTATCTTAATACAGTAATTGCCTCTATTTTCCATTTTATTGCCATATATTCTTTTTTTTTTTAAGATTTTATTCATTTATTCATGAGAGACCCAGAGAGGGGCAGAGGGAGAAGTAGGCTCCCTGTAAGGAGCCTGATACAGGACTCGATCCTAGGACCCCAGGGGTCACGACCTGAGCCGAAGGCAGACCTCAACCTCTGAGCCACCCCAGGGGCCCATTGCCATATATTTTTTAAAAATTCTTCAAACAGGGATCCCTGTTCGAGGCATCGAAATGGAGTGTCTCCATTTCCATCAAGATCTTTGGGTGGCGCAGTGGTTTGGCGCCTGCCTTTGGCCCAGGGTGCAATCCTGGAGACCCGGGATCGAATCCCACATCAGGCTCCCGGTGCATGGAGCCTGCTTCTCCCTCTGCCTGTGTCTCTGCCTCTCTCTCTCTCTCTGTGACTATCATAAATAAATTAAAAAAAAAAAAAAAAAAAAAGATCTTTCTGTTGCTGCTTCCCAGAGCGTCGAGCTTCCAGTCTACCATGTGCTGGCACAAGTCAAGCTGCCCCTCCCACTAAGAGGAAAGTCAACCCGAAGTATGAAGAGGGAACAAGGAGCCAGAGGTGGGGAGGTAGAGTCAGGATGCTGTCGAAGGTACCGTAATTAGTGCTGTGAGCTGAAGCCGCTTTCCCACGAGTGATGATCAGCTCAATATGGTTTGTTTTGAGACGTAATTAAGATACTATTTACGTAGGCCACTGAAGCTTGTGTGGCTCTCTTGGTCCCTTGAGTATAAAGAAGTTTCTGTGTTTTCTTCCCAATAAAACTCTATTGCCACTAAACAATTTATCATGTCTTGTCTCCCAGCAAAGTCTCTGAATCTAATTCCTGTGATATCTTCCTAAAATATGGTGAACTAACCACAAGGAGGGAAAACCTCAACGATCTCCACGTGCCTGAACTCAGTTTGGGCTGTTACATTATTAATTAATCTAACTAGGAGTATGAAGCAGGGGAATGAGCTAGCTCTTTGATATTTAAACTCTGGATGATTTCTGACTCAGCTGTATTTATACGCATCAACGAGTCAGCTCGGTGAGGTCGTAAGTGCCTCTCTAGGAAAGTGATGCTCTCTCCATTCCCTTCATGGGGGATGGAAAGTATCAGAACCTCCAGTGGGGAATCTGTGCGTATTACTGGCGGTAACCGGTGTGTTGAGGATCTCCTTAGGGGAGGTTAGCTGGGTACTTACATAAGAACCCAAAGAGATATACAGCTATAAAATGCGTTCTCTCCCTCAATTTAATTGGGAGAGCAAGGCATGTCCATAAAAAAGATAAGAACAGTAATAACACAGTGCAAGGTAACAGACCTCAAGGAAAGTGCTACGGACCATAAAAGTTACAGATGTCCACAAGGCAATGAGTCAGAAGTTACCAAGGGCTGAAGAGGTGACTGGTTTTTATTTGCCTTCATCAAGGGAACCCTACGTAAGGTTTCCCAGATCTCTTCCAAACATTTGTTCCAGCTCCCACAACATTCGATTCCCATCACCTAAGTGACTCAATTGATCCAGGCCACGTAGGGGTCCGGGGGGAGGGGGCGGGAGAACGCATAAAGATAGAAAAAAATTACTCTTGGTTTCTGAATATCATCTCAAACGTACATGATAATTTTTTTTTAAAGGATCGGTTGGCCTTGGGTAAGAAAGCAGCCGCCTTGATGTTGCTTCTTTTTCCCCAGGGTAGCTTTCAGCGGATCCTATAGACGGGTCCTCTCTAGGAATGAGTAAAAGTCACACAAGCTGGTGAGTAAGGGGCAGGTGACGCTCGGCAGGGAGAGGCAGGTAGGGGGCTATGTGACCAGGCTCACAGAAATCCCAGATGCCAAGAAGCGCCATAGGTGAGATATCAGCAAGAAAGAAGGGAGCACAGCACATCCGCCTTGTCTTTTTCTAGATACAGATGAGAGAGTCGCCTGATACTTGCAAATCCACCTTGTTTGTTCTAAATATATGTGGGATCGTTTCATGGTATTTACAGATCCACCTTGTTTGTCTCTAATGTCAGAGGCAAGACATAGGACAAGTTCCCTGGTCAGTTTCCTATGAAAGACGGGCCATCAAAACCCTCAGTGGCAACCCATTTGGGGCTCCTCTGACTCTACGCAGATGTTCTTCTTTCCTTTCTGTTCTCACCTTCACTTAATAAGCTTTCACTTCACCCTTTTGTGTCTTCACCCCTTTTGCAAGATTCATTCTCCGACTCCGCAAGACAAGGACCTGGCAACCCCGCAGCACTGGGACCCCACGAGGAGAGCAGATGAGGATCTGTCCCCAGCAGGTCCCCAGCCATGGTGAGACTCTGAAAAGTGAAAGTTTCCTCAAAAAGAAGCCTGTGAAAACATCCCAAACCACCAGGCGCTTGATGTGGTACTGAGAAGCATTCCCCGAACTTTCCTCACCAGAGTCCTGTCTGCACGAAACCGTTTGTCTGTGTGAACAATTTTAAGCATATATTTCAATCATTTGGGGTTTATAGATTCCTAGATGACTAAAGTTTTCAGTTTTCACTGAAATGTGAAGTTGGAGTTTATATTATCTACCCAACTAGTAAATTTGGACACTTTGGGGGTTTGTCTTCAATTTAATGGTAAAAACTATCCATTAGAAAGAGTATCCAGGCAGGGCATCTGGGTGGCTCAGATGGCTAAGCATCTGTCTCTGGCTCAGGTCATGATCCCAGGGTCCTGGGATCGAGCCCTGCGTCGGGCTCCCTGCTCAGCTGGGAGTCTGCTTCCCCCCTCCCTCTGCCTGCTGCTCCCCCTGCTTGTTCTCTGTCTTTTCTTCTGTCAAATAAATAAATAAAATTAAAAAAAAAAAAAAAAAGGATTCCAGTGCTACAAAATCAGATTGAAGACTAAGATACCATTTTTCAAAAAACGAAACAAAAAAACCAATATAATTTATCCAGAACTATAACAGCTTGTATGATTAAGTGGGAAGATCCATTTGTTGAGGTTAAGGAGTAAAATGGATTTTATAGATACTGTGCCTTCCGTCTGGGATTGCTGAGCAGATCAATTGAAAGTAGTTGTTTCAGGGACACCTGGGAGGCTCAGTCAATTGAACCTCCAATTCTTGATTTCAGCTCAGGTCATGATCTCAGCTGGGGAGATGGAGCCACCCGTGGGGCTCTGTGCTGGGCGTGGAGCCTGCACATGATTGTCCCTCCCCTGTCCCTCCGCCCCTCCCTGCCCTCCCCATGGGTGCATGTGCCGTCTCTAGCTCTCCCTGAAATAAATAAATGACTAAAATCTTCAAACTCTTTCAAACTATAAATATCCAGACAAATTTAAGTTCTGAAAGTAAGAATTATTGAATGCCAACCCCAGCCCTTGCTAGCTGAGTCCTTCAACCTTTTTTCCTGTTTCTGATTTGAAGAACATAAAACATGGCCCCACACTTGTTCTGACCACCTTACAATGTTGTTCTGAGGATCAAATTATTAAAAGACTGTAAAAGTCCGTCCAAAAACTTTTAGAGCATTTTGCAAGTGCTAGAGTTAAAATAAAATATAAGGCAATTAGCTATTTAGCTTTAAAATTAAAAAAAAAATGAGGGTAGTATCAGTAAAAAAAAAAAAATGTAGCTTAATTATAATAATATCTTAGTTTACCCCAAATTATTAAGTAGTAAAAAAAAAGTAATAAGGATATTGAGTTCTCCACTTAGTACTCATAAAATCTCCATCTACTCGGAGAAGTTAAAAAGGAAAATGCTTTCTCATATTCATGATTGCTACGTATTTTATAATACAGTCACTCTCATACGCTATTTCCTTTCTAATTTCCACATTTCCTTAGAATCTTGAAAATAAAATGACTTCGTGTGTGGAGCTATCTTTTAAGAAAGTAAAACTAAACACAGGCATTGTTCTTTAAAGGTGCTAATCAAAATCGTGAGTGAATTCCATGTGTGAGGTTGGGCATCCCAGGCGTACGTACCTCTTAATAGAGTCTATGTACCTCTTTTTTCTTTTCTGTTCTCAAAGTTGCTTTTTCATGCTCGATGTTATTCTTGAAGCGCCGATAAAATCATAAAGGATGCTGTTAACAGTTCTTGAGTGTTTGCCATGTGCCAGGCCCTGGGCTGAGTCCTCTTATCATTTATCTCACAGTAACCTCATGTGTGTGTCCCACGGTGCAGTGAGTGAGAATAAGAGGCCAGAGAGGTTAAGCGACGAGACCGGCGTCCCACAGCCAGAACCAGAAAGCTGCGGACCCCAAGCGTGCAGTGAACCCGGGGCATCGTAGTGGACCCTCAGTCTCCTTCTCACTCTTACCATCTCACGGCAGGTAGAGCTCTCTTTATTCAGGAAAGGTCATCAATCTTGATGACAAGTAGTTGTACTCCGTCCATCATCAGCTTGGGTGAGGGGGTCACAGGGTCCACACACTTCCCAAATATGCCCGAAAGTCACTTTTACCATCACAGCTGCTCTGTCCCTGTCAAACAGTGGGGCCAGCCCCAGAAGTGAGACTCCCCGGGAGTGTACCCCATGCTTCTACTTCTCTTTCTCCTGAGACCCCTGCCCTGGAGCCCATAGCAGGTGTCAAGGTTCTACTATGGAGCCAAAGCCTTTTGAGAGGTTTGATGCTCTCCCGGAACTACTACAGAAGGCACCAGCTCAGCGGTTAGATGCGCTTCCTTTTTCTGTGTATCCTGTTTGCAAATCCAAGCACCAGTCCTATATTTAATCTGAAGGGTCACTGCATCAATTGTCAGTTTGTGAAGATCTAATAATAGAAAGAACTTATTGAGGTTCACCTGCCCCAACCCCTGGGTGCACCCCCTCCCCCCAACACACACAGACCCATCACTCAAAAGACACAGGTTGTTTCCAGGTCTTGGGCTGCCGCTTCTCCAGCTTCTCTGTGCTGATGAAAACCAGCTTCAAGTCCCACATCTAGTTTGCTGTACCAGTTAAACCGAAGCTTGGTGCCTAAGATGGCAAGAGCGTAAAACAGCAGTTCCTCAAGATGCCCAGCAGTCTCCCTAGTGAACACCGACGGAGATACTTTCGTAAGCTTTCCCTTTGACGGGTACTTTTTCAAAAACTTTGAGGACAAGACAAACGCATTCCCTCTTAGCAAATCTTTGTCCAACTTGTAAAGCTGAAAAGTTCACAAAATGAAATCCTGCAAATCCTACCGACATTGAAAACTGAACCTATATACTCCGGGTTAAACGGTTCTATACGTGTTTTACTTCTGCCTCTTAAGGCCAAGTCTTCGTGGGTAACATGTTCAATTAGTTGAGAACGAAAACGCGCAGACGTTGATGAGTGGATGGACGTCATTCTACCGTGAATGAAGGCAAAGAATGTGCCCTTAGAGAGACCCTGACCATAATCCACAGCAGTCCCCTGGAACCGGAGGAGTTAATTACGAGGAACAAATCAGAAAAGCCAAAAGGAGCATCCAAATGGGGAAACGAGCATCCGTTGTGGGGAGCAGCCCTCCATCCTGCTCTGTGACGGACGGTTCCTCTCTACCCTGGTCATAGCTTCCCCTGGGCTTGTCCCATCTGCACACCTTGGCGTCACCCGGGCATCAATACGCTGCCTTTTACCAAGATTTAAGACAGCATGAAAGTGTGGTGTTTTCACCCTCCAATCCACTTGGGACTAATTTGAGCAACGCAAGGCTCAGTGGCAGGAAGCATGTAAAAATTCCATCCCAAATCTCTGACAAGCTTCAGAAACTGGTGTGTTTGCTTTGGGATGTCCAAAACCATCCTGGAACCTCATAACTGGAGGAGCTCGCCGTAAGGCTTTGACGTATTTTGAAAATCCAAGAAGTCAAACGTTTCCTTTTGCCTGCCTCTTCCAGGTCAGGGCAAAAAGTCTTTATATCAAACTATCAAACTTCGCCTTTAGTGGGATTTCTGCAGGCCGTGCGAGTCCCTCGCATGGACAAAGCTAAGAGCTTCTGACAGCAGGCTCGTCACATGTGTGGGCCTCAGGCCTTCCTGGCCGCACGTCCATGTGCAGAGGGGAGAGCTGCAAGTTCCCAGGAGGCACGGCCACTGGGTAGAGTTTCCAGAGATGGCCAGCAGGCCTTTACCCCTTCTCTGCTCTGCTCTCCCCCAGCCCCAGGGCGAAAACCTAGAGGGGTCCACTCACCAGTCCAACCACACAGACAAACACCAACTGCTCACAGGCAGTGCAGCCCCGACTACGGAGAACAGCTGGTCCCTTCAAGACCAGAATACCAAGAAACTCTAATTATACAGCCTGCCCTCGGCTACCAAGATGCTCTGTTACAGGAATGTGTTTCAATTTCCACCCGGGGAAGGGACCGTGTCTGTGTACAATCCAGGGATCACCTGCGTCTCAAAACTTTATGCCACGTGGCTCGGCTGTTATGAAAGGCCTACCTGAGTACCTGTGCTTGCTCACCAGGAGAAATTCAAAGACGATTTTCCCTTTTAGGAGAAAGAGATGAAAAGCAGAAACAGCATCCGGGGTTTGTTTTGCGGTGGCTGTTACAGAGGCAGGGCGCCCCGGCAGCGAGAGCGGCCCCCCACGCTCTTCCCCAGAAGCCACACTCAGCATCTCCGCATCAGCTGCCAGAGCTTCGACCCGTGTCTGTTGTGAGCATCTAGGCTTTATCTCTATTTATTTTGTGCATCCAGTAGCCAGATGTGGCGTAAGGTATCAGAAAAGCCTGGGAGAAAGAATTTTTGGAGCCTGGGAACACCCCCAAATTTTTCAAATTAATTAACAAATTAATCTAAAATCAATTTGAAATTAATGTATCAATTTCAAAATCAATAGTAAATTAATAGTAATTGCTTCTTTGCTTTACAGCATGACAGCCTATGGAAGGTTTTGTAGGAATATTCTACTCAGTGGGGCAAACCTCTCATACTAAGAGCTAGCTAATATTTCTTAAGCGTTTTTTATAAGGCAGGCACTCTTCAAAGCACTTTTACAAATTATAATTCATTTCATCTCCATAACAGACCTATGAGGTTAAATAAGAATTGTTTTGGTTTGTTTCAAGTAGGCTCTATGCCCAGAGTAGAGCCCAACACAGGGCTCCATCTCACGCCCCTGAGATCAAGACCCTGAAATCAAGACCAGAGCTGAGTTCAAGGGTCGGACACTTGACCAACTGAGCCACCCAAGCACCCCAAGAATTGTTTTATCTCCATTTAACTCAAGGGGAAACTGAGGCCCAACCTGCCCTGCAGGTCCTTGGTACATGATCATCTAGAGATAAATATTTGCTAATTGAATCAAAAATTTAAGAAAGCACCACTCTGCATAAATAATGTCGCAAATAGGATGGCCTCCAAGATCGGTCCATAACATGCATTTAACCCATTTGTATCTTTTTATTATTGATCTAACACTATCTCCTTAAAACCTGACAACCAGTACAACATTGTTTTAATAGGGACGCGTGTTCCAAATTCCAGCTCGTGGTGCCATTCCACAGTTACCTTATTAAACAGCGACTTTCTGGGACAATATTAGTACAAAGGAAGGTGCAACGTTGAGTGAGGCACGTCCTTACCATTTAGGAACGTCTGTCCTTTCCCCGCCCCAAGGAGCAGTGGAGGACTTTCTGGAGGGCCTTCCTGACTGGGACTGGGATGACAATAAATCCTTCTGGACACGAGGCCCATCCCTCCTCTACCTCAGCCGCTCCTATACCCTCTCAACAGAACCCCCGGGCTCTCCGGGCTGCTCTAGAAATCGAGAGCCCATCATTTCCCAAAGAGCAGCTTTAAGCTAAGCTAATGGAAGGAATTTTCTCAAGTCTTCCTTTTCCTTCAACTTGTGGCACCTGCTATTGCTTGTCTGGTGACAAGTGCTAGCAGATGACAAAATGAGGTAGCGAGCAGTATATTAATAATAACGGGGAAATGGAGGAACGGTCCATCCTGCTTAGCTCCACAACTTGGTGTTATTTTGGGGGGCTTGGGAGTTCACAGTTGTGGTTTTTCAGCTCATCTATAGATTTAAATAGTCATACTTTGTGCTTGAGATTCTAGTTTCTGTGATGAAGTAAAAGGGATCGGCATTCCATAGTGGTCCCCAGGGGCACCCACATGGTCCACCACCTTAAAGATTCCAGATTATTCTTCTCTTAACTGGACCCGCCCCTCTCAAATCACACCCTGTCCCCCCAAATACAGCAGCTTTTCCACCCTCGGCTGTGAGCTCTCTGAGGGCTGGGACCATCTCTTATTTATCTTTGTATCGCCAGTGGCACCAAGAGTCAGGGATTAATAATAATCATAGTAACTGCATGAACTTGGCTGAATTTAAATTAATCCCAGTGTAGGTTAGTGAGCGAAGTCTCATCGTGGCTTTCCGTCCTGTCCTGCTCACCTGCAGAGGGGGCTGCCCCCAAGTCACCGGGTTGAGCAGGCCTGTTTGTGAGCCGTTTCTCATTTAATCTCGAATTGGTTAATTTGATTTTAATCTCAACAACAACAAAATGTTAAAACAGAGACCACAGGCTTAAACAACGATTTTTATTTTTTTCCAGCGAGAATGTGATTGCATGTCAAACCCAGAGAGATCTTAACTCAGGATCATTTCCTAAATATTAGTTTTTCCAAACATAGACACACTCTCAGTAGGTGTGCCTGGTACAAACGTCAACCAGGGCCCAACCCCCAAAAGTGTCTGAGTAAACCGATGCTCTTCTCTACCAAACATTTAAGTAAAAAGAAATAAAGCTAGAAGTTTTATTCTGATAAATAACTCTCAGTGTATCCTTTCATGGTCAGCACAGAAGCCACGTCTCTCACTGTCTAGCTGATAGAAATGGGCTACACAGTCTTTAACCAGCAGGGAAGTTTTGATTTATAGTCACTGCCCACTAATTTTAAAAAGTCAATTTTAAGCATTTTAGAAAGATTTTCAACAAAAATTGGAAACAGGAATTTTTCTTTTGCTTAAGGCTTTGTCAACCCAAAAAGAAAAAAGAAAGAAAAGAAAGAAAAAGAAAGAAAGAGAGAGAGAGAGAGAGAAAGAAAGAAAGCACTAATAACAAGAGTTTTCCACCTCCTTGAAAATTCTGAGCTTTTATTGCAATACAGAGATTTCTTTTTCATAAGAAATAAATAATGAGATGATTATATTCTTGGCAAAAGAGCTGCCAGGAAATTCCTTTTAAGTGGCAATTTCCCTGCTGAATTTAAAATGTTATTTGGTTTACAAAAGTATGATTTTCAAACGTGGTCAAATCTGTCTGTTGTGTGAAGCACACCCAGCTGGTTTGCTTCCTGTGCAGGGAAACCCTTCCAAAGGTACATTTGCGGCCAAAGAATAGCTTAGATCCTGGGAAAATCTGTCTCAATACCATTTGCTGGAGAAAAAGGTATTTTTTAGTCCTGCCCTTGAATTTAGCGAATATCTCATTTTTAATAGCTTGCTCCCAAAGGAACTAAGGCACAGGAGCGTCCCTAGCAAGCTGAAACGAGGGATGTGGGGTGTCCCGTGTGCCTCCCCTTACGGCAGCGCTCGGCTTGGCTTCCTTCGCTGGGCAGAGCTGACGGCTCAGGCCGAGGGCTGGGAGCCTGGGGAGCCACAGGTGGTGCCGCTGGTAAGTTAATGCATTACCACTTAGCAAACCTGCATCCTTTTTCAAGGTGCAGAGGATCCCCGTAAGGCGTGCAGAAACACCCCCAGCTTTGAGCAGGAATTCCCAGGGAGCCGACTCCCTCATTTCCGTACCTAGTCACCCCTTCAGAGTCTCTCTTCCACACCGTGATTGGCTCCTTGATGATGATTCGATTGTTCAATTTCTTGCCAAAACAAACTCAGAGATCTATTGATCTGGTTTAAGACTGAAGCTCTGGGTTCAACAGTTAAACTCGGAATGAGGTTTTCCTTGTAACCCACTGATTCACAAACTTGAGCATGCGTGAAAGTAACCAGGAAGGCTTGTTACAACGCAGATTGCGGCCTTGCACCCCCAGAGTTTCTGATAGAGCTGGTCAGGTGGGGGGGGAGGGAATCTGCATTTCTACCAAGTTCCCCAGTGAGGCTGATGATTCCGATCTGGAGACCACGTTTGGAGAACGACTGTTCCAAATAAATTGGCTGTTCTGCTGAGAACATGAACTCACCTAGCGTGTGCACGGATAAAGGTGGCCTTAATCCATCAGCCCAGCCATCCTTCGACTCAGAGGGGGAGAAAGAGGTCAGACTATTTCCCCTCCGGGAGACAGTAGAGAATGACATCTCCCACCAGTCCAACCGAGACGGAGGAATTGGGTTGGCCTTGTCTGAGCGATTCTGCTCTCGAGTGACACGTACCTCACAGGCTGGAGTATAGGTCTGATCACTCCCAACCGTATGGAAAAGAGAGCCTTAGAAACCCTTTTTAATGATTTTATGAAAAGTAAGGGGCTGGTTTTCCAAGCACAAGTAATGGGACAAATTTTCTAAATTATATTACTGTAAGTCAGTCATCATCTTGTATTTCAAACGTCTGCACATGAATTCAAATTTCTAGATTAGAACTAAACAGTACCATCTTGCTCATATCTTAAAGCCTATATGTTCTAACTAATTTAGGAGACAGTCTGCTAATCAAAGAAACGAAGTCTGGTTATCAATGACATTTGCAAAATAGATGTAAACCCCAGAAGAGGATTATCCAAGGTGCCTTTTCCAATACTAGAAACAAACAGCATCAGCCCCCGACACTATTACGTGTATAGTTCATACGTGTACGTGCACCTTGTTATTCACACGCAGTCTGATCCGAGACCAGACACTGTTTTCCAGGTCTGACGATGTATTCATTTGCCACCATCCGGAGCCATTGAATTGTGTATTAAGCAAATCTTGGGCTGAGCAACATGAATAGAGCCCTGGCTGCCATTGCAATCCAGGCCCTCGTTATCCCATTATGCCTGGATTAATCCAAAATTTTCTTCATTAATCTTAATTGGTAAAGATTGCCCCTATTTAAAAATCTTTCCATGACTCCTTAACTTCATAATTTGGCCTCTCTCTGTATTTCCAATATCACCTCTCACTACCCACTCATCCACTGCCCAAGAATGCTCATCCCAACAACACGGTAACTTTCTCCTTCCATTTCCCCAGATTAATAGTCCTAAAACAACACTTTTTTTTTTGTCATGTCAATAATGACCTTACTGAAAAATCTATAGTGATCCCTCATTGCCTATGGGGCTAAGCTGTAATCCCTCTTTTTCTAATGAAAAGGAAGCTTACTGCTTGACCTGATTCCCCCATCTCAGTTGTGCCCTAACCTCTCCCACACCATCCCCACACACAAAGATGCACATATGCTCTTCCTAGGATGAACCTGGAGTGACAGGGTGCTCCCGTAGGAGTGCCTGCACCCTTTGCTGCAGGGCATGGCTCAAGCTCAGCTTCTCTGGCCAAACAACACATGGGGATTTTCCTGCCTATCCAACTTCCTGGAGCAATTCCAGCTAGAGAGTGGTCTGCAGGAAAGTAGCACAACATAACCTACAACTGGTCTACAGTGAGATAAGTATAGAAATTAAGAGGAAGCACTTAGAAACTTTTATAACAAAGTGACCAAGAAAATGTATGCCTTTGAATCTAATAATAAAAAATGGGGATTTGAGTTTTATGTGCCTGTATGAGTCACAGTTCTCCAATGAAACAGAGCCAACAGGACATGTACATACATATAGAAAGAGATTTATTATAAGGAGCTGGCTCAGGCGATTATGGAGTTTGGCAAGTCTAAACCTGTAGCGTAGGCCGGCAGGCTCCACACCCAGGAGAGCTGATGGTGCCGCTTAGTTCATGGTAGTCTGCTGGAGAATTCCCTCTTGTTCGGAGAGGCCAACCTTTGTTCCTGCCAGGCCTTCAACTGATGGCACAAGGCCCACCCACATTATGGAGAGCAATCTGCTTTATGGAAAGTTCACCAAATTGAACGTTAATATACAAAAATAACCTCCAACTATATAAAATCAAGCATCACGATTCCTTTGGGGGGTTTTTCCTAGTAATGAATTTTTATTGGCTCCTGTAAAAATATCTGTTGAAGATGGATTGGGAGATAAAGATCGTTCACAAGTGATTAAAGAAGAGAGATATGGAAAAGTCTTGGCACCCTACAGTCTATAAGCCAAAGCTGGGCTGTGCTTGTTTGACCAACAAGCTAAGAACACTTTTCACGTTTTTAGAAGGTTATACAAAAAGAAGAAGGTGAAGAGAAAGAAGAGGAGGAGAAGGAAGAGGAGAAACGGAGACCACATGTGACCTGCAAGCCTAAGGTATATCCAATGTGGCTTTTACTCTTATAGAAAGTTTCCTGACCCTGTTCCCATGTGATGTCTTTATACCAACTTACGTGCTTCATATTAATGTAAAATCATACTATTATTCCATTTTCTTAGTCTTCTTTTTTTTTTTTTCTGTCTTACCTTCCTAAATAGACAATGCACTTTTTGTGTGCGTGGAGACCAAAAGACAACTTCACGCACAGCAGAGCATCCCCTACACATAGGCCTTGATAAATGCTGACATAACGGAACCCGCTCAGTTGTCTTTAGTGTTCTCTGAAGCAGATTTCTTCTCACATGTACCTCCCATTGTTTACTTTTGTTCTGCTTAGGAAAAGACAAGCTCTGCTTAGCTCTGCTTTAGAATTACCAACAGCATTATTTTGACCGCACCAACTATTGAATGGAGGGAACCTAAATGTCTATTTGTATTTAGTGATCAAGAATATCCACAGACAGGAAGGTTTCTGCATTGGGCCGGTGGTAGGTGGCCTCTAAGACAGTTCCCAATGATCCTTCCTGTAGTCAGCCCTTGTGCAATTCCTCTCCTTGAATGTAGACTGAACCTAGTAGCCCATATCTTTTTTCTTTTTTTTTTTTTTAATTCCAGTATAGTTAACATATAGTGTTGTATTAGTTTCAGGTGTACAATGTAGGGATTCGACAGTCCATATGTTTCCCGTGCTGATCACAAGTGCCCTCCTTAATCCCCACTACCTATTTAACACATGCCTCCATCTACCCTCTCTTTGGTAACCATCAGTTCTCTATAGTTAAGAATCTGTTTCTTGGTTTATCTTTCATGCACTCTCTCTCTCTCTTTCCTTTGCTCATTTGATTTGCTTCATGAGTGAGATCATATGGTATTTGTCTTTCTCTGACTGACTTAGCTCCATCCGTGTTGTTGCAAATGGCAAGATTTCATTCTTTTTTTATGGCTCAGTAATAGTCCGTTGTGTATATACACCACACCTTCCTTATCCATTCATCAATCAGCAGACACTTGAGCTGCTTCCATAATTTGGCTATTTTAAATCATGCTACAATAATATAGGGGTACACGGATCCCTTTGAATTAGTGTTTCTGTAATTTGGGGGTAAATACCCAGTAACAAGATTACTGGATGGTAGAGAAGTTCTATTTTTAAACTTTGAGGAAGTTCCATACTGTTTTCCTCAGTGGCTGCACCAGTTTGCATTCCCTCCACAGTGCACAAGGGTTCCTATTTCTCCACAACCTTGCCAACACTTGTTGTTTCTTGTGTTGCTCATTTTAGCCACTTTGACAGGACCTAATAACTCACGTCTCATGAACAGAGTACAGCAGAAGCAATGGGTGTCATTCCTGAGATCAGGTCATAAGATGTTTGCCCTTCTGTCTTAGAAGCTCCCTTGGATTGCTTGCTCCGAGAAGCCAACTGCCTTTGTCAGGCAGTCCTGATGAGAGGCCCACGCAAGTGAGCTGGGAAGTGGATCTTCTCAGGCCTCCAACAGCCACAGCAGTAAGCTTGGTCAGAGATCCTCCCCCACCCGAGCCTTGGGAGGACTGAGCTCTGGCCAAGCTTTGAACTGCAGCCTGTGAGAGCTGCTGACACAGAATCCCCAGCTAAGCCACTTCTGGACAGAAATTTTGAGATAATAAGTGTTTACTCTCTTAAGCCTCTTAAGTTTTTGAGAGCAATTAGTTATATAGTACTAGATAACTAACACAGGGCTACAATTTGTGCTTCAGACTAAAGATTGTACATTGCCTACTAGAACACATAAAAACTTAATTTTTGCAGGAACCCACTCAAAATAACAGTGGTGGGCATGACACTCCTTTTTGACAGACCTAATAGTTAAATGAGGTCACATTTAGTCTCCTATCTGAATGTAATACCACAAAGGGGGGCTCTTTTTTTTTTTTTTTTTTTAAGGATGGCCTAGATATGCCTGGAATTTTCTCTTGGTAACTCTAAAATAATTGTGGAGGAAGAACTTTTCTAAGGCTAACCTGGGGTCAGGAGAAACAACAACTGTTTAAATAAAGGTTGTCCAGCTCCTCATGCTGCTGTCTAAAAAATAGCGAGCAACAGAGCGCTCAACTCTGGAGGGAACTCATACCTCCGTGGGGAATAATTTTTCTAAAACTCCATGCTGGTCTCACACACACACACACACACACACACATATTCTGTCTCACATAATCTCAGGCCCAGAGAAATACACTCACACCCACCATTAAACCAGGAATCCACAAACAAAAAGCTGTGCTCTCAGCTTCTAGGGGCTGGGCGTATCCAGGAAGCCTTGGTCCATGGAAGTCCTTGTCTGCTCAACATTAGTTTCCCTGGTTAGACGCTACCTTCTGTGGCAGCAGACTAAATTCTTTGTTATAGTCATTGAGAAAAGACTGAACCCAGTCCTGGGGCTCACCACAACTTTACATCCAGAAATGTCACTACCAAATAATACTAACGTTTCCAAAGTGAATATTCTTTGTATTGATGCTCTTCCCAGAGAGGGCCAGTCCTGCTGCACCACTCTCTAGACGTCGCCCCTCTGAATCTTCATATCCTCACTTTGCGGGGGGGGGGGGGGGGGGTGCTAGGTTGGTCCACCCCAGAAATGAATTAATGAATCCAGACAAAACTGTCCAAGGACTGGTTGAGCTGCAAGAATGTGAGCTCTGGAGTGACCCATAGCTGTGGGGAGAATTAAATGATGTAGTGTGTTAGGTGCCAACCACCAAGGACCAAGCACCCAAGCCAGTGTTGGTTCTGTCACCATTCCCTTCCTAGAGGTGACCTACCTCCTCCTCTTCCTCACCTTCTCACTCTTTCCTTCTCACCCCTTCTCCTCCTCTTCTTCTTCCTCTACTCACTGCCACCTTAGTTCTAGCTTCTTGCTCTTTCCTTCTTATGCTCCAGAAAAATTGTTCTCACATCCTTTGGCCAAACTCAAGTGATTGAAAGACAATTTTAAGTACATTTTCCCTAAAAACATTTAACAATAATAGGCATTACTTGCACACTCTCTCCCAGACATTGGGAGCCATGTAGGTGTCCCGGTGTTACCTGCAGCCCGAGGAGTCAGACTGCCTTGACTCAGATTCTACTTCCTCCACTTAATGCTCTGAGACATGAGGCAAAGAAATTACCATCTCTAGCTTTGTAACCTCCTCATCTATAAAATAAAGCCATCTTCCCAGCACTGTGATAAAAATAAGAGAAAATCTGGGTGAGTTGCTTAGAGAAACTCTGGACACTGGAATGGAAGCTTTGTGAAGGCAGAGAGTGTCTGCTGGGTCACAGCTGTGCCTATGACCAGGTACAAAACCCAGTATAAAGCAGAGCCTCAAATACTCGTTGAATGAATGAATGGGCACAAGGCTATGCCTGTAGATTCTGTGACAGTTATTTGGCTTTTAAATACAAAGATAGACAAATAAGCAAACAGATTATCTTCTTGCCTTTTTAAAAACAAAATCAACTCATGCATAAAGTTAGAAAGTTCAACTTATTGTGCTTCAGTTTTACCTGTTTATTTTGTAAGTTAAATCTGCAGAACCAACAAAATAAAAAATAAGATCTAACCATCCATTCCATTTTTTTCTAGACCTTTGCCCCAAAGGATACTGTGATAGTAAGTTTCTTATAAATGCTTCATGCATAGATTATAAACAACCATTGAGATGTAAAGACAAATATTGAAGCTCTGATGGAAAATTTGAGGAGTCAGAGAATACAGAGTAGGATTTGGGCAAATACTATAGGGTTTTCCATGGCCCCTGAGGTCAGACAGTGTTAACTACTGGGTGCGAGGAAGTGGCAAGTTGATCCCCTAGGCAGACTTCCTTTTTTTTTTTTTTTTTTTTCTTTTTGCTTTCTGACCAGAAAGATACTAGAATCAGGATAGGTTCATTTTATATACCACCCCACCTTCTTGGGGTGCATGATGGGGCCCCTTGCAATACTCAGAGCTCACCATATCAATAGATTAGTAATGTCTGTTGTGCGCACAAGAAAAAATGATAGTGCAGATACCTCTCCAGACCCTATTTTCTGAAATGAATAATGAAGTCATTTCATTCACTCTGGGATCCTCGGGATACAATTAGAAAGCCTCTGCAATATATTATCCTTCTACTCATAAAATAAGACTTGACTCAGTTGCAAGTGAGAAAAATGCATTGCAAAGAAATCTAAGAGGAAAAAAACACAGCTTTGGTTCCTATAACTCAGAATTCCAGGGCAAAGTCATGGTTGGATCTACATTCTCAGACAGTTTCATTAGGAAAATGTCTCCATCCTCAGTTGTGGTTAACTCTGGACTTTATTTCACAGTGAGGTCACCCCTGTGATGGTAAGATGGATATGGCTAGCAGAAGTCAGAAGAGTGGATATTGGGCAGCAAATAAATACACTCTCTTACGTCCTTGTGGTAAGAAGAGAGCAGTAGCAGGACATGCGGGTCAGCCCCAGTTTGTATAGGTGCTTCATGGGATGGGCTGACCCAGCCTAGGGAGCAAAAAGTCAGGGCAATGTGAACTGAGTAGCCCTGGCATGAAAGGGTATTTGGAAAGAAGTCAAATTCTTTGTTTTAAAAGAGGAAGTTGCTGCCATTCAAATGTCCAGAAATAGAACACCGCTATCTCTGGGTATACACTGCACTGTATTTGTTAAAGCTTATTATAAACTGAAAGAGAGAAGCAAAGACACACAAATGTCAATCTTCCATGGAGTAAGAAGATCTGTAGAAATTGATTTTAAAATAAATAATAGTTGTCAAGTTAAAATACTTAAGGGCAATAGGCAATTATTCAAGGTGAATACATTTATTCAGATCTATCCAGTGAAGATAGCTTTGGATGAGACCAGATATTTACTTCTCTGTTGCTTTTATTTTCTCTCTACTCCAGTTGTAAAATGTCAAATTCCAAATGGCCCAAGACTTCCCATCTTAAAGAGTCCTTGGATCAGTCTCAGATAGAAACTTCTTCTACAGGGTCTACAGAAGTTTTCACAACCAAGAGGAAACTGTAATCTCCACTCTCACTTGGAACATGGGGGTAAAATTAGAACGGCAGAGCCAATGTCTTAGGTGGCATCCTGTTTCTTGCACCAGTACATCAGAAAAGTGAGCAGCTAGCAAAGAGGGCCAAGGACAGGCTTCATCTAATGAATATTGGGATGAGAATTTTTTTTAAAGATAGTTGACTTTTTCTAATACTGTTGTGCTTTTAGCTTTGTGTTGGTAGGAGGATGCCTTTGGGTCTGGAGGAAACCACCTCGGTTCTCATGGGCAGGGCCGAGGAAGATGGCAATACCCACCCAAAGTGATCATGGAATAATTTCAGAAAAACTGAATCTTGAAGTCAATAGGCCATTCCCCCAAATTCAGAATCAGCCTTTGTTTAAGAATCACAAATAGAGAACAGACACTGTTTTTAAAATACTACTAAGGCTCCCCTGGATAGCTCAAGTCTGTTGAGTGTCTGACTCTTCATCTCAGCTCAGATCATGAATTCAAGCCCTGCATTGAGCGTGGAGTCTACCTAAAAAACAAAACAAAACAAAACAAAAAACCCCACACAAACAAACAAACAAACAAACAAAAAAAACACCTTGTAAATGAAGAGGTAATTCATGGTTACCATTAGTGTTCTGTTATAGTAGTTAATAACCTTGTTTCTTACAAAAGAAAAGCTGTTTGATGTTTATGTATTTACTCATCCTTTACTTATTCAGACTTCAGACCTAATACCCAGGAATTCCCACTGTGGAAAAGCGGAGACTGTATTCCATAAGTATTTGTGCAAAACAAGAGGTTTTGCAATGATTTCAACCCTCTAACCACGTGCCCCAGCCCACTCCTGCTGCACTGTTACCTGCTTTGTGGCCCCTTGTGTCCCTGCAGCAAGGCAGTCTCTCAAGCTGTGGGAGCAGCTGGACCACTGTCAGCTACGACCCTCCCCTCTTTAGAAGGTAACTCCAGTGTCATGGTAATGAAAGCACAGGGAGTTCTTGGAATCTTTTCTAAAGTGTCCTTTGTTTAGTCAATATTTACAAATCACCTTCTTTGTTTTTCCTGAGTAAATAGAACAATAGGGAGACAGTGAAATAATGAGCTGGGTGTGTGGGTAGGAGATTCAGCAACAGCCTTTGTCACACAAACTAGATACTCACTTAACTTGTAATTTAACCTCCAGTGCATTCTGGAATGCAATGTGCCTTTTCCTGTAACAATGTTGAACTCAAGGCCTTTTTTTTTTTTTATTCTTGGCAAATATCACTTGACGGATATTGGTTCTATGTATGTTTCTCAATGTTCAACTCTTGCTTTCTCAACCCCGTTGTTGGTGGAGTACTATAGCACAGTCACACCGATTATGGGTATTTCTCTTCTATCTTTCCTAAACTGGGTTCTATTAAGAAGTGTGCACCGTGCTAGATATTCAAGACCAATGATGAATTAACAGCCCAGAGGCTGGACAGAAAAATAAATAAAGAAAATGTACTTAGCTCTGCATGCTGAAAGAAATATTAGTTCTCTCTCTTGGCTACTAAGAAAGCAGCATGGCATGGAGGAAGGCAAAGTAGATCAATCAGCCATGACATCTTGGCTCCAACTCTTAAAATGTTGTGTGACCATAAACAGTCACTTAACCTCTCTCTCTCTACCAGTTTTCCACTGCCGCTGTAACAAGTTACCACAAACTTACTAGCTTAAACGGTACAAATCTATTATCTAACAGCTCTGGTCGCTGGTGAGACTCAGGCTAAAATTAAATTGTTGACAGGGCTGTGTTCTTTCTAGAAGCTCTAAATAAGAATCTGTTTCCCTTTTATTTTCTAGCTTCTAGGATTGCCTGATTTTTTTCCTCCTTGTAGTCTCTTCTTTGATTCCAAAGCCAGCAACTTTCCTCTTCATCACATTTCTCTCTAACCTCACCAAGAAAGGTTTTCTGTATCTAAGGATTTCATGTGATTAGATTGGACTCACCCAGATAACCCTTCAAAAATCTCCCCCCTCTCAAGGTCCAAACCTTAGTTACAGCTGCAAAATCCCTTTTACCATATAAAGTAAAACATGTTTTGTGTTCTGGAGATTAGTGTGGATGTTTTGGGGAGGGGGGCGTTATTTGGTCTACCACTCTATCTTAGCTTCAGTTTCCTATCTGGGAAGCTTGTAAGTTGTTGTAAATCTAGTATAAGCCATATAGATAGGTCCTAAAACCCTGTCTAGAATGAGATCTTGATAAAAAGTGGTTAAGATAATGAGGAGAAGGAGATGAAGAAGACAATAAGGATAGACTTTGGTCAAATGGGCAAGAAAAACCTGAACTTATTGACATGGATGTGAAAATGTATGGAAAGAAGAGCAATCCACAGGTCACTCGGAAAACAGGAATGTGTTGTAAAAACTGAAATTAGAATTTAAGATGATTCCGCTTGATAAGAGACAAGAAAGATTTTAGTTCCCTTAAATTTGTTTTTCTATGAAACTATAACAAAAAAAATTAAGACAAATACAAAGAATCGTGCTACGGGAAATGTTTATGTTTTAATAACAAACAAGCAAACATTCTTCAGGATCTGGTCAAGGAAAAAACTGTCTTCCCAGACATTTGACATAGGCAGGCAAAAAGAGAGAAGAAAGGAAATAATCTTGGCATGATAAAAATGCCCATGTTTCAATCCTTAGCTAAAAACTTATACGGGAGGTTATTCTAAGAAATAAGTGACTTTTCACATAAGTGACTTGGAAAAGACCAGAAAAGGTAAAGGAAGGCAGGCAAAGAAGAAACAGATAATTTTCAAATAATCGTCAAAGAATATAAAATATCACCATTCTTCTGTTATTATGACTTGTATTAAAATATATTAATTCAGTAGATCTTGATGATTTACAACCTCACTGTATCCCATTTTCTCTCCACCCAATATGTCCTATTTGACTCCAAGTTCAATATCAAAGCATTTCAAGGAATTTTTAAAAGCTAACCCACTCACATAATTTAAACTGCTCACCATAATTTATGTATTTAAGGTATGTGTTACAGGAACAGCTTTCCTATTTCCTGAAAGCTAAAGTCCCCAAAGAGGTCTGTAAGTAGATCCTTATCACTCCCTGGCATCAACATCACTGTGAAAATGAATTCGCACGGGACAGGGATTCAGGAGGAAACAAGCTTGACATTTACCAAAGAATTGTGTCAATTCTAAAACACTGTTCTATACATTATCAAATATTAAAATAAACTGTGGAGATAGCATCGAAGCATAGTTTAAAAGAGATAAATGTAAACAATGGCAAATGATGAGAAAGCATCGCATTAGAATAGACTGAGTCACATTAATTGACCTTTCTGAACCTATAATGAATGAAGTGCTATAGAGAGGTGTCCTCAAACTGGTTGGACCATGAACATTTCAAACTACTTACTGTGACTGTCACTTAGGTCAAGGTAACTAACCTGACGGCTTGAAACCCATAGTATTTGTTTTGCTTCATTTCTACTAAATTCAGTGGAATGTAAATTTAGGTGGGAGTGTCGAAAAAGCCGAGATGTGATTGATCTGTTTAACCATCAAGTCCATGTGTTCAAAACATAGCCGACTTCCTCACTACAGAAAGCAAGAGCAGGTTAAGGTCTACAGCTCGGAGACGCTTGCTTCAAGGTGGTCACCCTGGTGACTCAAACGTCCACCTGCCGCAGCACAGGGATATGGAGAGCAGGACGTGATTCCCTGAAAACTGCTAAGAAAAGCACACTTGACCCCAGGGAATAATTTATTTGTGATTTCCGGAAATACAACAATCAAAAGCGCATCCGAACTTGGAGGATAATAGCAAAGGCCCTTCAAGAGCACCTTTGAAAATGAGTTAAAGAGAACCCCTCCGGCTGTAATTCTAACCAAAATCATGTCATCAAAATGGAGTCACTTTATGACTAAACAAATCTTGCTGTTTGGGGAGATTGAAAGTTTAGTTGGCATTTTAGAAAAAAAAAAATGCAAAAAAATAGAAAATGATCCTAAAACAGGAAACAAGCCTTACTAGAAATTTTAAGAAATGTACTGGAGTTAAACAGCCATCTCTGAGTGGAAGAGTCACAATTTTAGGAAACTTCCCGTGTCTGTTGACACAATAAAGTCCAGTTGAACCAATTAAAAGATCAATTCATAATTTAAACAATATAGATTCCAGAAGTAAAGCCGTTGAGGAGTGTATTGTTTCTCAAATCAAACAATAATACAGTTGAAATAACAAAGCAAACCATGAGACAATCCAGTTATTTCAATTACTTAACCATCTGAATCATTCTGGCCACATAGCAGTCTGAATGATGTCATGGCACCTGGCATCCAGCTGGCTTTGAAACCTGTGCCCCAATGAAGATGCCGCTACTGATGGACTCAAACGCTGGATCTGTACCTTTGACAAGACAAGCCAATAATACGAAGCACCTGAATGCAATTGACAGTAAGTGCGTTAGTTGTAAAAACTTATTTTTTTGTTGTTGACAAATGCTGGATGTCATTGAGTAAAAGGCACTGAGTCAGCACAATGTCGTTGCTAATCAAAGACACACAACTACAGGGCTGCCTGGGTGGCTGGGTCAGTTATTTGTCTGCTTCAGCTCAGGGCATAATCCTGGAGTCCTGAGATGGAGCCCCATGTCAGGCTCTGCACTCACAGAGCCTGCATCTCCCTCTGCCCCTTGCCCACTCATTCTCTCTCAGATAAATAAATAAAAATCTTCAAAAAATAAATAAAAAAAGACACACAACCATACATAAAATCATCAACCAATACATATCTGTCAAGCACTTATTAATCTCTCAAAAACCTTGTCCATACAGAGTCTAAGTCCTGTTTCCTACAAATCATCTAAAATAATTTGAACGACAACGTAAGAAAATGCTCAGTAAATGGACTCATACAGGGGGGACACAGTAATTCAGAGAAGGCTGACGGAGCAGTGACCTGACATCTTCAGGGAAGTCCAGAGACATGGTAAAACCTGAGGCTGTGGCAGATTTCCCACAGGTGGGGAGAGAAAGGCTTTAGAGTGGAAATGGAAAAGAGGGGTACAGGTGAGCAGGCCAGGTATGTAAAGAGATGCCAAAGAAGGAGCAAATCAGTCTGGATGAAGTGCGGCCTTCTTGTAGAAGAGCTAGAGAGGTGAGCTTGAACATGTTAAGAATTGTCTTTCTCTTCTGCTAGTTTGTTCTGTTACAATGACTGTGAAGTAGTCACGCTTCCAGAAACCAAGTTGCCCTGACTCCCAGAGAACCTCTAGCTTGAATTCAAAACAACCCCGGGACCAACAAAAATCCTTATGATTTGCCTTTGCTGGAGGGATGGGAATGAATAAATGTAATGGAAGATCTGTCCTAGAGGAAAGATGGTTTTTTTAACAAAAAGATTTATTTATTTATTTATTTATTTGAGAGAGAGAGAGAGCTTGCACAAGGAAGAGAGGAGGCAGGGGTGGGGCGGGGGGAGAATCCCAGGCTGACTCCCTGCTGAGCACAGAGCTCCACCCAGGGATCAGTTTCACAACCTTGAGATCATGACCTGAGTCAAAACCAAGAGTCAGAAGCTCAACCAACTGAGCCACCCAGGTGCCCCCAGGAAGGTTTTTTACGATCAAATTTCTTAAATGTGATGTAGCGTGATTGTGTAGGAAAATGTTCTTATGCCTGAAAGGTGCATGCTGGAGTACTTAAGGGTGAAGGGTTATGATGTCTTTAATTTATTCTCAGATGGTTCAGCAAAAAAGTGGATGTATACAATTGATATTGTCAATAATTATTAACAATTGATGAATATGAACAGTTGGTGAACCTAGGAAAAGAGTGCATCAGTGTTTATTGTACTATCTTGACTTTAATGTAGATTTGAAAATTCTCAAATTAAAAAGGTGAAGTGTAGTCCTTCTACCTTAAGAAAGGAGAGGAAATACTGCAAGTAAATTTTGGAAATTAAACTGTATGCAAAAGATAAATAGGTAGACAGATAAAAGTTAATACATTTCTCTTATGCTTTACATAATGAGAATATTTTACACCTTCCTTGAGTTCTAGAAATTTTGAGAAGAAAATGCAGAATATATTTACAGAGTGGTTGCCATTATTGAGTTCTTATACACTGTATACTGGGCATTTTCTGTCCCTTAACCTAATTTCTCTTCTCAGTGACCCTTCAAGATACTATCATTAGCCCTCTTCTGCAGATGAAGACACAGAGGATCAAAGAGGTTAAATAACTTGCCCAGAATCACACAGCTCACTCTGGCAGAACTAGAATTCAAACCAAGTTTCAGTGATTCCTAAGTCCACTGTTGGTTTAGGACTTAGGAATCCTAAATTCCTGTTTGTTGGTTCCACTCTGTGCCCCGTCTCACAGGTCCTAAGAATGTAGCAAAGGCATTATTTGGCTTTTTAGGTTGCCACGTGCAATGGATGAATGTCTGTGTCCCCTCCAAATTCATATGTTGAAATCCTAACTCCTACTGTGATGGTATGAGAAGAGGGGCCCTTTGGGGGCTGATTTGGTGCTGAGGGCAAAGCCTTGTCAATGGGATTGGTGCCCCTACATACATATTTTTTAAAGATTTGTCCATTTCTTTGAGAAAGAGTGAGAAGGGGGAGAGAATCTCAAGCAGACACCCCACTGAGCTCGGATCCCTATACAGGGCTTGATCTGAAGACCCCTGAGATCATGACCTGAGCTGAATCAAGAGTCAGACATTTAACTGACCAAACCACCCAGGTGCCCCTTGATTGCCCTTATAAGAGAGCCTTCAGAGAGCTTCCTCATCCCCTTCCATCATGTGAGGACACAGTGAGAATTGGAACCGGAAAGTGAGTCCTCACCACACGCGGTATCGGCCAGAGCCTTGATCTTGGCTTCTCAGCCTCCGGAACTGTGAGAAAGAAATGTCTCTGGCTTATAAGCCATCCAATCTACGATATTTCTGTGATAGCAGATCAAACAGACTAAGACACCCTGTTCAACCAATGACTACTCTTTCAGCAAAGCTTGAAGGAGAAAGTGCCTGGAAGGAGTAAGATTCTTCTGAAGGACCTATGTTAGTGAAGATTATAACTGAGGCGTTTGCAAGAAGGCACATAGAAGAGACAACTCTGAGAGTTACCATGAAGAAAGGGCTATTAAGTTTTGCTTTAAAATAATCTTTTAATACCTAAACGTGACAGCAGACTTACAGGATGTACGGTATATAATTTGCTGTCAGTAATTGAAGCAGTAAGTACACTCGGGCTAAAAATACCCAGCATGACGAGTGAACACAGCAAAATGATATTTGGAGTGGAAAAGAAGACAAAAAAAATCAACGATTCAGAGACTGTCCGAGTAACCAGAAGTCAATAGAATAGGGAAAAGATAGCATTGCTAGATAATCTACACAAGTATTAAATAAAGACTGGTGTAGGGGCACCTGGCTGGCTCAGTCCATGGGACGTGCAACTCTCGATCTCACAGTTGTGAGTTCAAGCCCCATGTTGGATATAGGGATTACTTAAAAAAAAGAAAAAAAAATTTAATAAGTAAGTAAATAAAGACTGGTGTCTAGAAGTAACGGAAAAGACAACCTATAAAAGCTGAATCAGCTCACTGGATAGGCAGGCCCCACCTACAAACCCCTAGGGAGCACTGGCTCAGCTGGGGGGCAAGGACACCCTTCCCAGTCCTTCTCGACCCTCACGCAGCAGAACATGAGAGACCTTGCTGCTGCTTGGAGCTGCCTGTCTTGCAGAGCCCGCTGCTTCCTGCTTGCCTCGTGACTCCAAAGCTGACTGAGGATGTTTACCACAGATAGAAGAATTCCTTCATCCAGCTGACGTTTATGAGCACCTCCCACGTCAACTAGTGGTAGTATCCAGACCTGCTATATAAACTGTGGGACCCAATGCAAAATGAAAATGCAGAGGGGTGGGGGAGGGCCTTTGTCCAATAACCTTTAAGAATTTCAAAATGACAACAATAGAGCTTTAAACCAAGCAGAGTGACCTAAGTGCAGGGCTCTATGTGACTGCACAGGCCGCATGCCCATGAAGTTGACCTCCACTGGCTCTCTCCTCCAAGATCATACAGCTTGCTTGTCACAAGTGTGCATGGTCTCATAAGCCCTAGTCCCAGGGGCCCTCACATGCTACTTGCGGATCCACAGCTACGATCCTTGGCTGGATGTGTGATAACTCTTACATTCTACTCCCTGAAATTTCTCAGATTCCTCAGCTTCTCTCCCTCAAAGTTCCCAGCACCCCAATTCCAACCACCATCTTCTCTTCCTGGGTGACTACAACAGCTTCTCTTTAGTCTTCCCTTCTGATCCATTATCCATACTGTGGGCCAGAAGAACCTTTAAAGAACTAACTCTATCTCATCACGCCCCCCCCACCCCTGCTTACGTTCCCACAGGAGCTCACCATTGGTCTTATCATGACGTCTAAACTCTAACATTGCTGTCAAGGTCCAGTGTGGCCTATCCCAGATGACCTCCAGGGATATTTCTTGCCCCAGTCATCTCTCCCTCCTCCACGGACCAGCCTTACTGTTCATGCACCTTTCATGCCACCTGGCAGTCTTTTTTTTCTAGTTTCTGTTTAGACAGTATTTCCTCTAGAAAGCCTTTATTTTATTTTTATTTTAATTTTTTTTTGAAAGCCTATTGTGACCCTGTCTTCCAGCCCAAATCTTTATAAAGTAACCCTAGTAATGTGTTCCGATGGTCTTTATCACAAATGTTGCACTCGCCTGTTTATTTATCTGCTTTGGCAGTTTACAATAAGATCCACAAAGTCTTTCTTCAACATCTTGGACTTTGAATATATAAGTCAATTTATGATAAATAAGAGGACCTTGAATGTTTGTTCAATAAATGAAGACCTATACTTCAAAAATCTCCATTTAATGTACAACTACATTTCTTAAATCTTTGTGAAGATGTCATTCACTAGTAAGAAAATGAGAGAGAAAGAGAAAGAGAGAGGGAAATAGTAACTTTTCTGAGCTCATATGGCCCCCAAACAATTCCACCTATAAGCCATTGTACCTTTTGACCTCACCGAGTTTCAGCTGCAGATCTTCTTGGCTTGTCCAACATGTGCCTGAACTCAGACAGCATCCATCAAATTAGCAGTTCATCCATATGTTCTTAACCTGATGATTTGAGTATTTATCTGATGACAGATCAGAGGCATTCAAGTATTTCTTCTTCTTCAGTTAGCCATTAATTTTTCAAAGAAACTGGTAGGGTGCTTAAAATTTTTATTTGGAAAAATCTCTCAAAAATAGGGAGTTTCTTCATCCATTTATTTTATAAATATTGACTAGACACAGGTCATATGCCATGCCCTATGCTAGTAAATAAAATAATGAACAGACGGACACTCTTTTTTTTTTAAGATTTTATGTATTTATTTGAGAGATTGAGAGAGAGAGAGAGAGAGCATGAGGAGAGGGGAGAGGCAGACTGTCTGCTGAGCAGGAAGCCCGATGTGGGTCTGGATCCTAGGACCTGGGGATCATGACCTGAGCCACTGACGCTTAATCAACTGAGCCACCCAGCACTCCAAGACAGACCCTTTTTGCCAGGAGATAAAAACTTTAAATAAAGTCACTAAAAAAAATTAAACATTATCACCATAGTTTTCAATAGCCAAAGCTCCAATTTTCACAAAGGTGAACCATCAGCTAAGGAGGTGATTTTCATTAGTATCGTAACACTGAAACAACATAGTTATCAGGAGAGAAAATATAGCTTCAACAGAAGTTGAAGTCATGGCAGTTGGAGTGTCTTCATTGAAGATGATGAAAGACATTATATGGGCTTGGAAGTGCCAACTGCTATATCCAGAGCGATTGCAAAATGTCTAGATAAAGAGTTTTTAATGTTTATTTTCCAGTACTCTTTTACATTCCCTCATTTAGTCCTCACAGCCACCCTCACAGCTCTATACCTAGAGCAAACATACCTGTGATACTTATTATAGAGTTTAGGAAATTTAGGCACACAGGAGTCAATTGACTTGCTTTTCTTCATTTTATAAATTAGTGGCAGAATCAGAATTAGAATCCACATCTGTAGGCCATCAGCCTGGACTTTATGCCAACATAGAAACAAAAGTGATTAGATGAGCTGCACAGGGTCAACAGCATGGTGTTCTCATGTGCTATGACCCTGGCTCATAGGTCTTTTATGAAGCTGTAGAAGACATAGCTGGGCAAATGTACCCAGTACATTTAGCCACCATAAGTGATCTCTCCCAGTTCTTTGTTTGGTTTTATTATAGATTCTAATTACTGTCATTAGATGATATGCTTTTATTCTGGAAACCATTTTATAAATTTTATTGAAGTACGTATGCCAGGACATCTGTGATCTCACTGGGATTATTTATTATTCCCAGCTTTACACATGATTCTTTCACTACAATTATTTGTCTAGATTCCTGTGTCACTAGAGTTTAAAGATCTTCTTTTCCCTGATGTAGTTACAAAAAAAATGGCCAAATACGTATGATGCAGTAGATTACTTTGCTTTCTTCAGAAGCAGAGGACGCTACCAGCATGGCCACCACTTCTTTCTTCTAGAGACAACTTCCTTCCTTCCTTGAGAGACAACTAACTGATGTACACCAGACACAGTGTCAGAATTGGTGAGAAACATCCAAATAAGTTCAGTGTTGGTCCCAGGAGAGTTCCCAGGTGGGTAAGGAAGCCTTGACATGGACCAAGCACCTGTGACACCTTCAACAAACATTTCTGTGGGCCTACTGTATACTTACTTATTGGTAAGTACTGAGGATAAAAAAAAATGAGACACTGTCCTACACTTTAGTAGAAAAAAATCTAAAAACTTTATAATTAAAATTTACAAGTAGTTCTGATTTTGTGACATTATCTCATTTAGTCCTTATAATCACTGTGAGGTATTATCATCCAATTTCATGGATGAGAAACCTGAGGTCCAGAGAAGAAAGTCACTTTCCCAAGATCACAGAATTGATCACAAGAGTGGTCAAGTCAAGACTCAAACATGATCTTTAGACCCAGAATCTCTCCATAATTCTCTCCATAACTGTGTTAAGGAGGTTTATTCTAATAATTGTGTCTTCAAATGCCTTAAGCAAATCATTTCAGATGAAAATAGATTGTTGATTATTTCAAAGTTATCTTATGTTAGAAAGACAACAAAAAGCAAAGAGACTATCAGTACTCAGGTATAAATTTGGGAGAGGATAGGAAGCGAGTCAGAGCACAAAAGTAGCCAAAACCTGTTTGCTTAGATAAAAGGTGAGGGGAACACATTTTTAAAATACTGTCCACTTAATTCATTACCGTGTCCTCTGTAGGACTCAATGGGAAACAGTAAATTAAAAGAACCACGCTGAATTTTGAACATAAAATGTTCTCTCACATGAGACCCTTCCTATAAAGACCTCAATGAGCAGGTGGCTCTAGAAATATGAGAGAGAAAGAAGCAAACATTTGTTTCTCAAGAATCAAGAGCATTTCTTACTTATCAATATCCGTTTCCTCTTTCTATATTCAGCCACTGATATTTATAACAGCTTAAAAAAAAAAAACGAATGACTAATGAAAAAGCAGTAGGACATTTTTCTAATGCTGCTTTAGGTACATACATGGCCAATACACACTTATGGTTTACTATCAGTTTTCTCTTGCCATTTTCGGTATGCACCCTGCTGAGCACTAAGTTAACTAAGACAAGCCCTCAGTTAGATTGAAATAAACTAAATTTATTCCCTAACTATATTCCTTAATAGTTAAATACTATTAAGTAAAATCAGTAGCAGTGAATTTCACATTATCATCTATATAGTGCTAGTCTATGTAATTATGTTCATTTGTTCAAAGTACTCAACTATATTTTCAAACAATGTGTGGTCAATACACTTTGATTAAATATTCATGACTTAAATATCACGGTCATTCCTGAACAGAGAGGAAATTAGAATATACCAACCTGTTTGTTTTCTCCAAAATAGTTTAGGTAAACTAGGGTCACTTGTCCCACCAGGAACGCGGGCACTGCTCTCTAAGGAGAGAGAAGCTATCTACTAGGATAATGATTTCCCTAGATCTCCATAGTTGTCATTCTTCTACCCCAAATTAGAGGCAAGAATTGAGTCTGAGACTGACATCAGCAGCACCCAATCAGAACCAATCCTCTGAGTAGCAGTCCATAACAAATACAAACTCTAAACTCACTGTCACACTTAAGTATAAATGAAGCTTCATCTGATTTTCTATTCTCTGCCTGGATCAGAAGAGGTAACTGGAGACTCTGGAAATGAAAATCTTGCTCAACTTAGCCGTTATGCAGTCCTATACCTCCAACCTACTCTGCAGAGTTAATACATTTCAATAAAAATATTCATCGGGGCTTTAAAATAATTGCATTCAATATACATTGGATAAATGCAAAGAACCCTGATCATTTTTGTTAACATTATATAACAGATCAGCTTCGGATATTATCATCTGATTCAATGGTTACAAATATTGCATCATCTCAGACTAAGGACAGATCTTCATATTTATTCAATATTTACTGAACAAACATTTGAGTGACTATTGTGTGCGGGACTTACCTTGAACTTTGCTCTGAACTTTCGGTTGTGAGTCACTGTTTATCACACCCAAGAAGCTCACACCTAGCAAAGAAGACGGCTGTGCAAAGACATAGCTATAATTCAAGGTGGTGGGTACCTCTGGAGTATACCCAAGGTGTGCTGCTCAGAAAAGGAGCATGGGCCAAACAGAGGGAGTTTCCTAGAGGAGCTAAGGTTTTAAAAATGGAAAGGAGTTCATGAGGAAGAGAGAAGGGTAAGCATGTAGAGATCTCAGCAGGACCAAAGGGTGGATGGGAGAAAGAGGACTGTGTGTTTAGGGACTACAAATCTTCCACTGTGTAGTGTGTTAGCATCCATTATCTAGAACAACAATAAACATGGCAGTGGCTACATGAGGCAAGTATTTCCAACTGCACTGTGTTCTTTGGCTCAAAGCACCGATCTCCATCTGTTTTATTTGTCTAGAGTACACAAAGGACATGAAAGATAAGGTGGGAACTTGTCCGGGTGAAGCCATTAACTACTCAAACAAGGCCTTTGTCTAGAAGCCTCCCTTCAATATGGTAGAAAAAGGGATTTGGAACAAAAGTAGAAGAGAAAGAAAGAAAGAAGAAAGAAAGAAAGAAAGAAGAAAGAAAGAAAGAAAGAAGAAGGAAGGAAGGAAGGAAGGAAGGAAGGAAGGAAGGAAGGAAGGAAGGAAGGAAGGAAGGAAGGAAATGATTTGTCAGTGAAGAACTGCCATCAACTCTGGTGAAAATTTTATCTCAATATATATATTTAGGTCTTCTGTTGTCAATTACAATTCTCAAACACAACTGTCTCAGAAATAATATTATATACTTCACTTATTATTGTGGATATTAATATGAAATGGGCTATAAACCAACAAAATGAGAAAATCTTTGTGATCCACTTCTTTTCTTTCTCCTCACTAATCGTACACAAGAAGGAAGCAAGTGGTTCATATCGGTCTGCCATTGTTAAAGGAAATAATAACGTTAGCCTAAAATATCTAATGACAACTGCATATATCAGCCAAATACCAGAAAATTAGAATATCATTAATTTAGGTTCAGCAGTTACATGAATAAAAATTGAAATGAATACAATGTGATTCTTTATTTTTGGCTCTCAGATGGGGTGTAGAATAGTATGGCTTTTGGAAATTAAATCTTAGTTTTGCCACTGTGCACATCCATAAGCTTGAGCAAGTCGCTTCACCTCTCTAAGCAGATTTCGTCATCCGTAAACAGGCTTAATAACAATATTCAACACACAGTAAATCAGACAAGGCCGTGACCCTAGAGCTCCCTGATGAGTCTAGTCTCTGAACTTTAATGAGAAGTGACACTGACATTAATTTCCTTAAATCCTTTGTGAGGAACGTGCTGGCAATCGTTAATGTAAATACGTCTATGGGGGTGCTAAAGGAACTTAAAGTCTGGGCACTTACCTGAGGAAAGGAAGGCAAAAGTTAGACAGTAGAGAAAGGTAGATATAGATATGGAAACCACCTGTGAAAAGAACCGAATGCATTCCAGTGTGCCCAATTCTGAAAACTTCAGGTCATTCATTAATCCATCTATTCATCCATTCATTCATTTACTCAACATTCATTACATGATAAGGAATTACTCAACATTCAATTTATTCAACATATACCTGTTAAGACATAGTATGTATAGGCATATATTATATCCAGGAAATATAACATGTTCCCAGAAGCTTTCAGTCTGGTAGGGAAGCTGGGCAGTTAAATAAATGAGAAAAAATGGTGTAACCCATGCTATGGCCATGATATGCAAATGGTGATGGGAAGCGCAGAGGAGAAAAAGGCAGTTAATCCAGGCTGGCTCCTCAGGACACCTTCCTGGAGGAAGTAATGCCCGAGCTGACTTTGAAGGAAGTCTAAGGGTTAATCAGATGAATCAGAGGAGGAGAATGAGAAGAGACTAAGGAGTGAGAACCATACGTGGGAAGATATAGAAAGTAAGAAACTTTCCAGAAAATCCAAGCGTGATTTGTAGTGGGGAGTAGTAGGAGTTAACTGTGAAGAGATAGTGGAGAGCCTGACCAGGAAGCACTCTCCCCACCACATTATGGAGGCAGACCTGACTGTGAACTTGGCAGGGAGCCACTGAAGGATTTAAATTGGGTTCCGTCAAGATTAGTTTTATATTCTGAGAACTCTATTTAGCTGTGAGTGGATCAGGGAAATTGGGATCCAGGCAGTATATGATGGAGCCATGAGCATAGATGGAGGTAATGCTTTTTAGAAAATTTTAGAAGGTTGAATCAATAGCACTTCGTGAATAGCTGTATCAGGGAATTTAATTATATAGAAAAGGGTCTAAGATGACTCCAAGCTTCTAGCTAAGGCAATTAGGAAAAAAATGTAGAAAAGCCTTATACGTATTAAATATTTTCTATATGCCAGACGTTGTGCTAGTTGGACATGTCCATGAACTTACTGAATCCTCATAGTAACACTGTGACATAGATATATTATTACCTCAACCTCAGATGAAAAATAGAGAGTTAGAGATGTAATTTTCACAAGACACACAAAGTGGCAAAGAAGTTTTAGAGGTAGGTGCGTCCAATTGCCTTACCCATCAGACAATATTGTACCCTCCTTACCACCATGGGTGGATGGGTCCTGGGCACCAAGACAGCAAATTCCGAATGAAGAGCAGGTTTGAGAGGCAACCCAACATGGAAGGATGGAGGAAAGACAAATGTGAGGTGACGAAGTAAACAAGCACTGAACGGTAACTCGGGAGCCCGGGGATTGGGTGAGTGATCAACAGCATTGACAACTTGGGGACAGACAAGATACTGATGGACAGTGTTTGTTGGATTTGGTGACAAGAATGTTGGTGGCTTATAACCTTGAAAATAATAGTTTGGATGGAAGTGACAGGAACAAACCCATATGTGATGGTGGGAAAACGGTTATGTAGGAAAAAAAAAAGTGAAATCCAACTTAAAACCATAAGTGCTGAGGGGGTGAAAAAGAAGGAATTATTTCCAGGGGGCAAGCCTAGTCAGGGAAGGCTGCCTGCTGAACTCTCCGGGGAAGCATAGATGTTCGGCATCTTGACCCCTCAATAAGGTCTTGCTATTAATCTTAAGAGTAATGAGTAATGAGTTGCTGGTTCTACACAACTAAGGAACTCTAAGTATGTCAGACCTAATGAATTTATCCAAAGAACCCATTACCAAATATCAGCCCCAAATTCTTCCTCCCCAACTCTTATATGCTTTATACTCCATGGAATCCCAGGGAATAAATGTGTGATCAAGTCCACAACATGTGTGTAGAGAATGAAAAAGAAATGCTGGTTATAGAAAAAAGAAAGTATATACAATTACATGTGTATGTACGTCTACGTTCATGTACATAAACAACTACCTTTTCCCTTAGGTCACAGGTGACGATTCTGCAAATAATTTTACTTTAATACTTCACCTCCTGTGCTATTTGGATCTCTGAAGCTTTGAGTTTCCTAAACTCAGCCCAATCTAACACTCGGCACATACGAAGAAAATAAAGTTGCGTGACAAATAGTATCGCTTTGGTTCCTTTATAAACATCTACGAAGGGACTGCTTTATAACAAAATGCAAAAAAGCTTACCTTTTAACCACAAAAATTTCTAATAGGTTTACAAATAAGGATAACAGTCTTATCTACTAAGGCCTCCTTAAATTATGGAGGATAAAATAATATTGAAATACTTGAAAATATCTTGTTCAAAAATCGAACTCTAGAAATTGTGACAGCTTTGTCTTTTTTTATTTTTTAAGATTTTTATTTATTTATTCGTGAGAGACACAGAGAGAGAGAGAGAGAGGCAGAGACACAGGCAGAGGGAGAAGCAGGCTCCATGCAGGGAGCCCGATGTGGGACTCAAACCCGGAACTCCAGGATCACGCCCTGGGCTGAAGGCAGCGCTAAACCGCTGAGCTTCCCAGGGCTGCCCAACAGCTTTGTCTTAAAACTGTTGTTGGTAACACATCTTGAAATATCTCTAATTTTAATCATTTCTATTTGGTCGCCTGAGATCAGTGGCTTTAATCTCAATTTTATGACTGAGATTTTTAAACTACATTTGCTTAGATTTCACTTTAAGAACAAAGAGTAACACAGAGTTTTGCAGCTTGATTTGTAAGAAATGAATTACGTGACAAACAACCATAAAGCTGGCAAGAAAAAATTTTAAGTTGGTAATATTTGATGTTAAGTGGACAAAGCCTGATTATAGTTAGGAAGAACAATTCCATTTGCCTGGTATTCCTGACATTAAGTTGTTAAATATATGCATACTATGAGCTCTGCCATTATATATATAGCCAATATATATATATATCTTTTTAATTTATATATATATCTTTTTTAATTTATATATATAGATCTTTTTTAAATTTATATATATATATATATATAGTGTGTGTGTATATATGTGTGTGTGGTGTATATTTATATTTATATATATTACACCATATACACACAGAGTCAGAAACAAAGACAGAACAATCAATACCATGTAATGTTTTCAGAAGATAGATTTTCCAATTAATTCATGAAAAACCTTTTTAGATGATAAGTAGGTTTCATACACAGACAATAAACAGGAAAGATATTAAATTAGGATTTTCCTCATTTTAGTCTTTATTCCAATTTTAATACTAAATCATGTTCATTTTGTCCTCAAAGATATTGAGCTAGTTTTTTGTGTCTTTTTTTTTTTTTTTTTAATTTATTACTTCAACAAGAACTAGTTTCTTATCCTTTCTTGAACAAACTAAAAAATACAACTGAATACTTTCCCACAGGGTTCTGGGCATTACCTGTGTCTTAGTCCACTGAGGCTGCTATAACAAAAAATACCAGAGACCTGGTGGTTTAAACAACATGTATTTATTTCTTAACAGTTCTTCAGCCTGGGATGTCCAAGGTCAAGGCACCAGAAGATGGGATATCTGGGGAGAGCCCGCTGCGACTTGCAGATGGCTATGTCCACGGATGTAGCCTCCCGTGACAGCTAGCAGAGGAAGGAAGCAAGCTCTCTTCTTACACGGGGTGCTAATTCCACTCAGGGGGTTCTGCTCTTGTGACCTAACCACCTCCCAAAGGCCCCCACCTCCTAACGCTATTCTGTTAGAGATGAGGATTTCAACATGTCAATTTGGGGGAATACAAACCCTCCATTCATAACACCCTACATTAATTTTACTTTCTTTTAAATGACTTTAAAAAGTGGCCTAAAGCTGCTATGGTTCCAGTAGCACGTAGGTTTGCCAGACTCGCTTGGTGAACCCCATCCAACCCTGTCACCTCAGAAAGCTTGCCAGGAAGGCTGAAAAGTTAGCATTCTTCATTTTGTCACCTTTATGTCCTCTCGTGCCTGTTGGCTCCTCCAGAAGGATGATTCTGAGACCTTGGCAGAGACTGCAAGCTTTCCTATGCTGGAGGTCATGGTGTAGCGTGAGGAGTCACTAACTCTTCTGCTGCCTGAGTCAACACAGATGACAGCCTTGTCCTCACGGGACCCCGTGCTGCACCCCTTTAATTCCTCCTGGGCACGACAGCTCCAGGAGACACTAAGATTCAGGACCCTGATTCAGCGAAGTGGGATGCCCCTCGCTGTCTTTGCCATAGCATCCCAGCCCCGTGTCTGGACAGCCCCTTATACTCACTCTCTAGGGACAATGGGATGTGACAAAGACCCTCCACTCCACACTACATTCCCAGAGGGTGACAGTGGCAATAGCCCTGAGGGCAGTAACCAGGGTTCCGTGGGAAGGGCTTTCTTAGTCTTATAAACACAATTAAAAAAAAAAATCCTTAACTCTGTATTATTTTTCCCAATTTTGGAAAATTTCCTATTGATTTATCTTATTTTGTTTTTGAAAAAGAATGGAGAAGGTGGCTCTCAGTATCTATAAATATTGTTTCCCCAGAAACCTAATGGGGATTTTAAAGATAGCTGTTCAGTTGATTTAATAATGCCCATGAGGAAGTGACCAGAAGTGATCTGATGCTAGAGAGGGAGTGTCTCCAATTTTCCGTTTCTATCGTGTCACTGTCCAAGCATCTAGGAGACGTGGCGATTAGAGCTGTAACAAATATAGAAAAAAGAAAAAAGTTCAGTTGGGTCACAGACTAATCAGATCAGTTGCCAAGGGAGACAGTACGTTACCAGCATGCTTTTCAAATATTCATTGATTTTCTGTACCTGAGGAAGAGTTTTTCTTTTCAGATTTCCAGCAAGCCCAGAATGAGTAGTCACAGACTTTTGTATTTTCCTATTTAGCCTATTTGGCACACTTTTTAAAGTACAAGTCTTCTCCTGAGCCTGACAGTCCACCTTTGACTTCTTTTGGGGACAAATAGCCACATTGCAAGAGGTTTGCTTTCCTTTACACTTGTAAAAAATTTATTTCCGACTTTTCCTTTGCTTAATCATTTTACCCACGTCTGGCTCTCTGTGCTGCTGGATCACACCCTAACCTAGCTGTAGAATGTTATCTGCAAGATATACCGTCATTAACAGATCCAGTAATCTAATTACACCAATTTGTGTATTATGATTACTCAGAGTCTGGTAAGAAGTGTCTAGAACACATTACAAAACACCAAGACACAAGATCACTACCCTGAGGAGCTTACGATTTCGCATCGAGGTTGGACAAGAACTAGAGTGGCTCACAAGCAAAGCAGGGTTACAGAAGATTTGAGAGATTAATATTAGAACGCTGTGAAAAAGAGTCTATGGGACGTGTAAATTATAGCTACCCGTCCCTTGAGTAATAAAAAAAAGCAAAGCTTGGAGAATAAACGAAAAATACTCCCCAAAGCCAACACAAGGGCAGAAACTTATAAATGAAATAAATAAGCTAAAGTTCAGATTGCATAGAGGCTGAGTGAGAACAAAATCACTGAACTCAGTTTAGAAAAAGAAGTGAGTTAAGGAAGCATGTCATGGGAACAGTAACAGGACTTTACTTGCAGAGGAAAAAATGGCACACTTGACTCAGTTTCAGACAGATTTCGATGTAAAAGTTTTGAAGTTGAAAATTCACAGCTGGGATCGATTTAGAACTGCTTTTATCTCATGGTAGCATAATAAAATTTCAGATAATTTTTAATTGTCCAGATTTCATAGGTGTGGCTTATCTGAGATGTGGTAAATAAACAAGGAAACGTTAATGAAATCGAAATCACCATAAAATTTTATGATTATATCCTATCAATGGTACAAAATTCTTTGGTGATTGAAAGCCATTTCCTCACCAGGATTCTTTTAAAAACTCTTTTACAATTGTTTTACATTAGATAGAATCTATTTTATTTTAGAAATTCAGCTGCTTTTTGTCCTTTTGTTCTATCGATGAGACTTGTCGACTTTGGCACTTGGCTTCTTTCTTTTTAATTTCAATTACTCCACACTGAAGTTGGCAGGAAAACCAAGTCCATGGTTTATAAACCCAGATAAAGTGTCGTAGAGTAAATAACACACCATGAGAACACCCAGCAATTTACTGCTAAAATCCAGGGTTAGCATGTGAAGGCCGGTGTGGGCTCCATGATGACGCTCCCCTGAAGAGGCTCTTAGCTGTGTGGGCTCAAGGTGGGGCTGAAGGGCCGTGGCTCAGGTGGGATTCTGGTCCTCTCCTGGGCTGGGACCCTGCTCATTAGCCATCTGCCTCTCCCCCAGCACTAAGAGTCTGAATCGAGCTGTTACTGGATTTGTCACAGGGAAGAAAGTCTCTGCGTTTGCCTTTGGCATCGCTAGCTGCTGTAGTCCTGGCTGCTCTTTGATTTCCCAAAGGAGAAGGCCACCTCTCCCTAGCCTCTTTCCTGGGAGTGAGGCATGAGTCTCCCGAGGCCACCACAGAGAGCTGCCAAGGACAGAGAGAGCGGCTGTCCTCCGGGTGCCTCAGTCACCAGTGCCCAGGCTCTGTCCTCTGGAAGAGTCTCCGAATCTACCGCTACACGTCTAGGAGAGCTGACCGCTTATCTAATAGCTAAGATCGGAAAGATGGCTGTTATGGGGCTGAATTATGGACCCTCAGCCCTCTCCCAATATCCATCTGTTGAAGTCCTAACACTCAGTACCTTGGAATGTGGCCTTATAGGGAGATAAGGTCTTATAGAGGTAACTGAGTGAGAGTGAGGTCACTGGGGTGAACCCTACGCCAGCATGACTGGGGTCCTCAGAAAGAGGGAAAGTTTGAGCACAGAGTCATGCATAGAGGGCGGAGGACAGAAGACACACAGGGAGAAGACAGCCATCTGCAAGCCACGGAGAGAGGCCTGGAATGCTCCCTTGCCTGCTGACACCTTGATTGCACACTTCCAACTCCCCAAACTGCGAGGAAATAAATTTCCGTGGCTTAAGGGGCCCGGTGTGTGGCTCGTTGTTGCAGCAGCCCTAGCAAACTAATACAACCGCTACGTAAAAGACAGCCTGATAGGGCTCTCTTGACTCCAGCTGAGGAACTGGAGGCAGATGGAGAAAGCGCTGTCACAGAGTCTCAGCATCCCTGATGCTCAATTCCGTGCATGTGCCTTCACCTCCCCAGGTGAACAACTCCATCATCAGGAGGCCGTTGACGGTCCCTTCTCCTGGAACAGCAGGGGACACACTAAGGGACCACATTTACTCGGCAAGCAGTGCACCATGATGGGGGTTGAGTGAGGCAGACTGAGGTCTCTTCTACAAGATGGATCCTCTGGGCTCTCAGCGCCCCGTTCACCGTCACGTGGTGAGGCACCAACAGCTGAGCCTCTTTGGTGTGAATCCTGATATGATGGAGCCAAGGGGGAGGCCTTCAAAGTCCACACATGTATGGTTGATGCTCACACTCCTATTTCGGACGCCTCAGCAGCAGGGCCGAGGACAAAGCTTCTACTAGCGTAACGTGAGCAATCTTGTTTCATCCTCCCCAACTCTGTGTGGGAAGCTATAGAGGCTTTAGCTTGTTCCAGGGATCTTGACAATGAACATCAAGAGGAAAAGTGGTCCAGGGTGTCCAAATTTCCCATGTAACACCTGTCTGTAAGGTGGGCAGCAGGTGAGAGGTCTGTAAGAAGCTGAGCACCCAACACAATTCCAAGGCAAATAAAAAACAGCACCTTTTTGTGTCTGCTGCCCTACCATGTGCTGTTGGTAGATTTTTCCCTCTAATTCATTAGGAAGCCCGTCATGCAACGCACGTTCATGGGGAACCTGGTGCTAAAGCATTCGTAGACGACCTGCTTCTGGGTTGGGGTTTTGTATGTAGCAGAGCAGCTCCCTCGCTGCGATCTATTGAAAGGCAGCCCTCAACACAAGGGTTCATAAAAAATAATTAATTAATTAATTAATTAATTAAAAAATAATTCATTACGAAGACATTTCTTAGGAGTGACATATTTTAACGGGGAAGCAAGAGAAGTTTTCCTGTGACTACTTCTACCTCTTTCTAGAAAAGAAATATCTTTTCTTAGCTGGGATTTGAATTCAGCTGTATACAAATTGAGGGTTAGAATTCAGGGAGCTCCTGGGATCAGATAAGGAGAAAAGTCACCCCTTATTTTTGCTGACTTTTAACTGACATTTAGCATTTCCTTCTATTTCGCGTGGAAATAAACCAGTCATAGTAGCAATACCAATACTAGAAACAGAAACCATGAACAGAATCTTAGGCATATTGATTGTCGAAGACATCAAAATTTCATTTACGCTCATCACCGCTTTGGAAGTTTGATCATTACTGCGGCTACCGCTAAGTAGTGTTATTTCGTGTGTTCATTTAAGAGGACAGCTAGGACATTTTTTCTTTGATGACTGCAGGGCAGTGTCATTTATTTTCTCAGTAATCCTATGTGTTTTATTTATTCCTTTATAAGTGTCCTAAAAAAAGGCTCCTTCGACCTACCAGGCTCCCAGTGGGGTGCACGGAACACAGAAGGCTAGGAGTCCCCACTGTGCCAGCTGGGCCAGGGACAGTCCCCGGGGAACCTTGGCTGCCAGGAGCTGTGGTTGCTGCAACACATCCTTTACAATCAGAAAAGACCAGAACGATTTCCATCCAGGGCTGAATGATAGAAAGCTGATTTTAAAAATGCAGGTAAGTGCAGGTCTCTTCCCACCAGGCTGACTTCCAGTGGTCTTGGGTGGGATTTGTTTATTTGTTTCTTTGTTTGTTTCTCTGCTTGTTTTGTGAAGAGAGTTTGAAGCCCAGTGGTCTGAAGACCACATTGCAGAAAACCCTGGTGCTAGGTCCTGCTGGCCTAAGTTTAACACCTAATATCCATCCTGCATTGATTATTTCTTTTCCATCCCTGGCTTCTAAATCCATGATTGCACAACATCACCCCCACTTGCCCACCTCTCCACCCCCACCCCACAGAAATCACTGTTTTACTTTACTTTTGGCAGCAAAAATCATTTTGAAAGTATTTGTACAAGTAACACAGTTTAGAATAGCATTTATGCTACAGCATCTATGCACTATCTATTTTAAAGATAGAGGCAAACAGTGTCTTTCTAAAAAAGGGCAATTTAGGGGCCCCCTGGGTGGCTCAGTGGGGTAAGCGTCTGCCTTCAGCTCAGGTCATGATCTTGGTGGGGGGCCCGCGTTGGGTTTCCTGCTCAGCAGGCCCCCCTCTTCACTGCTCCTGCTGTTCTCTCTCTCTCTCTTTCTCTCTGTCAAATAGTAAATAGAAACTTTAAAAATAAAAAAAATAAAAAAGGACAGTTTAGAACATTGTCCACAGGTTCGGGTGACTAAAAAGGATGTATACGTTCCTTGGTCATCATGTACTTTGCTGACGTGAAGGATGAAGGAAACAGAAGCTGTACTTGCAGCTTTGTTCAAATCCTGGAAGGTTTGCTTTTGCAAATACCTTTCCCTTCCCTGAGTTACACGATTCACCCTGTGTCCATACTGACGGCCCACTGCCATTGTGTCCAGACGTTGACGTGGTTTGCAAAGCAACAATTGACATCTCTCCTAGAGAGCCGCACAGCCCTCAAGTGAGGTTGGCCCCTGTTAGCAACCCTGTAGACTCTGCCTCAAGAGTCCAGAGCAAACAGACTCATTACAATAGTGACTGGAGGGCCGTGTGTTTGCTCTGGGGGTGGAGCAAGCACGGTTTTCTCAAACCCACCAAGGAACCCTGAAGGCCTCCTACCTCGGCAGCTACTACAGTGCGAAGTGTCACAGGTGACAAAATAAGCTTTAAAAAAAGATTTTCCTGCTGCCTATCTTTTTACCTTATTTAGCCTGTTTTTAACTGTATTATCAGTCTGTCTGGGACAAAAGTTCAGACAGTTGTCAAGACATTTAAATTGTAAAAAAAAAAAAAAAAAAAAGAAAGATATTTAAATAGTAAATAAAGTAAATTGTACTTTATTGGTAGCTGGGTGCTAGGATTTGTTGGCGCCTACCTCGTGCTCCAGTCAGTGAACCACTCTTTCTCCCTGGACCGAAAGCCCCTGGAGGGCAGGACCAACAACATTGCAGGGCCACTTTGGTTCCGACCTTTCCCGATATACCTGTTGATGTTATAGACTTTTCCAGAGCAGGTACTTGGGAGGAGCAACCAGAGGATCTCACTGGGGCTCCTGGCTGCTGACGGGAGTCTCTAAAGACCAGTTAATGATTTGCTGCTCATTTACACAAGAGTCCATTTCAGTGAGTCTTTTCAACTGATTTTTTTATACATATATATTCCGCAGCTTTATTTTATTTTCAGATTCGTATTATGAGCACGAGTTAAGTCACAAAATTCTTCTGTAAAAAATAATAATAATTTTAAAACTCTCTGCTCAGAGTATATTTTAAAGTGGTTAAAATGGCAAATATTATGTCATGTGCAACTGGCCAAAATTTTTAAAAATTAATAATAGGGCATACCAAAACCCAAATATACTTTAAATGGGTACAGTGTATGGACTTATATTTCCATAAAGCTGTTTTTAAGGATCTCTATTCAAAATCAAGAAAATTTCCCCGTCTTTTTTGTAGAAAGATGCCCCAACAAATGTTTGTGTTCTTAGTAGATAGAGCTCCTAAGTATCTTTATGCATGTTTTCAGCCAAAGCAGAGCTTTTGGTCACTTGGGATTCTGGGATTTTCCTTAGAAAATACTGACTTCGGTCCCCCAAGAGAAGAAGACAAAAGAAAAAAGAGAAACTAAACATAAATATATATTGACAAGGTGTTTCTCTTCTGTCCAGCTCCGCAGTCCTATTTTATCTTTAGGAACTAGCAAAATAACCCGATTTTGCCATTATTGTCCTCCAGTATCCTTTTCCTCTCCATCTCGCTTTCTCTTCCCTGAAATAATAAGGTCCTTTTTGAGATGCCCTTGGGGAGGACAGAGCGTTTGCATCATCTCCCCACTGTGGCTGTCCTTTCCTCAAAACAGTTGGTTCTTGTTGTCTCTTCCAACACAGTCACACGAAGGTGCGAGGGGTTGATAGAGCTACCGCGTGTCAGCACTCCTAGAGACGGTTCTATTTGAAAAGCTTAGCTCATTAAGAAGGATGAATTTCTGGGGGCTGTGTATATCCAAGGTCATTTTGGTCCACTGGGCTTTCCCACCCATCTCAAATGCAGCCACAGTACACCGTGTCTGCCCTGAGGCTGTCCCCGTCTATCTGTCACGTGCAGTGACAATCCTCCGTTCTGAGTAGATGCCAATGAGGTGAATGGTGCAGTTGGTTTTGTCTTCTAACTCAGTCAGCTTCGCCTGAAGACGGTCACTTAGAAAATCCCTTTCACTGAAGAAACAACCAAGCCATCTGTTCATGCCCTTCACTGTTTACAAAGCAGGGATAGGAGATTATAGGTCTTTAAAATTCATTGCAGTCCAAAAAAAGCATTCTAGTATTTTAACAGAGATTTGTCTACAGTCAACGGGTCAACTAATGGCAAACGAAGCTGGAGATGGAAACATCTCCATTACTCAGGGCCTCAAATCACTACCTGAGCTTTAATCTCCTTATCTGTCTAGGGTTGGTTGAGAAGCCAAGAAAGGGATTATCTAACCCTCTCGAGGTCCCTCCTAGTAAACTGCAATTTTACTGCAGGGAAAATCTCATCAGGATGGTGACAAATTAGCCAACACTGCCCCTCCTAAGAGTGACTCAGGCTCATTCTGCTCTTTTATCCAGGATAGTGTGGCCAACCATCACTCTCCTGGGTATAATATTCGATGCACAAATGCACAGGTTAGAATTTATGATCATCATAGGAAAATATCCAACGAATGATTCAAACGTGTAGTACAATCATGTCATTGTACTAGGGCACATTCAGAATGTCTGCAGTAGCAGTGACACAGTCTGGTGGTTGGCCAAGAACTGGGGATTATGGCCAGCTCTTCCTTCCCCCAGCCTACCCCAGCAGGCCCCTGGGCGTCCTCCACTTGCATCAGAACAGGACCTACATTCTCTGTTTTTGGCTTGAGCAAGTGTAGGGCTTTGGAATCAGCCCAACCTTGTTCTTCTTTAGGTCAGGAACCCTACTCGAAGAGGCCCAGCTTTCCCCCACCCATCACCTCGTTTACTCATATTTATCTCTTGAGCTTTTCCACTGGTGTCTCCAACTCATCCTATCTTCCTTAGGCTTCCCTCCAGCCCCTGCAGCATCTCCTGTTTCAGCCTGTGCCCCCCTGTTTCTCCCTTGGGGGGGGGCGGTTACTACCATTATCCTCATTTTACGGAGGAAGAAACGGAGGCACCGAGCCAATCTGGTGATAATGACTTGAAATAGGTGTGGAGATTTAGACGTGGAGGCAAGAATTATGAGACTGTGAACAGTAAGAACTCCTTAAGGAAGCTGACCTGGGGGACGAGGAAGGGGAAGGAAACCTTCTTCTTGCCTTTTCTCCACAACAAGGCCCACTCTGCCCAAAGATCTGGAACTTGGGGTCCTTGAAGAGCTTCAGTCGGTCAGTTTAGAAATCACAGAGAAAATCTCTTCTTTATGGCACGACCCACGTCAAAATGAGGATTACAGCAATTTGCTAAATCCATACTTTTTTTGCATCCTCCAGGGCTTTGAGATGCTGCTTTGGGCACAGGTATCGTAGGAGACAGACCCACAAGCTGCTCAGTTCTGAGCCTCCGGCTATCAATATTCCCAGAGATGTGCAAAGCATAGCAGCCCCTGGCTGATGTTCGCCCAAACTCCCTTAAAATGTAGATTGTAAAGGAGGAAAACACCGCACATCAACTGGTATATGTGATCCATGCTCCTTCAGTGTTAAATCAGCACATATCACTTTGATTCACGAAATCCCGAGGATGAGCCAAGTGCAAAATAAATTAGCTTTTTCCTGTCCTATCACCTTTGTTTGAATACCGACTTTGCTTCTCGCCAACTGTGTGATCTGTGCCAGTGAGTTAAACATCCTGAGCCTCAGTTTTCTTACATATATCCTGGGAAAAAATAACAGTTTCTACTCCCGGGATGGGAAAATGAAATGAGTAAATAGATCGAAACTGCGTAGGACAGGGGCTAAGGCCGTGGTAACGGTCAAACGCTGCGAGTGTCACATCACTTCTTAAGTATACATTTATTTAGTATCTGAGTATGATCCTCCAAGGACACTGCTAAGTCAAGCCCTAGGAATACAGAGACGAATTCTTTTCTCATTAAAGCCTCTACCTCGTTTAACATTTTTTTCAGCTGGGGTTACAAAGTAAATAATGCTGTCAGATAACAGGAATTACAAGTAGATAAGATAAATAACAGCAAGGGAGCGAGAAGAGGGGCAAATGTGAAGGCAGGAAAACTCTTTTGCTGAAGGGTCACATACTTGCTTAGGGTGGGCCACCTTTCTGCCTCTGGACTTCCCTGCCGCCGACAGGAAGCTGCAAAGTTGAACAAGAGAAGATTTCCGACCTCAGGGAGCCCTGAGTCCAGTTGAGGAAACAGATGTGTAAACAAACAATTACAGTGCAATGTGATGAATGCAAAAATGGAAGTTCTCTGGCAGGCTTTGCAGAGGAAGTGATATTTGAGCCCAGTTTTTAAAGGCTGGAAAAGGTCGTAGAGAATAACCAGGAAAAGGAACAGCACGGATCAAGGCTTGGAGCCTTCAAGAGCCTTGGAAAATGTGCTAAGATCTGCTAGAGCCTCAGCAGAGAGGTTGTAGAAGGCGTACAGGTGTGCAATAAACTTCTTTTTTTTTTTTCCCCAGCGAAATAATAATAGGGTTCATGATAAGAGTTCCGTGGCAGCAAGAACAATAAACACAGCTTCAAAGAAATCAGGATGGACTCGAGAAATCACACAGAATGCCAAGAAAGACAAAATTAAAAAAAAAAAAAAAAAAAGGAAACGAAAGCTCCACCTCTGTTACTATTTGTCCATTATGATTTGGATTTTTCCTCGGGAACCTTTCGGGGAGAGAACGAACCCTACGCTCAGATATAAATACTGAGTAATTCACGGTCGCCTCAAAATAGCATCTGAAACGGTCACCTCCCAGGATCTTGAAACTGTTTCAGATCATTAGAAATCATCAAATCCCAGGCTCTATTTTAGTTAAAAAAGAAGTATAACTTTTTTTTTTTTTTTTAAGTGGTATAGTGGTAAAGTAGGGATGAGACCAGGATGTTTCCTCCTTTCATTGTGAGCCTTTTCCTACTTGACCACATGGACCGTCCGTTCCAGCTCGGTGCAGCGTCCTGAGATCTGATAGACCATGTGTCTTCACAAATGAGGGAGTGGCACAGGGCAGAAGACAGTAGCTTAAAATCAGAGAAACTGATTCAAATTCCAGCTGAAAAATATCGGCTGCCATACGTGAGAGGTTATTAAATACACGAATAATTCTAGAAAGAGGCTGTATATTTGAAAGTACAGGAAACTTTAATTGCGTGCATCATAATTTTTTTTTTCCCCAAAATTCCTCCAGCTTGACCTAAACATATCCTCCTGCCTACAGGTAACCAATCTGACAGTGACGTTTCAGTGAAGAACAAATGACTGAAATTTGATAGAAGTTTTGCTTTTGCACATTGCCAGGCTCACCTGTCTTTCCAGAAGCCGTTTCTCTTCCTGGCTGCCTGAGGATTCCGGAGCGGGAATCCTGACCCCGCACTGTGGCCCGCTTCCGCCGGGCTCTCCATCACGTGGCTCACCCTCTCTGAACACATGCGTGAGAGCATCGAGACCCTTCCAGATTCAAAAGAAACTCTTGTGTTGAGATTTTGCAGTAAAGCAAAGATGAATAACTACTGCCCTCGTTGTTGCTCCCTTAGCAGCTCTGTTTACGTATTTTGGACTGCATTGTTTTCTTTGAAAAGGGATCCCCTGTTTCTTTTTCAAAGCGCCCTGGATTTTCCTGATGTGAGTGGTTTGCACATCGTCACTTCGGTGGTGTGGCCAGGGACTTAGATCTCAGGGTGCCCCGCTCCCCACCCCGGCCCCTGCTTCCCAGGGGAGCTCCTCCGCGGCCCTTCCGGCCCCCGCGGCTGATGCCTGCACAGTATCTGGCTGGGGGCGCCCGCAGCCAAAGTCTGGTGAACAAATTGAAACATAAATGGTCAGGGTGACGCAGGTTTTTGTTCTTTCTCCCCTTACTTCCCTGGGATGTCGAGTACACACGGCCCAGTACCTGTGCGAAGCCTCTACTTTGGCTCTCACTCTTACAAAAGTCAACCACTCTACGTTGTTCTTAGCATCATTGACATTCACCACCTCGCAGGTTTAGAAGGGCCTTTCTGGGGGCCCCTGGGGGGCTCAGCGGTTGAGTGTCAGCCTCGGGCTCAGGTCGTGACCCCGGGGTCCTGGGATCAAGTCCTGCATGGGGCTCCCTGCATGGAGCCTGCTTCTCCCTCTGCCTGGGTCTCTGCCTCTCTCTCTCTGTGTCTCTCATGAATAAATAAATAAAATCAGAAAGAAAGAAAGAAGAAGGAAGAAGAAAGAAGAAAAGAAAGAAAGAAAGAAAGAAAGAAAGAAAGAAAGAAAGAAAGAAAGAAGAAAGGAAAAAGGAAAGAAAGAAGAAAGAAGAAAGAAAGAAAGAAAGAGAAAGAAAGAAAGAAAGAAAGAAAGAAAGAAAGAAAGAAAGAAAGAAAGAAAGAAAAAAGAAAGAAAGAAAGAAAGAAAGAAAGAAAGAAAGTTGGTCCTTTCTGTGATCCTTGTGAATGCACAAGACAGATGGCCACCGAGACATACACAGGGGGCGGGAGGAGGCTGTGCTGGCACAGGCCTTAGGTGGCATCCCCGCTCCCCCAAGGCCCTTCGCCCGGCCTCACGTTGTCCCGTCACCCCCTTACACAGCAGCTCTCCCCCACAGCCCTCTCCCCGTCGGATGCTGCAGCCCCCTAAGTCGCCAGGAGGCCTCCACCCTGAGGAGCTGCAGCCTAGGCCCCAGCCCAGCTGCCCACCCGCGTCAGCTCGCCGGCCTCCGCGCCTCTCGGTGGTCCCGGGTGCCAGCTTGGTTCGTCCCCCGAGCATGCATCTGGTTTTCATCTGTGCAATTAAAACCTTTTGAAACCAACGTTCGGAAGCGACAGGTCGTGGACTCGGCTCGTCCCAGGCCGCAGGTGGACGGCTCGTCCCAGGCCGCTGACGTCTGCGCCCCCTGCCCGAGCCGCGTGGCTGCCTAATCAGAGGCCCAGACACTTCCCGAGGTCGGTGTAGAGCGACGGCCAGGCCCCGGGAGGACAGGCCCAGGGCATCCCTGTCTGCGGCCCTCTCGCTGGCCTGCGGCCTGGGGCCGCCCTCTCCGGATACCTCCTCACGTTCGGGTTTCCCTCCCCTCTCCCTCCATCCGCTTGCCTAGATCCTGCACTGGAACATTCCCCTCTCAAGCCAAGGGTTACAAGCTTGGTTTTGTGTTTTGGTTTGTTTTTCAAGGCTAACAATTCCATTGTATTCAACTATCCCACGTGCCAAAAAAATCAATTATTCTTGCCCACGAATACTTTCTTACAGCTAACGGTTACAGGGGCAGAGCTTCAAGGCTCGACGTCCTTGGGAAGGCTACGTCCCCGGACACTCCAGGAATGTACAGGCAGCTTTGATTTATCACGGGTGAGCATGGGGGTCTCCCCCCACCCAGGGTGGCAATCGGGGGCTACGCTCTGCTATGTCCCAGCCAGGAATTCACTGATTCTTCCGTGGCATTGTGAGTTCCACTAAACACCAGGGCCGCCCACCAACGCACACGCGTGTAAGTGTGCACGCGCACACATTCACCCCAAAGTAAGACCTCCTCCTTTCTCTAGTTTGAAAGACAGATTCCCAAAAGTAGAAAAGTTGGAGAAGGGAAAGTGTTGTTTCCATTGGGTTGTTTTTCTCAGGGGCGGTCAGTCGAAGCATGCCTTTGACTCACAATACGGTCCTTAAACTTTGTTCGTGTAGATTCCTTCATACACGAGACCCGGGTAGGAGAGCACATGCAGATCCAAGACGGGTTGAATCATTCTTTAAAGTCTCTAAATGTGGAAGAATTGGCCCCAAATCAATGTGCTGTTTAAATCTAAATGCCGTCCAAGATGGCAGCCACTAGCCGTAGGCCACGATTGACCCTCTACCGGAGTTAACATACACTATAAAACACACACTCTAAATATTTTTTTAAAGATGTTATTTATTTATTTATTTATTTATTTATTTATTTATTTATTTAAGACACAGAGAGAGAGAGATCATGGGGGGAGGGCAGAGGGAGGAGCAGACTCCCCACTGAGCAAGGAGCCCTCTGAGGGGCTTGATCCCAGGACCCCGGGATCATGACCTGAGCCAAAGGCAGATGCTTAACCGCCTGAGCCACCCGGGCGCCCACATGTGCTCGAAGTAGTAAATACACAGTGGATTTTGAACACTTGGCATGAAAAATAATATGCAAAGTCATAATTTTATTTTAACTACATGTCAAAGTGGTAATATTTAGGATATGTCTGGTAAAGTAAAATATATTATTAAATTGACTTCCACCTGCTTCTTTTTCCTTCTTAATGCACGTGTGGCTTATACATGTAGGTCACATTATATATCTATTGGACAGCACCGGTGTAGATGTTAATTCAGTTGTGGAAAAGGAATGTTTTCTTATTCTGGAGTATATGGGACGAGCTGAGCAGAGATCTCCAGCGGCCACGTAACCCCTGACACGTCATATATTTACTTGCTCGTTTGTTTATTCTCTCTCTGTCTCTTCTGCCACTGGAAAATAAAGTTCATATAAATAAAAATTTATGGCCTGTTAACCCGCAATGTGTGAAATAACTGAACATTTGAAATGCGTCTGCCCTCCTCTCCTATGAGCTAAGCTCTGCAGGCAGGTGTTCCCTGCTTCGGCTCCTTGAGAACTCCAGGTCTGGGGCATGTGGATGTGGGCCGTGCGGCAGTGGCGTGAAGGGGGCCAGGTGGGGGTCTGACTGCTGACGCTTTTGAGAAAAACTGCCGCCTCTCACAGTATCTGGGGGATTTGGGAACCTGCTTTGGAGATTGGGATGCGGCCCTGATTTATGGCTTCCCTAGCGTTCCCTTCCTTTCCTTCTTCCTTCCTGGCGCTCAAACCGAAAACCACCAAGTTGTTCCTGACTCTTTGTCTCTCACTCTCCACTTCTAATTCATTGCCAAATACTGTCGGATCTTCCTTCAAAATATTCCAACCTCTGCCCACTTCCTCCCCAACCCCCCCACCCCCCCCCCCACCCCCCCCCCCGCCACTGCCACCTTGGCCCAAGTCATCTGCACCTGCGTAGGCAGAGCTCAGATCCTGGAGCTCGTCTGTTTAAACCACCCAACGTCGCCGTGGCAGTGAACGTAAAAGCCAAAGTTCTTACAGTGACTTTAAAGGTTTATCCTACTCCCACCCCCCAAATTCTCAAACCTTAATCCCCTAACCCCCTCCCCCGGCTCACTGGAATCAAGCCTTACAGGTCTCCAAGTTGTTCTCACACTCGCACACTCTTGCCTCAAGGCCTTTGCACTTCCTGTTCCTGTTGCTTGGTGTGCTCTCCCTCCAAATCTTTGCATGGTTTGTTTCTTCACTTCCTTCCAGTGTCTGTGTGAATGCCCTGCCTTCTTCTTCTGTCCTCCACCCACCCCCCCACCCCCCATCTTCTTTGGCCACCTGTATAAAATATTACCCTTTTCCCCTTATCTAGTTAATTTTTCTCCATCGATCTTAACAGCATCTGACAGGTCATACATCTCCCTGACCATCTGTTGATCACGTCTTACCCTTAGAACTTTAGCTCCAGGACCAAGTGAGGGTGCTGCTTTGTTCATCATTGAATCTCCATTGCCTAGACATGGCTTAGATCTCAGGGGTTCGATAGATATTTGTCGAAAGAACTCATGAAAGATGAATATTTCAAAGCTTTGCAAATAATTCCCCAACTTCAAACTTCCAAATATTCATACTTACAATTAGCAAAGTACACCAGAAGTTGTCCCAGAAGTCTGGAGAACAACTCATCCCTTTTAACATCTTCCCCCTCCACTGATGAGCTGATAAATTACTTCACCGAGAAACAGTATTTATGATGATGTTTCAGGTTACAGTTCATATATACATATATGTGTGTGCATAAATATATATATATATATGTTAATTGTACCGTTAATGTTACATTTATATGTTAGATCTCCCTGGATTAGTTAGAAAATAGAACACAGCTTGGACTTTCCAGCCTTCACTCATCGTGTTAACTGGACCTGGAGTACATGTTCCATGGGTTGGAAACCTATCCATTCTTCAAGGAAACATGTGAAGTACCACATTCTCCATAAAATCCTCTCTGACCCGTCCATCAAATGGTACATTTTCTATGTTACAAAGCCCAAGATACTTTTCATTTTTATTTTTTTAAGATTTATTTATTTATTTATTCATGATTTATTTATTTATTCATGATAGACACACACACAGAGAGGAGAGAGAGAGAGGCAGAGACACAGGCAGAGGGAGAAGCAGGCTCCATGCCGGGAGCCTGATGCAGGACTCGATCCCAGGACTCCAGGATCATGCCCTGGGCCAAAGACAGGTGCCAAACCGCTGAGCCACCCAAGGATCCCCCCAATATACTTTTTAAAATACATGTTAACTGTGGGACTTAACCTTACTTTGCCCTGCAATAGAGGTAGAGGGCATGGGCCTATTCTTTTCTACCTCTATCTTTTTAATTTTTTTTTTTTTTGAGATTTTTAAAATTTATTTGTTATGAAAAACACAGAGAGAGGCAGAGACACAGGCCGAGGGAGAAGCAGGCTCCATGCAGGGAGCCCGACGTGGGACTCGATCCCAGGACCCAGGATCATGACCTGAGCTGAAGGCAGACGCTCAACCCCTGAGCCACCCAGGTGTCCCTCTATCTTTGCAGTTAGTTTATAAATACCTCAAGAAGACTATCTCTTACTCATCTTTATTCCCTGCATTTACCAGCACATTTTTTTTTAACATAGTAGGCTCTCAGTTAAATTTGTTGTATAGAATTTAAGTATAACAATATTTTAGAGGAAAAAGAAGCCTCATCAGTTTTTTTAAATATTTCAAAGCAAACTTTTAAGGCAGAAATCATTTCTAAGTTAGAGTCTACACCATATAAGCTGCCTGTGTTTGGTGTTTAAGTTGATCCTGCCAATTGAAAGTTCCCACCGGGGTAAGTACTTTCTTCATCTCTACTATCAACATCTCTTTTGAGGGCCTAGCACCTCCAGCCATAGGGCCCCTTTAATCAGTTTCTTTGTTTTCTTTCTCTCAGAAGATATATTTAGTGAGACTTCGCTGTACACCACCCAGCCTCCACAGTGTCTACGCCTGAACCAAGATGTGTACTTCAACATGGAAGAGTATTTTCAAATTATCTTCCTTCCTTATCCATCCCCACTCTACCCAGGACAACAAAGTGGAATTTTTTCATTGTAAGAAAAAAAAAATGGCTCTAGAGAAGAAACTACTTCTTTATTTTTGTTACTGGAAAGAAGTGGGGGGAAAAAGTGACTGTCATCCCATCAAGGTCTTCATTTGTTAAAATTGTTCTGCAGATAGAAAATTTAAGGATTTTTTTTTTAAAGCACTTTCCCAGAATTGCTTTTGCTTAAGAGGAAGTAAAAATGATTCCCAGCCACCTCTCATTGTCTTACCCATCATTCAGGCTTTCTAATTTCATCTCATCACCACCTTGAAATGAAACAAGCTCATTTGAATGACATGTCACTGGTCTAACAGGAAAAAAACCTTTACAGACAGGATTATTAAAATTTGTCCTCTCATTGGACAAATGCTGGAAGAGTACACCGAGGTCTTTCAGCTTAGCTGGAATCAATTTATTGGGCAAGTAATGAATCTAATTGTTATGCCGGCTTCCATGTCAGCAAAATAACAGATGTACAGTATAATAGAGAAGAAAAAAGTTGCTTGGGGATTGTTAGAGCAGGTGCTACATTAAAAAAAAAAAAAAATCACATGGAACTTTCTCAAGTGCATTAGGAAACAGTTGGAAACCAGCCAGGGGGAACGTTCTCCTTCAATCCCTTGGACATCCAGTTGTGGGCTGGGATTAAGCCCCCGAACAGCTGAGTCAGGAGGACACTGACACCTTGTCACTTCTTCCAGCTCTTTATTCCTCCCTCACCCTCCAACAAAAGGACCAGAGATTACCCTCCCCCAACCAGACACACACACACACACACACACACACACACACACAGAAGTCCAGCTGCCAGATATGGCTTTCAGAGAACACTAGACAGCGTTGAGTCCAGGCAAGTTACCATGGTTCTTTGGCTATTATTACGTCCAGCACATCAGGGAATGGAAATAAATGTGCACATGTTCTAAAAGGCCTTTTGGAAAAGATCAGTGGGGCTGCATGGGGGACACAATGGCAGCCTTTGTCACAGAGAAAGGATTTGGTCTGGCAGGCAGCAAGCAGTCCTGCTGGACACAGGGTTTGTCTGCAAGCACAGTGTGGGAAAACCATGTTCAGGTTTACCGAACATCCTCATTAGGAAAAGTAGGGCATTTAGCATAAGCAAAAATCATCCCGAAGACATCAGGTAAGAGCCTGCTGTTTTTAATTAATTGCTTCCGTGATGCCTCGACTTTAATAGGGGTGCCACTCATAGAGGTTTAGAATTACTCCAGAAACACAAATCATTCAGACGCGGGCACAACAGAGAGGATGTGAAAGTTTGATAAAAGCAAGCGAGGAAAGAGAGAAGGAAAAGTAAGGGAGAGGAAGAAAGAATTGAAAATTGGGGACAGTCACCCATCTATAATTTGCTGAAACAATCCTGTTCTCTTTTCATGCTCTGTGCCTCAACGTCCTCACATCCAGAGTACAGCTTCTCACTGACCTGCATCCTGTCTTGATATATAAATTATTTGGAGAAAAAAATTCTCAGAGTCAAGGTTAACAGAAAACAGCTGGAAAATAAACCAGAGAGCCATATGTCATGGATTTCTCTAAGTACATAGGTTTAAAAAAAAAAAAAAAAAAGACTCTATTTGAAGAGTCAGCATGTTCAGAACAAACAGGGTGAACCAAGGACTTTACATGGTCTCCATGCTCATAAAAATAAATATAGGGGAGACCCTATAATTGTGTTAGGAAGCAGAGAGGAGAGGACTGAACAACACAGTCAATCCCATCTAAAATATTTTTTCTTTCTCAATTGTAAAATCTCCATCCTAAACTATCTAAGTGATTCTTACCATAGATTCATAGTTTGCCTCTCCGCAGATAGGCAAACGGCTGCATTTTACAGAATACTTTTATGTAGACTTCGTAAACTGTAGAGTATATTGTATAAAGTTGTATCTGCACATGAAAGAATTTGATTATTCTGAAGATCAGAAAGGAAAAATATCACTGGTTCCCTGCCTCAGTCAAAATGTTTTTTTTTTTAATTGTATATTTTCTCCTTATTTTCTCTACTGTTTCGTGTTGTAAAAATTTGTATTCAGCTTTTCTCAATAGACCAACTATCCCTCCATGTCACAACGGTTTATTGGACATTCCGTGCAAGATGCCTGAAAATGATGCTTCCCTCTTTTTGGAAGCCACAGTTTTCACCAAGTTCATACCTCTTTGTGTACCCACGTGTGTGTAGTGTGTGTGTGTGTGTGTGTGTGTGTGTGTGTGAGGAAGGGTAGCCAGGCTCTGTGACATGTGGCCCTGCCACCATCGGCTGATTCAGAACCAGGGCTGACATTGTGCTCTAAGCAGACGTTCTATTCTATTCAAGTTGGTCAGAAGCCCGGGTGACAATCTGGACTTTCAACTGTTGTTTGAGGCTCGGGGGTGGGAGGAGGGTGAGCCTTCTAGGACTGAGCCCTTACCCTGTGGGTTCTGAAGCTCTCTCTAATACCTGAAGGCTCAGACTTGCTTGAGTGTGTCTCTATTTTTGCAATCTGAAAGAGTATCACTATGTATGTATGTGCACAGGTGTAGGTGCCTAAATGGGTGTGTATGCATGTAGGTGTGTGTGTGTGTATAGTAGATTTTATATATTTTATTATATATTTATTTTATAATAAATAAAAATATTTATTATATTTTATATATATATATATATATATATATATATATATATATATAATCAGTGTCTATACTAGTGTTCACACAATCCATAACCACTCCAGGGAAATAGAAAACAAATAAGTGGTTGCCAGGGATGGACATGAGGAAGAATGAGGAGTGACTACTAATAGGCATGGGATTTCTCTGGCAGGTGATGAATATGTTTTAAATTAATAATGATGATGGTTGTGCAACTCTGTTAATAGACTAAGATCCACTGAATTATATACTTTAAAAGATGTGAGCTTCATGTATCTAAATTATATCTGAATAAATGATTATTTTAAAGAATCATACCATGCAACCATATGTTGTATAAACAACGTTCCCGATCTGTGTGAATTTTAAGTCATGTCGGAGAAAGGAGAACATATTGAGAGGTCATCTACCTGCCTTCGGGCAGTCAGCTGCTCAATTTCTGGGGGAATTTTACAATCCCATCAACTTCTACAATAATGTCAAACAAAATATCTCTTTTATCTTAGTCACTCTTTAGTGAAATGGTCACAAGTATGAACCACATAATTTGAGTGAAAGGAAGAAAATAATTCCTGTCAAGTTAATTCCCCCCCCAAAAAAAAATCTCTCTAGATTGAAAGCATACACATATATATATGCTTTAAGCCAAGCAATGCTAATGAACAAGAATAAATACGCCGAGCCTTTGATTCAACCTACACGTAGGGCTCTAAAGTCAACCTAAAAATTTTATCTCCAAAGAAGAGAGGGTAACTAATAACTAATGCTCATTTTGTAACCCCCTCATCTGTTCCTCATCAGTTAGGAGTACAGACCCGGGATTGCTGGAAAATTTAAAAGCATCATGTCCAGGGAACTGCTCAAATAGCTTCTCAGTGTGACCCTATTCCAACCACCAGAAACACATCACAGGCCTTTAGTCATGTTACCCTTTGGTGGGTAGTATGTCACCCACTAGCTTGTTACAGGAGTCAGCCATCACTTGCAAAGAATTTCCTATTATATGTTTATGTTAAAAACAATGACAGAGTATCAAATGAAGGGCGTTTTGGTGGCTCAGTCAGTTGAACATCTGACTCTCGGTTTCAGCTCAGGTCATGATCTCAGGGTTACAGGGATAGAGCCCCAGGTTGGGCTCCACACTCAGCAGGGAGTCTGCTTGGGATTCTCTCTCCCTCTCTCTTCCTCTCCACCACTCCCCCTCATCTCTCTCTGGAATAAATAAATAAATCTTTAAAAAAAAAAAAGAAAAAAGAAGAAGATCAAAGGAAATGTTTTCAAAAGAAAAATCACCTAAAATTTCACCACCAAATTATTCTCATTTTTTGTTCTATTGTGGTTTTTCTCAATACACATATCTTGCATGGTTGTAACCACAATGAACATGTCCTTTCCTATTTCTCTTTTTTCCTTTTGCTTAGCAAAATATCATGGTTCTTTTTCCACGATTCCATAATTACCTCAATTTTTTTTATTGTATCAAAGCATCATGAACACACTAAGCCAATTTCCCCAATGTTGAATATTTAGGTTATTTGCTTTCAATTGATGGCTACTGCACTATAAATAATACAGCAAGGCACATCCTAGTGCATGGATTCTTTTTTTTTTTTTTTCCTAATGAATTATTTGTTTTAAAATGAATTTCTAGGATTGGAATGACTGGATCAAAGGGAAAAAACATATTTATAGTGATTCTTGTGTACTACCATTGTTATCCTAAATGGTTATACCTACTCAACGTGCCTCTAACAGCTTATGAAAATCTTATCATTTTGCACCACCTTCTCTCAGATGAAGTTCCCATTCTGAATTATATATATTTTTGTGATCAAATATGACCAAAGAAATATGACTGAACTTAATGGACCTTTGTTATAATATTTTGTCTTAGAGCAAGATTAAGGAGTTCTCTCCAGTCAAAAGCAAGTATCCTGGGAAGTTCACCATAAACAAGATCTTAGATTAATAATTGACCAGTCGAGAGCCAGGCATTTTATTAGACTATTCTTGGGAAATTTGACACAAGTAAAGACTAGTGGTTGGACACTTGGCTGGCTCAGTTAGAAGAGTATGCGACTCTTGTTCTCAGGGTTGTGAGTTCAAGTCCCACATTGGGTGTAGAGATTACTTAAAAATAATTAATTTAAAAAAATAAAGACTTCTGCTAAGAAGTTCAAGGAAATGAGAAGGCAAGACTCAGAACCCTAGGCCGACATAGCATTTACTTAGTTGTGCAATCATTCAAGATACATTTAGTGAGAACTTTCTTTTGATTGTTGAAGGCAAATAAGTCTCCCCAGTGAGGCATTTAAAAGCTAGTGGGAACCCAGTGGAGGATGCAAAGAACCACAGGGGACACAGGGAAGATATGACCGAGGCTGCTGCTGTTGACTCCACTGTCACATTCGTACCAGATTGAATCCACCCACCTCTCCAATTACAACAGAATTTCCAAATTTTAGCTGGGCATATGGACAGTCAGAATAGACCAGTCACTTCCCAGCCTTCCTTGTAGATGAGCTACGACTGTGTGACTAGTTCATGGTCAGTGACATGCAAGAGAAATGTTGAGTGGCAACTTCAACAAAATTTATTTTACAACAGCAAATGCACATATTTCTCCCCTTGTATCCTCCAACTACCATTTTGCTACCCGGAATCAGTTGTGAAGGCTGGTGCTCTGACTGACATCCTAGATTCTGAACAAGGGACCCACAGCAATAAGCTAGAAGAAACTGTGTAATATATTCATTATAACAGAATGAAGGGACTACCTCCAGTATTTTACACAAAGGACAACAACTACAACAATGGCTTCTGTTTACATCATTGCTAATTGGGGTTCTTTAGTCCCATATGATCAATCCTAAGTGGTAAAGAGGCTTCTGTAAACTGGGTCTTGAAGTCTTATCAATAAAGCATGTGCCAGATAAGGATTGTGGACAAGGGGGTCCAGGTATATATAGTCATAAATGGGAACAGGAGGAAGATTCAAAGGGGCAAAGCACTTGCTTGGCAAAAAAATGGCATGAGATTGGGGTAGCCTGGGTGGCTCAGCAGTTTAGCACTGCCTTTGGTCCAGGGCCAGATCCTGGAGACCTGGGATCGAGTCCCATGTCAGGCTCCCTGCACGAGGCCTGCTTCTCCCTCTGACTCTCTCTCTCTCTCTCTCTCATGAATAAATAAAATCTTTAAAAAAATAAAAAAATGGCATGAGATTAAGACTAAGAAAGATTTGCTTTATTTTATAAAACGTGTATTTTAGTACAAGATCCTGAGGGATCCTGGTGTTCTATATCAGTAGGTATATTAATTATCTGTTGCTAAATAACAAATTGCCCCAAATTTAGTAGATTAAACTATAGTAAATATTTATTATCTTATACAGTTTGTGAGGGTCAGAAATCTGGCTGCTTCGGGCTCCAGATCTCTCAACCGTTGCAGTTATGATGTCGATGAGCCTGCAGTCATCTGAAGGCTTTGTGGGCTCCGAGTTCACTTCCGAAGTCGCCCATTCACGTGCCTAGCTGGCGGCAGGTAGCCTCTTTCACTCACCATGCAGACCTCTCCTTAGGACGGCTTGAGTGTCCATAGGATACGGGAGCTGCCTTCCCCCAGAGTGGGCGATCCAAGGGAATAAGGTGAAGCCATGGTATCTTTTGTGACTTAGCCTCAGAAACCATCACTTTTTCAACACTCTATTGCTTACACTATATGTTATTGTTGCTACAGTTCTATTCCAGATACGAAGAGAATGCTAGGGTAAGAACGCCAGGAGAGGAGACTTACTGGGGGGGCCCCAACTTAGTACGGTTGACAAACAAGACCAGCCAGAAAAGTCCAGTAGTTGGTCAAGGATGAGTGTCTTTCTTCTGAGCGTGAAAGTATGGTTCTGTAGAATTAAAGATACAGAATCAAGTGAACTAGAATAAATTTCGTAAAATGTTGGCACTACCGTTTTGCCTGCCTGAGATTGACTTTCCTCCTTTTCTGTGACTCTCAGTCCCTGTAGGCTCCATTCGGGTTGAAGTTCCCTGAAGGATCATGTAGTAACTTAAAAAAAAAAAAAAAAAAAAAGGCCTCTTATCCTACCCTTGTACCCTTATTTAATTAAAAGCATCTCTCTGAATGTCTTGGGTGTTCAAATCTTTTTTAACCAACCAGATTGCATTTCCTTCCAAGGCAGATAGAATTCAGTTGAGTTCACAGCAACATCTGTCACGCACCAGCTATGTGCAAGGAATCACAGTCCCCTCGACAATTTTAGAGTCCAAAGTGGAAGTCATATAGATGTAAATAAATATATTCAGCAGAAGGTGCCAAGTACAAGAAGGCAAGGCTGCACTGGATCCCAGGCGGTCTCTGTCATTCCTTCAGGCCTGCGCACAGTAGCCGGCGCATAGGTTTCAAAAATCACTAGTTGAAGGTTTTAATCAACCTGTTGTTGATTAAAACTCAAGGATTTTCAGGGTTGGTTCGTTGGTTTGTTCTTCAAATAAAAACTTAAAGTTGTTAATTGTTTTAAGATTTTACTTATTCATGAGAGACACACAGAGACAGGCAGAGACACAGGCAGGGGGAGAAGCAGGCTCCCTGCAGGGTGCCCGACGCAGGACTCGATCCCAGGACTCTGGGGTCACACCCTGAGCCGAAGGCAGACGCTCAACCACTGAGCCACCAGGCGCCCCTTAAAGTTGTTAAATTAATCAAATAAGGAGGCAATTAAACTGAGGTGGTTCTTATGCCTTAGCAGCCTAGGTAAGCAAACCAAAACTGTAGCCTGTAACTGCTTCAGGGTCAAGAAATCAAAACCTCAGGAAAACCGATGACAAACAGTGAAGTAGGCTTTCCCAAATAAGGCAACAACTTACCCAAATAAATTTCCTTGCTTTGCTTCCCTGTCTTCCCTATAAAACTCATACTCCTGGCTCCTGTGAGTTCAGAGTACTCCCGACCGCTTCTGGTCCAAAGCTGCCCAATTTAAATCCACGTGTGCTCAAATAAGTTCTAAAAATGTGCCTCAAGCTTATATTTTAACATAGTAAAACTCTGCTAGTGCTCTGTGAGATCTTAACAGGTGTTCCACAGAACAAAACAAATCAAATCTTCTCGGCGTTAGCAGTATCTCCTCTCAGAGCACCCTGGAACACGTATGAGAGGAATCGCAAACACGGATATAGCTGTTTTTGTGTGAATGTGTGGGTTGATTTTCCTTCGAAAGCGGGGTGGCAAGAATGTCAAGAAGTCAGTTGCAGGACGATAGACATGTGATGCGAGGTCCCCCATTGCCACACAGGCCCCAGCAGCTGGTGCCACACTCTGTCTACTACTATCCCTCGTCTCCGGGGGTAGCTCACTTTATGATTTCGGCATGTATTTGAATGTTTTTCACTATCAATTGGATATTCGCCCACAGATCAAATGTTGATAGTTTCTAATTGCAATTAACTTTTTCTTGAGACCCTTTTATGACGCCTGTTCATCCAAGTCTATTTCTCACGAGCTCCAGTTGCTGTCCTATCACTATATTCTAGGTTTAAATATTGTATTTGCCCAATGAATTTGGGAAATTAAGACCCAAACATGCGAGAACATTTGTGCTCAGAGAACGCAGCAAGTTTGGGTTCTAATCCAAACTCCATCAGTCACCACCTGGTCAACGAGATAATCTAATGAACTATAACCCGCTCTCCTTGTCATTCGTCATAGCCTAGGCACTCACAGGAACAGAGATAGAATGCAGGGTCCTGCCATTAGGCAGTTGCAGTCCAGAGCAGCATTCCTTTCTTCTGACAACAAACTGAAACAATTGTTTTCCAGAATCATAGAACTCCAGATCAGAAAGGATGATGGAGATCTTATAGGAGGGGACTTAAAGTTCCCCATTAGGTAGCTGACTATCAGATGGTGACTGTGTTGCGTACTCACGAAGCAGTGATAAAGTTAGGATTTTAGAATAGATTAAATCACTGTTCCCAAACCACTTCCTTTTCCTATGAAAGGATTAATGAATTCCACCCACCGCCATATAACATGCTTCGTACAGGAGAGGTGTGTACATCTACCCTATTGACACTGGTCTCGGCCACGTGCTTTGCTTGGCCATTGGCATGTGAGGGGACATCGCACGTGCCAGGGGCAAGCAGAAGCTCTAACAGTTATCACGTGGTTTTCCCAACTCCCTCTTCTTTTCCCTCTGCCACAATGTCCTGGAGGGGACAGCTCCTGGAGGGGACAGCGTGAACAAAAGGATACTTGAGTTAGACATGCATCTGATCCATCTTCTCACATGTCAAGAACACAAAAATCGAACTTGGTTTTACAAATTATCCAGCTTTGTTCTAACAAAGAACACAAAACCAAAAAGGATAGGTGATCTGCTCAGGTTTGTACAATTAGGTCGCAAAATGGCAGAACCAGATTTACATCTCCGTTCTATTGACATCTGGTCCAAACCCACAGCAGTATTGTCTCAGTCCGGTATTCTCTTAATATTTCTTCACTGAAAAATATAAATATCTACACAGAACATTTGCTACAATATTTACAACATCCCCAAAAGCAATTTACGGCCTGGTAACAGCTTTATCCAGTTAATTTTTTCTTATAAGCTGAGGGCAAAATGGACAGGCTCCTAATAATCCATGAAACTCTCACTCATTGTGGCCATCACTGACCGCACTGACCCGGAGCCCTCCCTCCTGGTGTGAACTGGCTGGCGTGGAGCTGGGGATTGAGTAAGACCTGCCCTTTTCCATCTGTTCTTGTTGGCCTGGTCATCTTCAAGGGCCTGTTATCTGGACTGAGATAGAGGATTCCAGCAACAGCTCCGTTGTGTAGTCTTATCTTAGGAACATATGGGCTCTTTCACACTTGGTTTCCACACTTGATGTTATTTGCCTTTAAAAGTGATGGTGAGTTCTGTCAGCACTTTACACCTGTTTTGTGTCCTCTGTCCAGGAGTTTCAAGAAGCTCCTTCTACCGTGGGGCTACTTCATGTCACTATTTCACTTACACCTGTAAGCACTTCCTGCCAGAAGTATTGCCAACACTTACATCATCAATAGGCCCTCCCAGCTAAAACTAGAACCTTCCATCTATGGATTATGCTATCCTTATGGATTATGCTATCCTTTGGACCCTTACATCCCATTTAAAGTATATGACATAGATTGTCTATATCCAATTCAATGTCGGTTCCGTATTCACTTTTAGGTGATTCTTGGTCTTGCCACCATTATTAAAACTTGAATGTGGAAATCAAACCAAGAAATTTATTATCTAGTGCTATGGACCTTTAAAAGCGTTCAGTAAAAAAAAAAAATAAAAAATAAAAAAATAAAAGCGTTCAGTATATGCTGAATTATACTAATGATGATTAATTGGGTTTGCCTCTCAAGGGGTTATTCCTCTTTGTTAATTTAAGGTTGGAATCTTGAGTTTGGGAAAGTTGTAAGATATTCAGCTAATATAAAGTGAAAGGTATTCTTGGTTGAGTAATCATTGTAGACTACCCATCTGAGCCATTCATTTCATAAAAAGATTCAGTTTTTTATCTTGTTTATTTTTTTTTAAGATTTTATTTTATTCTTTTAAGTAATCTCTGCATCCAGCATGGGGCTCGAACTCATGACTCCAAGATGAAGAGTCGCATGCTCCACTGACTGAGCAGCCAGGTGCCCCTAGATGCAGTTTTTATTCCAAACTATAGAAAGGTTTTAGTTTAGTTTTCCTGATTATGTTGAAAGATAATTCACTGATCTACATCTGACACCGTGCACCAACATAAATTCCAAACGGATCAGAGATTTAAATATAAAAACTCAAAACATAGAATATTTAGAAGAAAAAGAGAATCATTTTTAACTTTCAAGTAGTGAAGGCTTTTCTAAATATAAGTCTAAATTTAGAGGCCTTAAAGAAAAAGTTGATAAGTCCAAAACTATTTAAAAGAACTTTGAAACATTCACTTACACACACACACACACACACACATACATACAACAAGCAGGACGTAACAAACTGGCAAAAGTAATTTTTTCAACTTAGACTGCAAAATGCTAATTTTCATAGTATACTAAAAATCAATAATAAATAGAATGACAACCAAAAGTGGGAAAATAATATGACGAGAGTATTCAAAAAGTGGAAAATTAAATGACTTATGGGTCATACATATAAAGAGATCGTGCCTTCACTCATGATAAGAGCAACAAAAATTAAAATTACGCTTGGATATTATTTTTCGTCTAAGAAGACTGGCAAAAGTTAAAAGGTTTAAAAATACACCTATGGAGAAACAGCCATTCTCTGCTGTTAAGAATGTAAATTTGGACAGTCCCTGTAACAATTGGTCAATATTAACAAATTAATAAGTGTACACAGAAATAGTTCTAATAATTCTATTTTTGAGGATTTGACCAATATTCTTACTTATTTGCAAAATGACATTTCTGTAAATACGGCCATTGAATCATTAATTACAATAACGAAATACTATTGGAAATGACCTAAATGTATACCAATATAAGACTGGTTATATGAATTATGGTATGCCCTTACAACCAAATACTCTGAGCTAGAAAAGAGAGTGAGAAAACAATGTACAATGTAAAGGAATATTGTTTAGTGAAAAAAAGATAGCAATGCGGGGCAGGGGGGCAGGTAGGTAAGTAATAAGGATAGGAGAATTATCTCTGAATAATGTTTACACCTTTCAATTCTAGAACCATGAAATAATATTACCTAGTCAAAAAATTTGAGTAGAGAAAAAGAGACGATTTAAAGGGTCAGTGGAGTTACACAGAATAGCAAATCAAGTTAGTTAAGTTAGTTGTCAAAGCCTATTTGGGATTAGTATAAGTAGAGTGTTAGGTATTTTTATTCTATTTTTCCTTTTTAAAACTCTAGAGGGATGATGTGGGCTACGTTGATACTGCATCTAACAGGGTTGCTAAGCAAAATCCCAATGAAGCGTGTTTTAACACATGTGAACTCTATAGGCAACCCAAGCACTATTTCCTGGCACCTTCTTAGGAGTAAGTACGTGAGAAGAATTTAGTGATACAGCAATTTATATTTTCATATTCTGATACATTTCCTATGGTGTCTGAAGAAATATGGTATGCTGCATTCTTTTGTTTTGGCAAAAGCCATACTGGTTAATTTATTTCCAACTCTATGGTTTCACACTTGTTGGCTGTATAGAAGGAGGGTAGTGCGGTGTTTCTTTGAGAATTATTGCAGATTCATGGCACAATATATTTTAACCACTAGGAGTATGGCTTTTTTTTCTAATCAGTTCACTACCCAGGCACCTCCTAGGAGGAACTATTTAGTGAAAAAGGGGAAACAAACAAAAAGAGGGCCTGGAAATAAATGTTCATTGGCTAAATGGATAGATAAGCTACATGCCTTGATTCTCTACAATGCTCAAGGCAGGATTACAGGCCCAAAGAGAAATGGGGAAATAGAATGACTCCTTCTTAAAAGAGCTTAAATTTAATACAATAAATAGGATATTATATACAGTTTATCAAAATACCAATTGGAGGGGCACCGGGTGGCTCAGTGGTTGAGCGTCTGTCTTCTGCCCAGGGCATGACCCGGGGGTCCTGGGATCGAGTCCTACATCGGGCTGCCCGCATGGAGCCTACTTCTCTCTATGCCTGTGTCTCTGCCTCTCTCTCTCTCTCTCTCTCTCTCTGGGTCTCTCAGGAATTAATAAATAAAATCTTAAGAAAAGAAAAAACCAACTGGAATGTAGTAAGTCATGAAGAAGCAGATTTATGGAGCACAGAGGAATCACCTCCACCTGGGCAGTGGCAATGTCAAGAAAAAACAGGAAATGAAAACTAAACATTTCCAAGCATTGCCTCGCCCTGGTGTAGGGAAGAGAGAGCTAGTGAGGACTCAGGAGGCTGCAACAGCCTCCCACCAGCTCCCCCCGCACCCACGTGGGGATTCTTTGCTCCCTGGGAAGCCCTCTCCTTAGCCACCTAGGATGTCTTGGGGCTCAGGAAGTCTTTGTAACAGCCCTATTTCAGCAGTGCTCTCTCTCTCTCTCTATTTCGTGACACCAGTTGCTCCCTTGGAACAAGCCTGTCCCAGGTGAATTTGCATGGAGAGCCCCCTGAAGCCCCGCGGCCCAGCTGTGGGTCGAGGGATCACCTCTCAGAGGCTGGGCCAGGCCTGCAGGGCCTCAGCTCAGCTGGGGAACCCCAGGCTGCCGCCCTCAGCGGCCCACTCAACCACGTCTCTTTCTCCAATAGCCAGTTTCATGCTGCTGCAAACCCAAACTTGGGGAGCCAAAAAATATGAAAGGAGGAGCATATTTTCAGAAGCAAAGGCATGCTTTTCCAACAATGCGAGCAAAGCCGTTATAACAAGTCCCAGGGCAGAGAATCAAAAATATTTGCCAGAAGACTGTCCTACCTAAAAACACGATTCGGCAAAGCTTTATTTTTATAGCCCATCATTAGATATGGCTAACTGGCTGCAGGTTGTTTGAGGGTTGTTTTTTGTTTTTTTGTTTTTTTGGTTGGTTGGGTTTTTGTTTTTTGTTTTTATCAGATCGTATAGCCTCAGATGTAAGTGTGGCTTAAACAGAAATTTCACAAATTTCTATGATTGCAAACGCTTCTTAAATTGTAATAGGGTGAGTTAGGAATTAACAAAGAAATTGATCCTTGGATTAAAGTAGAATGCAACCCAAAAAGTCTGAATTAATTTTTATTTTTATTTTTTTTGAATTAATTTTTAAAGTGAAATGCATAGCACTGTGTCCAGTGTAATTTACTTTCTAAGCAGAGCATCATCCTTATGGGCACTTTTTCATTTATCTCCCAAGACTCGCCTTCTCACCTCTGAAAGTGTCTGGAGGACCCCAGGGCGATGGCTAATTCTTCTGCGGGAACTCCGATCTTCTCCATAGACCCCCTGTCCCCTCCTCCGCACGCCCTGTCTCCCTGCCATCCTTCTGTTCTCACTCCATTCACACTGATCCTGCAGAGTTACGAATCCTCGAACTACACTTAAAACGTTTTAGCAAAAATTTTATTATTTGCTCTCTGATTATACACCCCGCTCAGAGTTACACTTTCATTAAAGAGCAAAGGTCACCAAAGTTCAACATGTGTTTGGCATTATTCTTAAAGGCATTACTCTCTGGAAAGCTACAGAGAAAACGTAAGACTAGAAACCTGGAAGCTAGCAACCCAAAGCATACACTCCGTGGACTCACTGCTCTCTCGCAAGAGAAACCCTCACTTTCTTACAACAGGTGTATTTCCTCCTCCTTTGGGTTAGATCAGCTTCAAATAGGAAAGGCCCCATGACACTATCACCAAAAGCAAATTTCAGCTATAACCTGAGCACTGTACTTAGGCAAGATGCGGTCTCTGTCCTCCAAGGAGGTCGACAACATCCACATGCCTTCATCCTACAAAGATCAGAGAAAGTCCTAGAGTCGAGCTGGGAGGATTCTAAATCCTTAAGAATGTTTAGAGGAAGAAAGCTTTGATACCAAGGTCTAATATGAAACAGGGAATCCATTTTCATTCTGGCCCTAGTATTTTTTTTTTTTTTTAATTTTAATCGTGCCACCCTGATGTAGTCTCTTCCTTTAGCCAGAGGCAAGTCACTAAGTGACTTAAACTCACTCTCTCCTCCCACTGGCTCTCCCAACCCCCACCCGGGGTGTGTTTGTGTGTGTGTCCTCCTCCCTCCTTCTCCCCTCCTCTTTTTCTCCCTGTTTTAATAACACTTAGCTACCTCCAAGTGTTGCTGGAAGGATTCATAAGTATGCTAAGTGCTTTGAAGATGAAAAGCAATATATAAATGCTTGAGCATTACTATAAAAGTTCAAGTAAATGAGCTCATAGCATGTGATTTGAATGGAATGCATGTGAATACACAATCCACAGATAACCAAACAACTAAAGGAGCTTCAGCTAAGACTCACAACCCACATGACACTAAGCCTTTAACATCACAGACCCTTTTCAGAGCAGAAAAGCTCTCAGAGATCATTTAGTACAAAGTCCTTTATTTTACAGACGGAGAAAAGAGGAGTCACAGATGACCAGTCCAAGGCACGGGCATGGATGAGGACAGGCATGGGACAAGAAATCAAGTCTTTCTAAGTGCCCAGCAGTGCTTCTTGTCCCACTCCGTGCTACCTACCAGACGTCAGATAAATGGAAGAAAATAGCATGTTCAAATACTCAAATTTCAACAATACGTCGAAATGTTAATATTTGTTGCCACACGTCTGGATATTGGTAAATACACTGATTTAAGATTCGGTCTTTTTCATTCAGAGTTAAGTGTCCTCCTGTGAACACATCTCGACTCTTATTTGTATATTTGAAGCTATTTCCCACTGGAAGAGTAGTTGTAAGCTTCTATAAACAGTATCTGTATCGTGTTCTATTGACCCCCCCCCCCAAATATTCAAGGGCTGCTCTGCAAAATAGGTAAATGCGGGTGGGAGAGGAAATGAGAATATCTTCAGTGGACACCAACCGTAAGTGCGGAAGCTGGCAAGAGTGAGTAAATGACCATTGACCCCAATCCCTAAACTGACAGCTGTTCGTTAGCAAACTTCTTAAGCGAGACTCTCTGTGCTACTTGGGAATTATATCCTTACACGAGAAACACGTCAGAGTATCTGTTAACAGGATAATAATACCCAGCACCATTTGGAATGTCACATCACCAGGGAGTTCTGGCTCTGGAGGCTGGTAAGGAATTCATCTTATTACCAACCCAGTAGATCTGTTTTGGTTTAATGAGGCTGCCTTAAATTCTCTTCAAGTAAATTGGGGCCCACAAAGGTTTAGTGGGCATCAGAATCACATGGAGGGGCTCGTTAAAACAGATTTCTGGCTCCACTCCCAGAGTTTGTGATTCCGTCGAGCTGGGGTTGGTCATCTGAAATATGCCCATGTGGGGTGGGCAAACCTAATGCGCATTTCCAGATGATGATGATGTGACTTAGGACCACACTTTGAGAAACAGTAGATTAAAGAAAAAAAACATGCAAATAGGAGTCAGCGGAATTTTGGCTCCACTCTGATTAGCTCCTTGGGTGGACATCTGCCCTGAGTGCGAGGAGAGGTTGGTAATTAACTAGGTAAAAATAATCTGGAGGTCACAGATTAGCAAGGCCAAAGCTGGCCCGTAGGTGCTTTGTTTGACTCCCATACTATTATTTTTTTAATTAAACTTGTTGTCAACCTTTAAAATTCATGATATTCTGTATAAAATTCCAAGTCCTGCTTTTTCTCAGTAAATCAATTATCTAGCACGGGGCCATGGATGCCTCTGTTAGACAGGGTACCATGTCAGGAGACCCCAGTCCCCACCTGACCTGCTTTCATTTGCTCACACTAACTACTGCTCTTGACTTGGTGTTTCCATGCAGATAATAAGTCTAGAAAGTTCAAGCTTCCAAATAATTTTTTAGTTTCATTATCTACTGTACATGGCTAAGACCAAAATAAAATCTCACATCATTGGCTGGAGAATCTTTTGCCAGAGTTAAGAGATAAGCTGGAAAGAAGAACTCAAGGAAAAAATGTGGGACAAAAGTCAGTGGGTACAAGCAGGTGAAGAGTAAAGGGTCAGACCTTGGAGTCCAGCTGGAGACACCAGGACCAGCATCACTGAGAAACTTGCTAGAAATGCGACTATTGGGTCTCACCCCAGAAACCCAAGAATGGGGTCCAGCAGTTTGGATTTCACCAAGATCCCTGGGTAATTTGGACGTTAACGTTCGAGAACCACTACTCGAAGACAGCGAATAGGTATGTAGGTCATTGGGCCTGTGCAAATAGCCCAGTGTAAAAGAAAAGGACATTGTGAATGTTGATTCCTGAATAATTTTAAAGTACTGACCTTTTTGGTCAGTGTTGTTCTTCTCTATTCAGAATAGGGAGATTTTTCTTTTTCATTTTTTTCTGATGGAAATTTTATGTTCTAGAACTTGCTTCCATCACTACCTTTAAGAACCGAAAAGCGTATTTTATTTTCAACTGATACAGGAGGCCACAACGCCAGGGAAGAAGGCTAGAAGGTCAACCTACGCTGTCATTTGGCTTCATCAATTGTCAGCACTCTTAAAAGGTCAAATGTCTGGGGACCATGTAGGCAACAGAGCTAAGGTATTCTCTGTGTTTTTGATACTTTCCACCATCAGCACCGTCATAGCCAGGATGAGTCCAGCGATTCTCAATCTCAGATACTTTGAAGCCAGTGGGGAGTTGGGGCGCCTGGGTGGCTCAGTTAAGCATCTGCCTTTGGCTCAGGTCATGATCACAGAGTCCTGGGATCGAGTTCCCCATCAGGCTCCCTGCTCCTCGGGAAGCCTGTTTCTCCCTCTGCCCCTCCCCACGCTCATGCGCTCTCGCTCTACTTTCCCTGTAACAAATATGTAAATTAAATATATATATATTTTTTTAAATGAAGTCATGAGGAGCTTTTAGAAAATATCCTGACCTAAGCTCCATCCCTAGAGATCCTGTGTTGGTTGGCTTTGGATGGGACCAGGGCCACCGACGTGCTTTTAGAAGCCCCTCAGGTGATTGGCCTGTGCAGTTGGGGCTGAGCAGCCCTGCTTACAGCCTCCCCCAGCGTTGGCAGTGACCTAAAAACCAAATTTCAGACCTCAGCACTTCTCTCCCTGGGAACCTTGATGCTACATTCGAATAGATAGGTCTAGTAACTAAAAAACCTTGAAGAATTATCACCTGTAGTGGCCTGAACACAGGCACTCTGCTTATACCAAGAGAAGAGAAGAATTTGTGTAAAAAGTTCAAGTTTCCAAACACTTTTGCCAGCTAATTAATGCCAAAGTACTTTTTCTTTGGCTTGAAATTTTGGAGAATTGGCTTACCTCTCCACCTTCTCTTGGGTGTTGACGCAGCCCCTTGCGAAGGAAACAGTGGGTTCTGTTGCTTGCCTGACCTCCGAGGAGAAGGGGACGAGGTGGCCAGTCAGTCCGTAATTTTACTTTGTGGGTGGAGTGTTGATACAACCAAATCCAAAGGCCTCAGTCCTTGGCGGGGTTACTACCTCTGAAAACATGAGATTTGGGTCAGAATTCAGAAACAAAATATCAATTCCATCTCTCCATCCCCATCCCCCTCAAAACTCTCCCATTGATTGATTGATTGATTGATGATTGATTGAGTTCTGCGGCTCCTGGTCATTTTGTGACCGTGTGCTCTTCTTACTACTTCCTCGTGGCAAGCTAAAGGATCCTCGGTTTTTGACCTTTTGATATAAAAACATGCATTACAGTCATGCTTTTGTGGGGGTTTTCCCCCCCTTTAATTTAGGGAAGTGGCGAGTATGTGTGAAACAATCACAAAGTTCGCATTTCCCCTTAGAAACAAATGAAAAGGGCAACTCACCAGAGTTCCTCGCTGACTTCAGGGACTTTTCCTTTAAAATGAAAGAGACTGGAAAATCTAGAAAATATTTCGTTCTATCACAGGCACAAAGACAACGACATCGGGGAAGATCCAACATTGACTTTCAAAATCTCAGCAGCACCGTGCTCCTGGGCCTAAGGGCAGCGTTAAGATTGGAGAAGGAATCTTGGTTCCATCCGCAGCCTAGTTACCTAACGTCCCTAAACTTTGTTTGGTCTTCTGTGAAATGATCGCACAGGATTCTTATGTAGATTAAATTAGATAATATATGGAGGGGCACCTGGGTGGCTCAGCGGTTGAGCCTGGGCCTTCGGCCCAGGCCATGACCCCGGGGTCCTGGGATCAAGTCCCACATTGGGCTCCCCGCAGGGAGCCTGCTTCTCCCTCTTCCTGGGTCTCTGCCTCTCTCTCTGGGTCTCATGGATAAATAATTGAAATTTTTTTTAAAAAAGATAATATATGGAAAGCTTCTGCCCCTTGCCTGGCAAGGAGGATAGAGTCAATAAATGGCAACTCTTCCTTAGCCTGACTCCTGGCTGGTTCCCGGAGGCCTGGCTTGGCTCCATTTCTCAAACGCCTCGCACCCACCTGAGGTGTGCAGCAATCCAGAGGAGGTGATTCGAAGCCTTTGCACAGGGGATAAAGTCTGGAGAAGGAGGGAGAGAACCAGCAAACTCAAAAGCCTCAGGGCAGGTGAGGCCCGCGCAGGGCTCCACAAGGCAGTGATCCGTGGGGCAGGGCCCACGAAGGCGAGGGCCACCAGGCCAGCGGGCCGGGAGGTGCCAGCTGGAGGACGGTGCTGAGAAGCAGCTGAGGGAGCACCTTCCACGCCGAGCTTTCTTGGATTCCCGGTGGTGGGACTTGGCCCCGGGAGGGCAGGGGCAGGGGCAGGTGCAGGGCAGGGGCAGGTGCAGAGGCAAGTGCAGGGGCAGGGGCGGGGCAGGGGCAGGTCTCCCCAGGACTCCATCCCGGGGAGGAGGGCTCCCAGCCGCCCATGGACTGGGAGCCCCGGGCCCAGCCTGACCAGCAGCACCCCGCTCCCTGCCTCTGGGGCTCCTCCCAGGGGGTGCATTCCCAGCTGGGCTGGATTCCCCTCCCAGGCGCTCCTCCAGCCCCAGGGCTGAGGAATTCTGGAGGAAGATGCTCCAAGGGGGGCAGGGTTGAGGGTGGGAACGATTTTGAGTCGCTGTGGAATCCGAGAGGGGGATGTGGCTGCGTCCTCCCAGGTGGAAGGCATGAAGGCTGTGAGTCACCCAAACTAGCAGGAAATCGCACAAGAAGGGCCTGGTCCCGGAGGAACAGGTCACCCGGAGTTGAAGCAGCTCCGGCCTTGTCCCTGGGAAGGCGAGGAGTCCCTGCCTCAAACTCAAAGGATTTCTCTGCGCCTCAGTTTCATCTTCTGTAAAGTGGGGATAATAATACTCATTCCTCTCTATTTCCTCAGTATGAGTAGGAATTACGGCATACGTGAGTCCCTGGGGAGGAAAGGCTTAAATCAAACCATCGCTGTTGCTCTTTCTTCTTGGCAAATGGTCTCCGTGGTAATCATAGCTTTCCTTTACTAATAACCCATGCCGCTGGCGGCCTGGTAACCTAAATATCAAGAGGATGGGTATCGCATTATAGCTTTCGAAGGCCTCTGTTCTTTAAAACCTGGCTCTTGATTCACATACCATCTCATTTTGCTTAGAGTCATTACTTCATTTCGCCAAAAATTATTTTGCTTGAGCCACGTCAACTAAAATACAAGAGCTACGGTGAACGTTTTGATCATTAAATACGGTGGAGATGAGTTTGAGATGCAAACCCTCAATCTCAGAGCATAACTGTCCCATGAGACAGTGGTGCCCGTTTTCTTCTCTGGGTTGCTCTTCTTTTGGTCTCTTTGACCTAGAAAGACTAAGACGGCGCCGCTCAATTCCGGGTCCTACTCTAACCACGCCGACTACAAAGCATCCAAATTTGCCATCTGTGCCATCAGATTCAAACTCCTCCAAGATAGTTCTTTTTTTTTTAATTTAATATTAAGAGTGACAATAATAATCACACTTGCAATTCTACTTTGAGAATTATCTTTTATTGTGATAACATGCACATAATTATTTTTCCCATGTGGTTTTCTGGGATTAAGGTGCATGACTTTTATCAGATTCTCTCTCTCTCTCTCTCTTATTTTGATTGTGGCAAAACACAGATAACATTACATTTATTGTCTTAACCGTTTTTAAGGGTATAGTCCAGGAGTGCTAAGTATAAATCACATGGTTGTACAAGAGCTAAATTTTAAGTTAACCTATTTAAGTGTATAGCTCAGTGGCATTAAGTTCATTCATGCGGTTATGCAATCATCAGCACCATCCATCTCCAAAACTATTTCATCTTCCCAAACTGGAATTTTTTTTTAAATTTTATTTATTTATTCATGAGAGACACAGAGAGAGAGAGAGGCAGAGACACAGGCAGAGGGAGAAGCAAGCTCCACGCAGGGAGCCTGATGTGGGACTCGATCCCGGGACCCCAGGATCAGGCCCTGGGCTGAAGGCAGTGCTAAACCAGCTGAGCCACCGGGCTGCCCCAAAACTGGAATGTTATACCCATTAAATAGCATGAAATATTAGACAACCTTAAAAAGGTTTCATTGTACGTTTATACTATATTTTGTTTATCCATTTGTCCATCAATGGATACGTGGCAGCTTCTACCTCTTGGCTGTTAAGAATAATACAGCTGCATACATGAGTGTGCATATCTCCTCATGACCCTGCTCTCAGTTCTTTTGGGTATCTGCCCAGAAGTGACATTGCTGGATCATGCATTATTCTATTTTTAATCTTTTGAGGACCCACCATACTGCTTTCCATTAGTGGCCGTACCATTTTACATTCTCACCAACGGTGCCCAAGTGCTCCAATTTCTCCATATTCCTGCCAACACTTGTTATTTTCTGGTTTTGTTTTTGTTTTTTTGTTTTGTTTTGTTTTGTTTTAGGGTAGCCATCCTAATGGGTATGTTGAAATTCTATTTTTGATAAGACAGTAGCAGGTAGAGGGGCTAAGACTAAACATGACACAGGGAATTCTCATATATTTATACGAGACTTCTCTTCATAAAGCCAGAATGGCTAAGAGCCACCCTAAAGAACTGTACTTCTTGGTTACCCTTGCTCCGGCTGGAGAGGAAGTACATCAAACACCTACAAGAGACAGTGGGGGTTTCCCTGCCAACTGGTAAGGCAGTGAGAACAAACAGAACCTGAGAAGAGAAGAAAGTCCGAGGGAATTGAACGCAAAGTCCTCCCCACTTGCACCACACACTGGGCAGACAGATCTCCTGGTGACCCTGAGATGCACTTTCGTGCCTGACTGTTTTGCACAGTTTTCGCTATGGAATCGCCTGACAGATGCAGATAAGCCCCAGAAGGAAGAAGGGGAGGGGTCTTCTCAGGAACTGGGCAACAGAAAGGGGAAAACATGTATGGCTAACCCTGGTCAAAGGTAGAAATTAAAAGAATAAGATGGGAAGTTAAGCCTAGAAAAACTGACTTCCTTCTGCTCTTCCACCGCCAGTCCACGATGATCACCAACAGAACGTACGAGCATCAGTTCTTTGTTCTACTGCTCACTTCCCTTTCTAAATTGCTGATGTCCTCGCTCTTCTGTCCCTGGGGGCCTAATGCCTGGCCTGCTGCTCTCTGACGGCCGCAGACCCCTTCTGCGAGATCGCACCCATCATCCAGCCTCTCTTTTACTCAGGCATACAAGATATATTTCTTGGATACCTGCGAGGGGTCAAAGTCAATCTACGGTGGATAGCTTACGACCTTGAACAGCTTTTTGTTGTTTTTTTTTCCCCCCTAAAATTGTGTTCAAAGCAAAATTAAGCCCTTCCACAGGGGTGCATCAAGCAAAGGGCAGTGGGCATGGTCGGTCTGTCCCAAGTACAGGCAATTCATCATTGTCTAGAGGATTTTAAACATTAAAAATAACAAGAAGAGTTTTAAATAATGCAGTAAAATAAATAATGGACTCAAAGGCATGTGGCTTTTTATTTTCCCCATGCTCCGTCAACCCTGAACAATGTCAGTGATAAAATACTCCTCCCACTCAAAATATGGTGTGGGTCCCGGTTCTAAACAACTGCTGTGGTTACCCTCGAGTTTTAACACTACATACGTAATCTTCAAATATTTGAAGAATAGGCTTTTCTTTAATAAACATTATATTTTATGCAGAAATTAAATCAAAGCACTCCCATTTGTACATCCAGGGACTCAGCTGCCTACGTTTTTGTTTAGAGTAAGTTCAAAATGGTTTAGAGTCCTTTGAGCTTGCCTGAAGGGCAGTCAGTGTCACCAACCCCTGGGGTATTTCAGCTTCATAGGTTGAAAACAATAGATTTTTTTTTTTTTTCAAAAAACAGTGATTATGAAGAGAAAGAAAAACTGAGTCATTTCAATTCTGCCTCTGCAAGTAATGGAACAAAATTTTTTTTTATTTTTTTATTTTTTTATTTATTGGAACAAAATTAAATATTTTGCCTCCTCTCAAGAAATCGTTTGTGCATTATATATTAACTTACACGCATATACCCAAAACACTTTTTTGCTTAATATTTGTTTATTTTTATTTTTTATTTATTTGTTTGCATGATGGTATATATTAAATTTTGTTATCTATCTTTCTTTCCTGACTGCTGTTAGTCATTTTGTATCACCATTATTCTGAAACACATTTTTTTATCCGGGGGGATTAAAAGTGATGAATGTTGGATGTCAAAAATACTAGACCAGTGACTGGTCTTACTACTTTTTTTTCTAGTCGGTACGTGATTCACTATTCAATTTCCCAACAAAGCATCTGCTGTCTGCCAGCAGGCACGAGGCTCAGTTATGAACAGAAAGTGACCAATAAAGCACAGACCAAGCCTTAAGGTCAGTGTCTCTGGGATGTGGCGAATTGGAAAGGTCCTGCTTGTAGCTAGAATGTGAGGCTGAGCCGAACATACTGAAACTAGCCTAACTCAATGGAGAGCAAATTCTAGACACCCTAGGACCAAGTTGATCAGGTCACTTATTTTATTCATTTTCCCATAAATGAGACGCCTGGTCGGTACACAAAGGAAGGGGCCTGATATTTTTTACGCCTACATAAAAAGATACTTATGAACCTTTTCTAATCCATTTCTGTGGTTATGTTTTAGAAATGCCCATTCTCATAATCTCCCTTTATGCCATGTCAATAAACATGTAATAAATAAAGCAGACTTATCCAAATCAAATGCAAAGGGAACCAGTTCTCCATAATTTTTTTTTCAGTATTCTGTGCTGAAAGGTGGAAAGGTATCAAGGAAGAGCTTCCTCCTGTTCTTGCTAGCTCAGTGATCAGAAAGGATGAGCCAGGGAACAAGCCTAAAATTTTAAAAATTAGAGGGAACACAGGGCCAAAGGGTAAAGGAAGCTTTCACTATATATTTTTTTTCCATTCAACTCTCTCTCTCTCTCTCTCTCACACACACACACACACACACACACACACACGCATATACTCCTCACTCCTTATAGAAACCAGAATTCTCAAAAAAAAAAAAAAAGAAAAGAAAAGAAACCAGAATTCTCTCAATTCTCTGGAAAAAAGAATCATTCAACTGAATCTAAAATACAGGAGGGCTGATTACTGCTGCGCAACTAACGGCCTGACAATATTCTCTTCAAAATGCTCTTCTGTAGTTATGATTGACTTGGAGGCTCCATGGTTTTTCTTTTTCCCTTAATGGACTTTGTCAGAGGATTGCATTTCCTATCAGAGCACCTTGCAACCTTCTGCGAGAAACCGTATAGGTGGTCCAAGGGGTAATGAATGAAATTGAGCAAAAGAAATCTTCGGTTGAAAATCAGGGGAAAGATATTCCTGTTGCAAGCCCCATTATTCTGCAGAATGATCTCCCGGGGGAATCAGTAATGGCCCCATCACTCGCTCGTGTCATTCTAAACGAGCACAGAAAAATATTTGAGAGTATTTTATAAGGAAACAGCCTGTATTGGAAAAGAAGAGAGAAAATGACCTAATTTTCCATCTGTAATTTTTCATGATTTTGCCTTGAATAGCCTCTTCACACATAATATCTGACAATTTGGGTAGGCCAGGCTGAAAACCACAAAAATGATCTCTGGCCAGCTCTTCAAGGCAAGAGTTAAAGAACTTTAAAAGGAAACAGTCTTGACAATAAACATCCGACGCCAAGTCGTGATAGGTGCTCCTGCTTCTTCCACACACACTTACATCCTTACTTATGCAGCGCGTGTGTGTGGCTTATCCTAGGATCGAATTCAAATGCGTTTCCCTGTTGGAACATCTCTGTCACTGCAGCTGATCCTGAGACGGACGCTTCCCGTTAGGAGTCAAATCCCATTTTTTTAGACTGGGGCAGGAAATACCGCTCGGCGCTGGAATACGTATGAAAATCAGAACACTTTCAAAGATGTAATACAGGAAATCAACCAGAGAATATTCAAATAGTCACAATGTGCTTAACATTTTAAACATTTTCTTCCTCTTTTAAACAAATGCTGAGCAAAGCTTCCTGTGTTTCAAAAGCGAAGTCCACGGACGCTCCAAATGGCAAGTCCCACGTAATTATTATTCCTTCTCTTCACACTTAATTTCCCCGGCTTTATGGGAGGTTTCCAGGACTCTAAAGATGGCCTGTAGAGCATTTCCGTGCATCTCTGGTTCGAGTCCTGTCTTCATGGGGTAGGGAGAAAGTCGTATGGGTCCTTGACATCAACACTTGGCTCCTTCCAGGTCCTACTCTCTGTGGGCAAACTAAGATACAAGGAGTAAGAAACCTGTTTGTATTTCTTGAGACACTTACAAGTTAGGCGGGAAGGGGTGATGTAAGGCTAATCACATAGATAACAATCCAATGTCATCTGTCTTTCCTTACCTATGAAACCCGGGTTGCCGTGCTTACCTGGTGGTAACAAATAGAAAAATGATGATTGCAAAGCACTCGGCCTAGTGCTTGACACACAGAAGTATCCTGTCAAAGGTCATTATCGTTACAGAAGAGTTGCCAGATAAGTAAATTTTTAAAATAAAGGCGAGCTTAGAAGTTGGGGAGAAGCAGGGGTCAAGGGGAGGCAGTCTGTGGCAACCCAGGAAAGTTTCTTGGACAAGGCAGGACTTACACTGGGCCTTGAAAAATGAGGAAGACCAGCCAAAAGGCAAAAAAAAAAAAAAAAAAAAAAAGTCTCTGTTCACTTCCCGAAATGGCAATTGGCAGGACTGTCCAAGTTCATGACACATTCTTTCAAACTTCTTTCTTGACTGATTCCATGGCCTGATTTCCCGTATCTTTTAAACCTGTTTTGCCAGGTAAGTGCAAACATCAACCATCAGAGTATTGGTTCATTTACAATCCAGTCCTAATCCAATTTGGTCCGATTTCAAATGCCTCCATAGCACAAATCAAGAGCACTCATCAATCAGCCAATATGAATAATTTCCAATACTGAAAAATATCTTTGGGGTAACACCATGAGACCCTTGGGGAACAACCAGGAATGGGGTTTCAGAGTGGACCTAAGCTATATTTCCAACCTAAGTCAAAGCTAACCAGGTGATTCCTTCCTAGTCAGGATGGACCAGTGACAGCCCCACACCCCTTGAGTCAATGGGAAATAGTTTCTTAACTCACTTTTGGGAAATGTTGCCAGTGATTCAGAATACAGGCTGGCTCACCGGGACATCATAAGGGATATTTCCCTCAACAGCTTCCCCACCTCCGTGGTAAGAGGTGAGTTTCCCAGGCTGTCATGTTACCCAGAAGCACCCAAGCTATGATAGAAGAGACTATCAGAGGTCTGGGGCAGTCTTCTCTTTATTAACATTATTGAAACTCTAGAATGCTCTTTCATATAACTTATTATCCAAACTGGAAATCTTTTGAGAATATGTGATATTAATAATTGTGCTGCAGAAGCAGACATACACAAGGAATGTTCCAGGCAATGCAGGATATATGATCATCCTGTCTCAAGGTTTTGGGGCCCTGGCTTCGAAGAGTAAAGATATTCATTCGTCATGCATTTATTAAGCATATACTATGTACCAGACACTATGATACCTATACCTAGAAATAATATATTAACTGTCTTTGCCCTACAGGTCTCAGGCTAGTAGGGAAGACAAACACTAAGTAGACACTGATAAAGCACTGTAGACATCAGAGAACCTGGGGAGTAGCTAAGTCAGCTTGAAGAGTGAGAGAAGACTTCCTGAAAGAGGTGTTGACCTGCCTACACCGCCAACAGACAATGAGTAACACTAACCAAGTTCCAGGCTGAAATGTCACTGAAAACCAAAAGTATTTTTTATTTATCAGCCATTTACTGTATATCAGCCACTTTGTGTATAATACCTCATTTAACTCATATTTCTAGTATTTCCATTTTACAGATAAGAAAAAATGAGCACAGAAATAGTAATTTTCACGGTGTGACAGTTTTAAAACACTGAAAAGATCTATGTCCCCCCTCCCATGAATCTTGTTTTGACCAACACACTACAGTGGAATGTGACTTCTGGGCAAGGTGTTCAGAGGCCGAGCAACTGTCCCCTGGTTTATTACACATGTGTTGGATCCCTGAGCTGATAATAAAATATCCCACTCTGACCGGGCAAGTGGCCACAGGGAGTCATTCTGAGACAGGACCAGCTGAGCATATCCTTCAACCATCCCAGTCCAGACGTCACGTAGCTATGTAAGAAGTCATCTTAGACGACATGGATCCTCCGGGGGGCCTCGGTGGCCTAGTTGGTTAAGTGTCCAACTCTTGGTTTCAGCTCAGGTTGTGATCTCAGAACTCAGAGATCGAGCCCCACATCAGGCTCACTGTGGAGTCTGCTTGAGATGCTCTCTCACCCTCTCCCTCTGCTCCGTACCTCAAATAAATAAATACATCAAAAAAAAAAAAAAAAAAGAGAGAGTGCATCCTCCCAACTCAGCATGGCAAAACTGTCCACACTGGCCCTTTCTTGAATCCAGACCCAAAGAATTTGTCGCCTTAAAACGGTGATTATTTTGTATCACTAAGTTTTGGTCTAGCAATAGGAACTGGATCACAAGAACACATACTTATGCAGGCAATGAAAGAGGATTCAAAAAAATTCAAATCCAGAAAGTCTGGAATCAAACACACATAAACACACTCTTCTCTTTTCTTTCTTCCTTCCTTTCTTCCTTCCTTCCTTTCTTTCTTTCTTTCCTTTTTTACAATACAAGTAAGTGTCTTTCTTTCTTTCTTTTTCTTTCTTTCTTTCTTTCTTTCTTTCTTTCTTCTTTCTTTCTTTCTTCTTTCTTTCTTCTTTCTTTCTTTTTCTTTCTTTCTTCTTTCTTTTTTGGTTTTACAATACAGTGATTCAACAAGTCTCTTTAATTGTTGCTTCCCAAGCAACATGACTTCTTTTGTATACATACAAGCACCTCTGGTAACTGACATAGAAAGTTCAGTGAAGTGATTAGGGATGGATCTGGAAAGAGAACAAGAATCCATCAAGTAACAGAAGTCCTCATAAATCACAGTAAGGTGTTCGGAGCAATAGGAAGCCATTGAAACATTTTAAAGCAACAGAATGTTGTACTCAGCTTTGTGTTTTAAAGGGATCACTCCAGCGTTTATGTGGAAGATCTTGAGGGGAACAAGATGGAGAACATTTAGGAGCCCATTAAAGCCATTCAAGTGAGAACTAAGTCAATGGCAGTGGCAGAGCAGAAGAGCAGGAAGGGGGCTAACAGCAGGAAACAGCAGCCACACAGACAACTTGTGTTCAACGCCACTGAGCACTCCAGCAAACCTGGAGCCGGAGAGGAATCGGAAGACAGAGGAAATGATCAGGGAATACAGCGAGGTGAATGCTTGCGGCCACATTTGCCCAGTAAATTGAAAAGTGCAGGTGTACCTCTCATTCCCTTCTCTTCCCTCCCTTTATCTCCTTTCTGTCTTCTCTTTTGCCCTTCCCTTCCCTTCTCTTTCCTTCCCTTCCCTTTCCTTTGAGATGGTGAAAGAGGAACAAAGCATGACAGGAAAGTTAGTGATAAACAGTCATTTTGAGAAAATATAACTCTGTCGTCAGTCAAGAGAGTCAGGGTCCTCACTATTAAAGTGAAAAAAAGAGGAAAACTAGAGATAGCCCTGAGATTATGACCTGGAGCTGGAAGTATTGGTGTGAACTCATAGTTTTAGATAGATGGATACTAGGTAAATAGAGAGATAATACATATATGTATGTATATATTTATAATGCATATAAACCTGTATCTATCACTTTTTACTTATATGTAGGTATATACATATAGAATCTCAACTCTGTTTCCCAAGACGGTCTAGAAGCAGTGACATTCCAGTGGCAGTGAACACTTTGAGAACACATTTTGGTTTCCAAATAACATTCTTTACCAGAAGGAACTCCTTAGATAAACAACTGATTTCAGTACTTGGGTAGGGAAGATACAAAATGAGTTCAGATGATCTTGTCGTACCAGAAAGTAAGGAAGTGCTCAAAGAATGCTGTAAACAATGTCAAAGAGACATGAGAGCGAGTTTACAAGGATTCCTACTGACCAAATATGGAAAACTCTGAGAATCAAAAATAATGAGAGTAATAGATGACAATCCATTGAATAAAATAGGAACCCATCAGTCTATACTGATATGAATGAATGAATGAATCTATAAATTAAGGAAGAGAAGATCTATCCAATAACAGAAAGCCAATTAATAAAAGATAGAAATAGAAAATCACCATTTGATAGCATATAAGTGGTCGTTAATTTAGGCAGGAGTCAGGGAAGAATGCAGGCTTAATGAGTTTGAGGCTATTGGTGTAACTGTGAAGTACCTCAGCGTGAAGTCTTTACCAACCACAAAAGAAGAAGATGGTAATTTAAAGGTAGAGAAAGCTGGCCACCTACCAGGTCATCAAAGCTGGCATCCCCAGCTGTGGGACTATGCAGCTGCCTTGTGCTTCCATCATGTAATCAATTTGGGAAGAGCACAGCATCATTTCTAGGGTCTTCCTGCCAAGAATGGATGATCTGGGTCTGGTCATAAGATAACCTCATAAAGGTCCAGGTTGAGTGGCATCCTATCAAATGAAACATCTATATTCTTTAATCTGTCAAGGTCGTGGATCACAGGGAAAGACTACAGAAATATGCCAGATTAAAGAAGACTAAAAAGTGGTATAAAAATAAAATAAATAAATATATAAATGTATAAATAAAAAATAAGTTCAATATATCATTCTGGACTAGAAAGGAAAAAGACACTCTTGGAGTAACTGTCAAAATTTGAATGGGGACTGTGGATTACAGGGTAACATTCTCTCAATTTCCTAATTTGGAAGATTATTTGAGATCAAGAGGAGAGTGTCTTTGTTTTGGGGGAACCGAGTTTCAGCCATTGTATCTACCTAAGTACATGAGATATGAAAGCATTTTAAACTATTCTTTCAATTTTTCTGTAAGTTCAAAGTAATGATTTTTTAAGATTTTATTTATTTATTTATTTATTTATTTATTTATTTATTTATTTATTTGAGAAAGAAAGAGAGAATACAAGCAGGAGGAGGGGCAGAGAGACTGCAGGCTCCCCACTGAGTGCAGAGCTGACAAGAGGCTCAATCCCATGACCCTGAGATCATGACCTGAGCCAAAATCACTTAACCAACAGAGCTACTCAGGAACCCCTTCAGTATTTTTTTTAAGTTAAATAAAAGTAAAAAAAATAAAAAAGAAATTTGTAACACATATGGAAAAAAAAGTACAGATGCTAGGCTTTTCTTTCAAAATAGGAGCTAAAATGCAATTTTAATTCATTATTAAAAAGAAAAAGTTGGTTGTGCCTGACCGGTTTTGTAAATTCAAGCCCTGCGTTGAGTGTAGAGATTACTTAAAAATAAAATCTTAAACAAGTTAGAGAACATTTTATATGTATCAGACTCTAGGAAAACCATCAGGTACAGATGATAAAATACTTTGTTGTTTGGACTCACAGATATCATTGGCACTTAAATAAGGGAAAGAGAAAGAAGAAAGAGAAAAAGAAAAGAAAAGAAAAGAAAGAAAGAAAGAAAGAAAGAAAGAAAGAAAGAAAGAAAGAGAAAGAAAGAAAGAAAGAAGAAGAAAAGAAAGAAAGAAAGAAAGAAAAAAAGAAAGAAAGAAGAAAGAAAAAAGGAAAGAAAAGAAAAGAAAGAAGAAAAGAAAGAAAGAAAGAAAAGAAGAAAGAAAGAAAAAGAAAGAAAGAAAGAAAGAAAGAAAGAAGAAAGAAAGAAAAGAAAGAAAGAAAGAAAGAAAGAAGAAGAAAGAAAGAAGAAGAAAGAAGAAAGAAAGAAAGAAAGAAGAAGAAAGAAAGAAAGAAGAAAGAAAGAAAAAAGAAAGAAGAAAAGAAGTTCATGATTTTTAAACTGTCTTTCCCAGAATTTCTAGGAGGTGACTCGGGTGTTCCATAAATATTTAGTTCAAATTTTGTCATAAAAATATGTTTTCAAGTAAACAAAGACATATAAAAGAATAAAAATACATACAACAATATATAAAAAAATTTTTAAAGAAAATCTACGGTATGCTGAAGTATGTTTTTACCCAATAAGAAGCCACCAGTATACTCGTTTACCATCTCTATATAGACATTTGAATTTGCTGCAAATATATTCTTTATTGATTAGATAGAGCTCTGATTTTTTTCCCCTTTTATTCCGGATAGTTTCTATCTGCCTAGCTAAATTTATAAATTCAGATAATCCCTATCGGTATGAACTATAACTTGTCTTTAATCCATTTTATTTTTCAAATAAAAAATACAGAACTTAATGGGATGGTGAAACAGTTATAATCCTGTAACTCTTTCCTAACTTTTTTTTTTTAATTCTATTTTTTCCAGTTTTTTTTTTAATTCCAGTAGAGTTAATATACAGTGTTACATTAGTTTCAGGTGTACAACGCAGCGATTCAACGATATCTTTTCTAGCTCTGGATTTTGAATACCACCATTCATAGTGACAGTCTGTCAACATGCTTGATTTTATAATAAGCAAATACTATAAATTTCACCTTCTAAACAACCATATTAGAAAGATCCTGGTTTTATCTATTTTATATGTTGATTTTTTCTAACAGACTGCCTAAGGTAAGAATTATGCAAAAAAATCATAACAATCAAAACAATATCCTGAGTTAAAAAACACTGGTATGAGATATGGCTTTAAAATAAGTCGTAAGATAAGATACATTTTCTCTTTCATTTTGTTAGGCGATTAATAAGAACAAAATGCAAAGGAATGTGTCCCCAATCCTTTAAATGGCATCTTTTGCCAGATAATCAGGAAGAGGGTAGAGTTCATGACTGATCGTGAAACACAATTGTGCGTCATTTGCTGTCTTCAGCTCCTTTGTGATACAAGAACCCGTGTCGTTTGCCTAGGTCAACCCATGGCTGTCAACGGACTCTCAATATTTAGGAATCATGTATTTAATTAGTTGGCTTCCCCAACACTTGCAGGTATAATACATCAAAAGAAAATAATACATCACATCACACATCTCCACATCATCGCACCAAGAAAAACTATCTTGTTAGAGAACTGGGCCCTCATCCTCCCAGAGCCTTAGGTCCTTGGTTTTCAACCAGAGAAATTTCATACCTTGTTCCCTCAAGACACCTGGCAGCATTGGGGACACGGACGGGGCTTTCTGGGTGAAGGATCCTGACATCTGGTAGACAGGGGGTAGCACAGGGCACCCCAACACGCTCAGCCCAGCCCCGAGGACCACCAGCACCAAGGCTGGGAAATCCTGCCCCACGGGGCATATTCTTCTCTGGCAGAAAAGCGGAGGCTACACTACTAGACTGTTCTGGATTCGTGCCTCACCTTCTAAACGCTTAGTTTCTTCACCCCCTTTTTCTTCTTGGGTCCCGCACGATGGCCTGATCTTTGACCCTCGCTTTCCATTGAACTCAAAAATGGGATTTATCATTCCATGATACTTTGACTTTTCCTCACCTCCCTCCAAATTCTAAATTATTTACTCTTTCATGTGTTTAAAGAGATGGGACAGTAAATGGGAAGCCCTGCAAATTTTCAGCTTTTTAGGTCAAGGGACTTGGTTTTACTAATTCAGCCGCAGTGTATCTGTTCAGATAGCAGCGATTCCCATCCTGTTTACAAGAAGGATTCCTGTCATTGTTTTCTTTTTACACCCAGCCATACACTTTATATTTTAAAATGCTTTGTCTAAAAAACTGCAATTAGCCGTCTGTTAACCAAAAATGCAATTGCTAGAACCGCTGAACGATAACCAATGTAGCTGCCCTACGACGTGACGTAGTTCTCACAAAGAACCTTTAGCTAGAATAATTGGCTTGTGTAATCTTACTGATGAGAAAGCTATGATTTCTATCAGGTGTCTTGAAACATTGGCAATCCTTTGGAATTTCTCGTTTCTACCTGGACTCATCTTCACCAAACTCTTAAGAAACTAATGAATCCGATGATTTATATGATTAATTTATTTAAGAGGACGAGAACTGATGCAAACCAAAGGAGCTTGTAATATATCCGGGGATTGCCTCCTGCTTGGGGTTTAGATAAATTATTGCTGAGGAACAAATTGGAGAAAATGAAGTTGGAAAGTTTCCCGAGGAAACTTCCACTACACTGGTGGTAACATGCAATTATCTCCAGGATAAATTTAGTCCAAGAGAATGGACACTTCATTCTGGAGCAATTACTCCTGGTCACCGGCAAGAGAAACTGGGAGGTGGGTCTGGACTCCAAACAACGCCTGCCCTTAATTCATCCCTATCTCGGACAGGCTACACCAGTGACGTGACTTCACAGTGTCTCCACATCATCGCATTCCAATCATTAATCCTTGGAGAACACGCCCGCTCTCTAAATGAAGATTTGGGAAACACTAACAGCAAGATGCGTTTCTCTTCACATGAATGTTCTCAGTTGTTCTGTGTTGATTTTTGCTATATTAAGCCATGGAGAATATAAACTTGTCTTGACTGGTTCTCATATTTGGGGACTATCTTACCGCAGTCCTGTATTTAACTAAGTACACTGGGGGTGCCTGGGTGGCCAGTGGTTGAGCATCTGCCTTAGGCCCAAGGTGTGACCCCGGAGTCCGGGGATCCAGTCCCCCATCGGGCTCCCCGCATGGAGCCTGCTTCTCCATCTGCCCGAGTCTCTGCCTCTCTCTGTGTGTCTCTCATGAATAAGTAAGTAAAATTAAATTTAAAAAACCTTAAGTCCACCATTAATATGAAATACTCAACTAAAAATGCCATTTCATGTGTAATTCTCTAGATAAGTACAACTGCATTATGTCCCCAAAAAACATCTGTGCCCTCATCGCTATGTGCACTCTCCAGATTCTCAACTTTTAATAATAGCAGGATGGATGGCTTTTCCTTTTCACAAGTTATCAGTGTTGACCAGACAGAAGAGAATTCATTTTAATTAAATGTCTCTGAAATCCTCACTAAAAGGAACCAAGTGGGTTTCCATCAATTTCCTCTTGAACCGCCTGTGACCTGGTGACATTTCTCAACAATACACAACGTTGGCACACTTCATTGGATGTTTCTTCCAGGTCAGGGCTGAGATGCAAGAGTTGAGATTTATTGACCAAAAATCTTGTAGAAATTGCATGCTAGATTTTTATTATCTATCTCTTCCCTCTTCACCTTTGCCCCAGGCAGCTTGAGATCACTTTGAATTTCCGAAACAAGATTCTGATGCAGCAGTCAGTGCCTTCAGTTACTTTCCACTTAACTGATTTTTGGAGGGATTTAGAAAATGACAAACACTGATCTTTCTTTACTAAAAAATTTTAAAATAGCAATTACCTTTAAAATGCTTTTTAATAGATAAGCTTGGCTTGAATTCCCTGAGATAGTTGGACATTTGTTTTCTTGGGTTTCTACACATGGTAAGGTTTCATCTGGAAACATAACTTTAGGAAATCATAGTCAGCTTTACTAATTTTTAAAAATGGCTAATACAGGGCACCTGGGTGGCTCAGTGGTTGAGCGTCTGCCTTTGGCTCAGGGTGTGATGTCCACACACACCCTGAGGGATCCGGGGTCCACATCGGGCCCACCAGGAACCTGCTTCTTCTCCCTGTGTCTCTGCCTCTCTCTCTCTGTCTCTCATGAATAAATAAATAAAATCTTTTAAAAAGATAAATAAAAATGGCTAATATATTTTAAGGCCAAGCTTCTTCCGCAGTAGGGTTCCCATTAAATCAAGTTTGGCAGCGGAGATCAATGATGTGGCTCTAGTTAACAGAAGATCCATTCTGCAGAAGTTATGCACCTACAAAAGATCAATTCTTTTTTTTTTCCTCAAAAGATCGATTCTGAAGAGGAATTCATCTTTTAATTCAATACCCTCCTACAACATATTCTGACTCATTGGAGGCAAGAGGCCATTTTTTCCCCAAAAAGAAGAAAATAAAAATGATTTCTATTTTATATATTAAACATAGTGAATGTTCATAAACAAAATATATCAATGAAAGTATTAAATTTATATAAATTTACTCTAAGGATCAGCCCTTCATTTAGAACTGTTTGTTGCGAATTAGCCTCCTGGATCTTACATATATATGTGTACATGTAAATATGTACACATACGTGTATGTATAAATCTATGCGTATGCAGTATACGCATACGTGTAAATGCACTTTTGCTTATTCATTATACGACAGGCTCTTGGCCCAGCAGTGAAGGGTGAAAGTGGCTCCAACAGAAGTTAACCAGTCAGTGCTCAGATTCTACTAGAAGCACGCAGGAGCTCGCAGTCCATCCCCAGAGGCCTGCATCAACTAGGAGAGGAGGAACGAAGCAACCCAGGAATAAGAAGGGGTGCAAACGGGGAGAAGGGTCTCAGACATAAGCAGATGCCGCGAAAGCCATTCTAGCAGCAGAGGGGGCTTCTGACCTCTTCGGCCACAGACCGGAAGTGGCCATAGTGGCTGAGCCAGGCGTCAACCTACTGGTAGACCAGCCCTGCTGGAGGAGGGAAGAGCTGAAACTATGAGCTGAGGGGGCCCGTAGAAACTCTATGGTGTGGGGGGTATGAGCTCCTTCCTGACCTTGACTGGCCTCTGCTTACCAACCTTATAATGTCACTGAGAGATTTAAATGAGGTACTAAATGAAGAAACGTGTGAAGAACCACGTAAGACTAGTTAAGCTCTCCCTAAGTGCCAGTGGTTCTGATAATACTATTGTCATTACCAGTATTATTATGGCTGGACCCATGGAGCAGGTAAGTATGGAAACCACTCAGAACCTGCATAGCTCACTCTTCTGTGTGTCGGCTTCTTCATCCAATTGAGCGAGTTGATTTCTAAAATCACTATTTCAGGAGCACCCGGGTGGCTCAGCCCGTGAAGCCTCGGACTCTTGGTTTCTGCTCAGGTTGTGAGTCCCGTGGAGCCCGCTTGAGAGTCTCTGCCCCTGACCCTGCCCCTGCCCCGACACTTGCTCACTCCTGGTCTCTCTCTCTCTCTCTTAAATAAATAAATAAAATCTTCTTAAAAAATTACTACTTCAGATACTTAAAATCTTTTTGAATCTACATAATATGGAAAAATTATCATATGGCAGAAATATTTAAGAATCCCACAAAGAAAATGTCAGGTCATCGACCTGTATTTAATCTTGTTGGAAAAGGGGGAAAAAATGCTTATAACTTAAGATTGCAAAAGCCTGTCGATGCAGTGCAAAATCTCTGCTTTATGAAAGGACTCCCCTGGCACTATGGAAAACAATTAAGTATAACTAAGATCACTCTGATGTTATGCAAACCTGGGTTTGAATTCCAGCTCTGCTACATTAATTACCACCCTGCATACATTATTGAGCTACAATTTTATCATCTGTAAAATGAAGAGAATAGTGAATTTTCCCCAAGGTTATGATAAAACTAAAATACAAACATGTATGGAAAGTACTAAGCATAAATAATCAGTATTCAGTAAATCCATAAAATTATGGATATGGATATCTTATCATATGATATATTACCAAGAAAAGTGCAAATATTCTTGTGCATTTTTTTTTGAATTTTCAAAAATATTTTGGTAGAAGTCAAGGTAACATTTATCTCTCGAAGAGATTACTGTTGACCTTGAGCGAGTTATATAACCTCCCTGACCCTCAATTATCTTATGTATAAAATGGGAAAGTACTGCCTGGAATATTGTGAGAATGTGATAAGTTATAGAAGAGGTTCTAGTATAATGCCTGCCCAAACTAGAGGATGCTTTAAAGTCAGTGTGAATGCAATATATCACACTCAACAAAACATTATTTACATTTAACTATTTAAGATACAAATATTTACCTTTTTTAAAAGAAATAAATAATGGAATGAATGGTATTTACAGTCCCCCTTGTTTTTTTTTTAAGGGAAGAGAAGGCCAGAAGAATAGGCATGTGACTGGGAGGAGTGCTGGAAGATAGCTCTGAGGAGAGGGATCCAGAGCTTAATCTACTTTCCTTGATGAGGTCAGTCCTACAATAGAGAAAGCATTCACTTGTTTGTAAAGTGATCAGATTGAAAGTACCAGGCATTGTTTGTTGAAATACTTCTTTTCACTTGTAGATCTCCAATCTTTGCTTTTATATGCAGCCTGACAAACGAAGCGGAATGCCGAGGACCTTCTCTAAACAAATTTAAGAGGGGATAGAGCAGAGAAGAAAAGAAACGTACTTAAAGAAATGGTCCAGGACTTCACATAGATGACACATGCTTAGGAAAAAACAAAAACAAAAACAAAAACAAACTAGTTGTAGCAGAGGCTGAGATTTTTTCACAATGTGAAATTGGGATTTATCCCAGATTGGATCCAATTAATGCTAACAAATTAATCCTGATGGGTTGGCTCATTTCACCTAGGCATGTATAAAAATCAGCTGCTAAAGGCTCCAGCCAGCTGACAGTTCACAGATCTTCAATTTTCCAAGTATCTGGAGTACATCAAAACCACCGGACTGACCTAATGTGAGCAATAAAAAAAGGGTAATCAGCAAGATTGTTGGGGATATTATCTATACTTCCCTAATTCATTGCCATTGCTTCCCGCAAATTTCTATCCCCTCAACTCTGACACTGGCGTTAGAATATAACTACTTCTCTCTTTTCAGCCACTAAATTCTAATCCCCATTGCCTGCCTGTTCTCAGGTTCTTATATCTTCTTCGCCTTTGCTCTCCCTCCCTCCCTCTGTATTAAGCAAGCAAAGAAATTCGCTAGAGCACAGCGCCCTGAAAGGAATCCACAAATGCTGTATGACCTTGGGCACACTCATAAAATGCTCATCTGGAAAATGAGTGTAATTCCGACCTCATAAAGTTTGAGAATTGAGTAAATTCAGGCAAAACGTTTAGAGCAGGACCTAGCACAGGATAGGTGCCTTTTAAATTGGGGGATTGCACGTCCCAGTTGCCTGGGAGGGTCCCAACTTATGCTTGTTGTCTCAGCTTTCCAACTGGTTTGGCATTTGTCACTCTTAAGGGGTCCTGCTTTGGCTGATAATTCATGTGCCAGGTCCGTGTGAAAGTAGTAAAGCTGCTATTGTTATTATTAACAATAATAATAAATCATACACATGTACTTCTGGTAGGTTAGTGGAATTCTGATTATGAATGCACATACACGTGGAGATATTAACACGTTGAAATATTCTAGAATCAGAATAGTATAATAAAAAGAACTAATTCTTATACACTTGTTGCATGACTTGAGGGAAGTCACCTAACCTTTCTCAAATCCAAATCCTCGACAGTAAAGCCATATATTATAGAGCCTACGAACTCAGTGGGTTGTAGGAATCCACTGTGAAAATATATATGATAGTAATTTGTAAATGACAGCACTTGGTATAAATGAAACATAATTCTTGGGCTAAAATTTGAATCGGAAGTATCAGGTTTCCATTAATGGCATATTTAGAAGACAGTTCCATACTGCCACAAGCCTCCTATGTAAATACTATTACATATGTATTACTGCATTTATAATATTTGGTTAGAAAATGGGTATCAAGTCATCACAATCATCTGCTTGCTCACCCATGCACCAAGAACTCTTAGAACTTAGCAGTTCCTAGTTCTTGACTTACTTGGGCCCATCAATATGGACAATAGAATGAGTAGTTAGTGCATTGGTTAAAGTCACTGTCTTGCCATTAATGAGCTGAATAGCATTAAGCGAATTATTTCATGAATTTAGGTCTCCACGAGGGAAATACTATTACCTATTTCAAAAAAATTGTAAGGAGACATAAATGAGATCATGATTATAAAAGTCCCAGCACAGTGACCTTATTGTGCTTGATACATAGTAAAATCTAAATAAATATTACCTATTACATATAATTTTAAAGTTCTTAACAAAGCACCAAAGCAAGCACACTCAATCTTTCTATTTTAGAATACGTATTAGTACCGTGGGGTAGGAGGTTGGTTAATAGGCCGATGACTTCGCTCCTGATCCTAAGACAACTCTAAATTGTACCTTAGGGTTGACAGGAAGGCAGCCATTGACTCAGGTTGACAAATATTTATTAAGTGATTGCTGTACGCAGAACACCGTGCTCAGCACAGTGGAATATCAGAAAATAAGGAAGTTGACAAGAAGCTTGTAACGACAGCAGCCCTAACAAATCACACAGGAAATAAGGCCAAACGCAGAACGAGGTAGAGGAAAGGTTCAAGAATTTCAAAGTTCAACAAAACTTGTAATATCGAGGTTAAATTGTAAAGGTCTCATAGAGACAGGCCCTTGGACGGTGACATTCTGGATTGGCTCTGGAGGTGTGGACGGCGGACGGGCTGGCAAGAACGTTCTAGGAACCGGGACAAAGAAGGAAAGATTTATTCCCAACTATCTCACTGTCTGTGGGAATCGAAGTGTGTGCGTGGGCTCTTGGTGTGGAACTTAAAAACAAGGCAAGAGGTTCTTGAAATCGCTGTGTCAACCCTGCTCAGCATAGTGGACAACCGGCTACTGCTCACTCACTACACTGTACCATATTTCGCTGTATTGGGTGTTTCAGAGGTCAAAGACATTTGGCTCACACTGAACGTTTGAAAACCATTTCAGGCAGGATGACTCAGCTTTTTATATATTTTATGTATATAAGCCCACATTATAACCGTGAGAGTTTATTGCTGATACGTTTCCTAATAATGTGAGTGGTAGAGAGAAACTCAGGCCCTAAATCCTGCCAACAAACACTAGTTTGAATTGTTATCCAACTCAGTGGCATGCATTCCCTTACTAGAAATTCAACAGATATTTTGGAATCTGGGCCAAGAACTGTGAATAAGGAATTAAAAACTAAGATTATGGGACTTTCTATAGCATTATCCTACTGTACACGGAAGGGAATAAAATGGATTCACAATTCCCGCAGCCGTACACTGTGAATGCCAAAATCTATTACGTCTGCTGTTTTCACTCCATCTGAACTAATGTGGTCTTTTCTAATTTGGTTTGTCTTTTTAGATAGATTTTGTTATGGTGGTTGTGGTTGAATTTCAGAAAATGAGATTCTCTGCTTACATGTTTCATTTGGGCTGAGGCACTATAAATTATCACTATTGAAAAAGCTTTGTGAGTGTGCATTGAGTAAAATGGACTCGCCACACTTATCTAATGGCTAAATTTAGCTTTTTAATGCAAATTAAAGCAGCTGATCCTTTATTGAAAGAAATGTTTTCGATCCTGATTACGAATATATATATTTATTCTCTATTGATAATTGTATTTTCTCTGTTGGTAAAACATCTCATTTCTGCATTTGACACCAGAAAGAAACATAACTGGGATTGTGATGTCTCCTAAAAGTCTCTTTTTAGCCTCAGATTCTTTACCCCTCACTAATCTGATGTTCTGACTCCCTGTTTTATCTTTCATAGATGTTTTACTAACCAGTTTCCGCAACCAGTCTTGGAAAACTCAGGTAGGCCAAAGAATTTTACATGATTTTAAATTGTCAATTTGCAGAATTGCTTCAAGTCATTTATAAACATAATCAAATCAATTATTTCGATGTTTAATCCAATTAAAAGAGCACTCATAATTTAAAAAAATTTTTTTTTTTAGAAAGAGAGAGAACAGAGCTTGTGAGAACACAAGTACGGGCAGAGGGAGAGGGAGAAGCAGACTTCCGGCTGAGCAGGGAGCCTGATGCAGGGCTTGACCCCAGGACCCTGGAATCATGACCTGGGCAGAGGGCAGTTGCTTAACCGACTGAGTCACCAGGCACCCCGAACTTATAATTTTTAAAAGTAGAACTACTTGCTTGAATTAAAAGCTTTCAAATTAACCCAACCTATATGGATGACATCATAGACTTAATCTGGTTGTCCTTTTGTTTCCAAAGCATGACATTTAAAGAAAAGATGTAAAAGGGAAATTTTTGTTAAGAGGCAGATTAATTTTTTTTTCATGGTACCCAAGGCTATTGGCAAAAAGAACCTTGGAATAGAAAGGAGCTCTGGTATTCTAGTCCTAGAGAAAGTGTTTTAACTTCTTATGAAAAACAAATAGAAATACTTCTTCATAAATACCTTATAAATCTATTGCTTTAAAAATGCAATACATATTGTTGGTAATGTCAAGTAACAAAAACAACTTTACATTTTGAGTAAATACTAAATCATCATTTTAAAGAAAAAAGTGGAGAATTTGAGTGTTGGTCTTGAACATTTCTCAGCAGGCTGAGAGAGTCTCAGCCATGCTCTACTTGCAATATTTCTAAGATCAAGGAAAATGCTGGAATAGTCAGGTTGTCTGTGTGTTTAAGAGGTCCTGCCTCTGTTATATGGATCATCAAAATAATAACACTGGAACCAAAAAAAAAAAAAAAGTCTGCTTGAGGTAGAGGAAATAACCCCAAAATGTGACTGAGTGCAAAGCACGAATGTTTAGGAAAATGGGAAGAACTGGCTCGACAGGGCTCTGAACCATCTCCTTAGGCTCTGATTCGTTCTCAGAATTCCTGACAATATTTATTTGGATATGAACATTAGGCATTCAGAATTAATGAAGTATTCCAGCTGTATTTTATCTACCCACGAAGGCTTTTTTCTGTATTTCTCACTGAGAAGAAATAAATGGGTTAACCCAAGATTTTTTTTTTTTTTTTTTTTTTACCACTAGGAATTCATTCTCCTCCAGTCGCATGATCATGAGGAAGAAAATTCAACACCTATTTGGTTTGCCCTTTGCTCTTTCAGAGGCAGAACAGATGACCTCTTGAAGTCGCTCTCAGCTTGAAGGTTTGGGCCCTGCATTCTTCCAAATGTCAGAGATCTTTGCGGAGGAAGGCACGTAAGGAGGTGCTGGGTGGAAAATGCAGGTGTGGGGAAGGGGTCAATTAGTGATCATTTTCCTGCAGGTTATCAGGGTGGTGCCATCAGGCGCAGTAGTACTGAAGTCTGCTGAGCAAAGAGCATAAACTCCAAAAGGCCCTTTCTGGAACAGAGAGAACCAGGGCAGCATCCGTTCTACTGCTGTTCCTGCCAGCGACGCCGTGACACGCAGGAGCACACAGGTCTGTGACACGGGTCTCGCAGTCCCAGTGGCCTGCACAGTCAGAGGCCTTGGGCACTGACTGCCTCCCCGTCTTCCTCCTCTCCTCTGGCTTTCCCTTTACTCAAAGGGAAAACTAGAGACATCCCTCCCTGACTAAATGGTCTCTATATCAAACACAAAACAAAACAAAAAAAAAAGCAACCCACAAAAAACCAAACCAAAACAGAAACATGTAACTACTGTAAGGAGAGAATAAAGAGCCCAGTATGTCTCTATTTCTATAATTACTTCCCCCCCCCCTAAAATCCGAACTGTACAAGCTGTGAGCACAGCCATTCCAACATCAGAGTTAGGTTCTTTAATTCTGTATCACTCTATTACCCCCCAAGGAATTCAAATTTAACATAGTTTGCAGCTGAAAAGGCAGCATAAAATAAAATCCCAGAAAATGTCATGGCACCGCATCAAATATTTAATGTCAGGTTCCCTTATGTTCATTGCATTGCAAAAGGCAACCACCAATTATGCAATTTTGGAATGATATTTTACTTTGTAATTAAAAACCCAGTTCCCTGTGCTTGGTATTTGTAGCACATATGTGCAGAGCAATTGCTCCTTGGGAAGGAAAGATGGTATCTTTGCACTTTGAAAGACCTCTGCTTCCGCGCTCTTATAAATACGCTGCTCTCCTAGGTCGGCGGAGGGCACCCGGGCTGGCAGTCGGGCACCTCAGAGAGGAAGCACCAAAGAGCACCCACGCCTGCCGTCGTTGCTCAGGACTTGCTGTAAATTTTATCACGCTGTTCCTTAATGAAATACTACAAATATTGCCTTCCTTTACTTATAATGCCGAAAACTTCACCTGATGGGTTCCCAGCATTTGTTTTTCAACCCTAAACTGGCATTATTGGACTATTTGAATATAATTTGAATAACAAGGTGCCAGTTGATATGAAGATGAGGAAAAGAAGATACCTGTAAAGTTGCCGAAAATATGTCATCTTGTTGATCATCTCTTGCTTTGCCTGTATCTGTAGAGCTCCAGGAATGAGAAGCACGCATTTTAATGAGGTCTCTTCATTTCAGGCCCATTCACCTTTAGGAATTGCCCCAGTGTGCTGAGGTGGCGGGGCGTCCTTCACTCTGCGGCTTAGCTTTCAACTTGCCGAAATAAGGAAGAGTTCTACGAACCTTTAAGTCTTTATTTTCAACCACTAGAATAAATGTTCTATCCTAGGGAGGTCCAGTAAATTAAGGTACAATCATCAAGGCAGACACCTTAGCAAATGCAACCCTTGAATTGGAATACTAATAAAACCTCAAACATCGACACAGCAAAATTTTTCAGATAACCAAATCTTTATTCCCTATACACCAAATCCTTTTAATGATTGAACAATTTTAGGCAGAGAGTATTCTTAAATTAAGTCATTACACAATTTTCTACTACCTTCAATAGGACATATTGATTGCAATAATTTTTTTTTTCAAAATGACACGGGGCGCTTCAGAGCATCAACTATTGTTTAGTGATTGGATATAAGAATGATCTCAAGATCTAAAGCACCATTTTCTCTGTTACTAAATGACTCCAAGAAATTATTTTCAACTGACTGTAGCATTTTATAGTTTTTGGTTCCTTCCGAGCCACTGAGAGTTTAAAGTTCCCTTCTCGGGGCACCTGGGTGGCAGGGTGTGACCCCGGGGTCCTGGAATCGAGTCCCACATCAGGTTCCCTGCATGGAGCCTGCTTCTCCCTCTGCCTGTGTCTCTGCCTCTGCCTGTGTCTCTCATGAATAAAGAAATATAATCTTTAAAAAATAATAAAAATTAAAAAATAAACTTCCCTTCTTAATCTTGTCATTGTGAATACAAAGAGTATAATGTTGCCTCTTTCTTATGACTTTTACTGTACTTTGGACTCAAGAGAGAAGTTGTTGGAGCTATATATGAACGTGAGTACACAGACACCAGTTAAGGACCCGAGGGACATGTCTGTTGGTAAAGGAATGAGCTTTCTTGTGGGATTTGGCAATGTTCCTTTAGTCTATTCAGAGACCTTGAGAGCTGAAGTCCTGAATATCATTCCAGGTAGGTGAGCTATCGGTTTCTTGACTTCTCTTAAAAAAGATTGTATTGCGATGCTACAACTGACTCAAATGTCAGAGAAGGCAGGTAATTCATTATTGGTTCCTAGAAAAAAGTTTAATAAGATCGAGTCAGTTTTTTTCGTAACTACAAAAATATTTTAAGTAGTAAACAAAACAAAGCCAGGAGAAAAACACAGCTGATAGTCGATTTTTAAAAAATTCTTCCCTGGCGGATGCTATACTAAATTCTAAACATGTGACCTATTATTGGATGTAATTTAAAATATTAGGCCTGTTTTACAGCTTACCGATGGTGTTGAGATAATAGAAGTATAAGAGGCCACTTACCATGCGGCTCCACAGTATGGACTCTGAATGTACTGCTTTAGCGGAACTCCAGGATCAGCTTGGAATCATATTCAAGTTTGTACAGTGTAATATTAGGAATCCAGAACTACAAAAACACAATGCTAGATTCAAACAGCCAACCACTCGGAAGACAATTAAAACTGGGGAAAGAGGGGATTCCTGGGTGGCTCAGCGGTTGAGCCTCTGCCTTCAGCCCAGGGCCTGATCCTGTAGACCCAGGATTGAGTCCCACGTTGGGCTCCCTGCATGGAGCCTGCTTCTTCCTCTGCCTGTGTCTCTGCACCTCTCTGTGTGTGTTTTTCATGAATAAATAAAATCTTTTAAAAATAAAAAAGAATAAATAAAGCTGGGGAGAGAGGAGTAAAAAAATGGCTTTCATTTTACATTCCATATTCCTGTATAGTTTAAAAATTTTAACAACATACGCATGAGCATAGGAATACATATGTATGTATGTAGGTGTGTGTGTATAATTTTTTTTAGTTAAAAATTATCTTCTGATTACACATAAAACCACAAAAAAAGAAGATACCCAATTTCATTTCAAACAAATGAGATAAATTTCACTTTATTCTGTGGAATGACTCCGATAGAATCAGCATTTTTGCTGCTTACTTATTCCTTAAATGTATCCAGGTTATGCGTTGTATCAGTTTGCTAGGGTTGCTGAACAAAGTATCACAAAATGGGTTGCTTAAACACAAGAAACTTATTGTCTCACAGTTCAGGGGGCTGGAAATCCAAATTCAGGGTGTCGACAGGATTGGTTCCTCCTGAGAAAGGGTCGGTTGTGGGCCTCTCTCCGGCCTACAGATGGCCATCTTCATGTTCACACGGCGTTCTTCCCGTACGTGTATCTGTTGCCATATTTCTCCTTTTTAAAAAAACACTACTTATGTAATGGACTAATTTTAACTAGATCACTTCTGTAAAGACCTTGTCTCCACATAAAGATATATCCTGAGGTACTAGGAGATAGGACTTCAACATACGAGTTTGAGATGGACTCAGTTCGACCCATTCCAGGTGTCAGTGATCCCTAGCCCTCAAGGAGATCTGGTCAACTGGACCATTTTCTACAACAGCTTTGGGTGCACTGCCTCCCAGTCCCACCTTCCGCACCTCCTTTCTCTTTCGTATCAGCTTCTGCTCACATCTCTGGGAAAGGTAGACACAGCAGCAGGCCACTTCCGTCATCAGGCAAGCCATGTTTTTAAGGAAATAATTCAAAAAGTAGCTGGAAAATCTCTTCTATAAAGACAGAAATGTTCCTGGAAGTTGAGAGTCTCGCCTACACACTGCCTACACAGACCAAAACTGATGATTAATTTTTCCCTTAGGGAAAACACTATTGCTTGAAAACTCATTTTGTTAGGGCTGGCACATATTAAAGCATATTAAAGTGTATTAAAACCAAAAAAAATATTCCTCACATGCACTTACCAACGCTGGGATTTTCATTTTACCTAATCCTGAATGAGAATTTTTACCATGAAAGTATCTATCTGTTAACTTATTTTTATCTTCCTGACACCTACTTTCTTAATTTCTTATGCTAAGAGATCCCAAACTTCCTATGTATCTTATTTTAAAAGGAAATTTCAAAGATAATTGTTTTTAGTTTTTATAGAATCATAAAGTAAAAAAGAGGACCTTTAGCAATTGACCATTGCAAACCTTCATTTTCACGGATAAGGAAACTAGACCCAAAGGACTACTGCTTGGTGATGTTGAGTTAATCATGGAAGAAAATGGTCTTCCTTAGGTAAAAGACCTCTAGGCTCCACACATGCCTTCTTAATATTTGCAATTTTCATCTAGCTTGTAAGAAGGAACCCTGGGGCGCCTGGGTGGCTCAGCCAGTTGAGTATCCAACTCTTGGTTTTGACTCAGGTCGCGTGATTTCAGAGTTGTGAGATTAAGCCTGGCGTCGGGCTCTGAGCCAGCAAGGAGTTTGCCTGAGATTTTCTTTCTCCCTCTGCCCCTCCCTGGGTGCTCTCTCTCTCTCTAAAATGAACAAATGAATCTTTTAAAAAAAAAAAAAAGAAGAAGAAAAAGAGGAACACTTACAGTCTTTAAAAAACTAATGAATTTAGGGGGGAGAAAAACAAAAACGAAACCAAAAACATTGTATATATACCTAAAATCCAGAACGCATTTGAAGAAATAAGGTCTGGAGTAAGAGGAAGATAGAGCTTACTTCCAATAAGTGCATATTTATATAATGAGCTCGCTCACCCATGAAAATAGACTATTAACAGACATATAGCACATAAAATATTGACATCTTAAAACAGACCACATAAATCAATTTAAAGTATTTTGAGTACAATACTTGCATCATCTTTCTCTATAAAGCTAGAGGCCTATTTTAAATAAATATTTAAAAATTTTTCTTACTTCGATATTCGGTTTGCCAATATGTAAATTATATTCCTCTTCCCGTCAGAACTGTCATCCAACTAAATCTGGAACAGGATGCTCTGCTAAATTTCCTTGGTGATGGATATTACAAAACCAGACTAATAATATTTTGACCTTCCTTGTTGAGTAAATTAGCACTAATAATAGTTAAAAGCAACAACTACAATAACAACTACATATATATACACTGTTCAGAGCATAAGATCAGTTGGTCATGACTACACATATAATCAATTTAGGAGAAGAAAGGTGGTGAGTTTAAATTCATGATATGTTCATTTAAAAATTTTATATGTACTCAGAATTTTAAGAAATGGTTCTGGTAATTCCTAAATAGTTTATGCTTTTAGCTATGGGAATTCATTTTGGAAGTACCAGTACCTAGCTAGCTCCAAACAAGATACAAGGTTAGGTTAATTATTGCCTGAAGTTAGAGGAGCAAGCCCTCCTAAATAATGAAAACTTCTGATGGATTCAAATGGAATCTCTTTTTTATTTCAAACTTAGTGGTTGGTAATTTTCCTAAAGCTTTGTAACAGATCTTCTACTTTAGTAAACAGGGTATATACAAATTGCTTTAATATTTTTTTTTATGATTAAAAAAACATTACAGTGCCTTAGCGTTCTTGTCTGATGACAATTACAAAGACATGGTGATGCAGACTTGACTGGGAAAGCATGATCCACTGGTGTGAGTCTAAGTTGACCCCGAGATATGCGTAGCCCACGATTAGTTTGCTGCTTTGTAGCCCTTGAATTAAGTTGCTTTTCTGTGCGTATGTCACAGTCTGTCGTAGACACTTCGCCGAAGGATGGTGCGGTTCCATTCTCTCCTCAAACAGACCACCCTGCATCCTGCTAATTCCTGGAAGTCATCTTCTTATAAAGAAATCCAAAGAAAGTAATTCACTTTTGCCGAAAATGTAAAGGCTTCGAAATCCGAACCAAGATGATACACACGGGAAACAGAAAGATTTCTTTCTTGACTCATCTGGTTTAATTCTATTGTGTAAAGTAAATGACCACTGGTTTCCCTGGCCCCCCTACAGGAAGGACAGAGTGAGCCCTTCTCTCTCCCTCTGATGGCAGGAAACACTGCCCTGGGCCCTGCAGGGACCCTGCCTGGAGAAATGCACACACCAGTCCGGCGACTGCAAGACCCAAGATGACCCAAGATGACCCAAGATGACCCCGAGGAGGGCAGGCCCTGTGGCTCCCCCAGTCCCACGCCCACATGCCATGCCGCGTCAGGGCCAGAAATGTGTTCTCAGGCCTTGTCCTGTGCTCAGTCACTGAGTCGAAGGGTTTCCACACTCCTGTCACTGTTTTATCTCCTTGGAGGCTCCATTGCACGCAGCCTCGCAGATTCTCCGTGTCAATAATAAACGTGTTTCAAGTATCAGAAGATTTCAATCCTCTCCAAAATCCAGTTTATTCAATGTCATTTCTAATCCTGAGGAAAATTTTCAGCCACAGAAAATTCATAGTTTAGTCAACACCTTGGAAGGGTTAACGTTTTCCAAAAAGCTTTTTTTTTTTTCCATGAGTAAAATAATATCCTCTATGCTTAGTTTCAGAGAAATATTATTTGAGGCCGCCTCAGCCATTACTTTTGTTACTTACATTCATGACTTTCCACTGGCCCCAATTTTCATTGCAAATATGTTCCAGAAACACTGTAATAGGCTGTCTGCTGAGGTAGTTTAGGCACATTCTCTCCCTCTGCTCAATCTGATTCTCCTGCCTTCATTTCCCCCAAACGCCTCCCTGCCTGCTATTCGTAACGTTACTTATCACAACTAATCTCTCACGACCACCTGTTTACCTATTGTTCTTCCCCCATAAGACTGACAACTTCTTAACATCAAAACAATCTTTTTCATCCTTGAATCTTCTGCTCTAAGTCTTATACCCAGTACATTCACCATGAACCACAAAGCCTCCTTCAACCTGGGTCCGTTTTGTTACGTGGCATCGTCCCTTGCTCACCTTCGGGGATGTTGCAGAGATCATGTGAGAGGCATGACATGAAAGTGTTTGAAAATGAGAACATCCTAGTCCAAATGCACGACACAGCCATTAATCGATAGATAATACACAACAAAACTGCTTTCTGTGAACAGTGTTTAACTTTTATGGATGATTTCTTGAGTCAATTATCCTAGCTCTGTATTGATGTCTTAAATATATTAATTGATATAGAAAAATGGCATGAATGTTTCTAAAAGCCCTTCCAAAAATCGTATATGATGTGGGAGAAAGACGCAGAATTGATGTATAATATTGCACGCACGGCTTAGGCTAACTGAATTTGAATAAGCAAAATTAGTCAAAAATAGCATGTTACCCGATAAGAGGTGATAATGTGGAGAAACCAGCTGTGATGATTAATTTTATGGATCAGTTTGGCCACAGGGTTCCCAGATTAAACATTATTTCTGGGTACGTCTGTGTGGGTAGTTTCTGGATAAGAAAAGCATTTCACCAGTGGATACAGTAAATTACTTTCCCTTTGTGGGTGGGCCTTTTCCAATCCCTGGGATTTATACCATCAGCTCCCCTGGTTCTCAGGCCTTCAGACTGAGGCTGAATTACACCACTGACTTTCCCAGGTCTCCAGCTCGCAGACAGCAGATCATGGGATTTCTCAGCCTTCATAATCCTGTGAGCCAATTCCTCATTATAAATCCTGCCTCCTCCACGTATAGAAATACATACATATATATGGAAATCTATATATGGGCCTATATATAGATCTCTCTCTCTCTACGTAGTTATATGGATATCGTCACACCTGTTAGTTGGCTACCATCAAGAAGAGAACAGCTAAGTGTTGGCAAGAACGTGGAGAAAGGGAACTCTCGCGCACTACCGGTGAGGATGTAAACTGGATCAATTGCTATGACAAACAGTGTGGAGGCTCCTGTGAAGAACCTTGTCTGAAGAACCCTCACTAGCATTAGAAGAAAGAAACTGTCGGGACTGAAAGGGTCTGGCTTTCTAACTTCCTGCTGTTTCAAACCCATCTGACTACAGAACATGTTCGAAACTTCTGAGCTTCAGAAGTCTCGGTCCAAGTCACCATCATCTCTTACCCAGGTTCCAGCAATGACCTGCCAACTGGTCTCCTTGTTCAGCTCTTGCTCCCTTTGAAACTGTAGGTCAGATCATGTCATCCCTCTGTTCCAAACCCTCAGTGGTTTCCCACAGCACTCAGAATAAAAGTCCCGACCCTGCTCTCTGTTACCTCTTTGAGCTCACCCTCCACTCCCCTCCCACTCTCTAGGCACCTCATACACACTATCTCATCTTCTTTTCTTAACACTTCTCATTTGGAGATACTGTATTTATTATTTGCTGAAAGGTTCATTGAGAGGGGTTATTTTCTATGTGTTGACTATTTGTGTCTTTTCCCACTAGATATAAGTTCCATTAGGGCAGTCATCTTGTCTGTTTTACTTATTAGTAGATCCCAAGGACCTAGACCTAAGCCTGGTGCAGACCAAGTGTGTTGGCTTTGTAAAATGTCAACCTGGCTTGGCTAAACTACAGACTTCAGAATTCCCCTTCTATTAATCCAGAGACACTACCCTTAGTGGGCCTGGCTTAGTCAGTTGGAAGGCCTTTCAAAGGAAGCTGAGCACTTTTCTGAGCCACGAGACTTCGAAAACAGCAGCTGGATGTGCTACTGTTCTTCCTTCTCTCTGGGTCTTTCTTCCTGAATGACTGCTACCTATAGACAAGCCCAAGCTCCTGGAGCTCCAACCTGCTCTTTCCTTCCTAAGTGCCTGCCTCATGGACTTCAGGTTTGCTTAGAGACCCCCACGGTGGCATATGTAGGTCAATTTCTTGTCATAAACATACACACACCTACACACACCACATATACATTCCTTCTGATTCTGTTTCTCTGGCTCAACCCTGACCGATGTAGCAAATGTTCAACGAACATTTGTTGAATGAAAAGATAAATATAGTCAGAAAAACTGAAAGAATATACTATTACTTATCTATTATTGTGTAACAGAGCGCCCCAACACTTTGTGGTTAAAAACAGCAATAATCATTTATTATCTCTCATGGCTTTAATAGGTTGGAAATTTGGGAGTAGCTTAGCTTGGCAGTTCCTGCCTAGGTTCCCTCATGAGTTTGCAAACAGATGTTAACTGGTGCTATGGTCATCTGACGGTCCTACGGGGGCTAGAGGACCCAGTTCCAAGGTGGCTCATTCACATGGATGAGAGGTTGAGCCTGGCTGTTGCTAGGAGGTTCAGTTCCTCTCCCCCTAGGCCTCTCCAGAGACACCCGACTATCTTCAAAGAGGGGAGCTGGATTCCCTCACAGGGAACAACCCAAAAGACCAAACAGAAGCTGCAAGTCCTTTAATGCCTTAGCTTTGGAAGTCACATGTAGTCACTTCCAAATTATTTTAATGCTCACATACGTCAACTTGATTCTATATGGAAGGAGGTTACTCAAGGGCATGAGGATCACTGGATACCAACTTGGAAGCTAGCCACAAATCGAGAGCAAGATTTTAATATTAGTTGTCTCTGGATGTTGGGATAAAGTATGTGCTTTTCCTCTTTGTACTTTTCTGTCTTTTCTAAAATATTTGCAATGGACATATGCTATTTTTAAACACACATAAACACACATATCCATGCACATATATGTATATTTATGTACAGACACATATATCTTGGTATATGTGGACATGTATGTCATCATCTATGCTGACAGACCTAACAAATAAAGTTCTTTAAATTCTTACATTTAGGACTGAATTTCCATAGGCCCATATATAAAGTTTCATTCTTTATAATTGTAAATAACTCAAGTCATTTGTGAGAGGATGCACCTGGTTTTGTTTTAGAAAAGAAATAAAAAAAAAAAAAAAAGAATCCATGATACTAAAATAGAGAAGGGGAAAAAGGAAAAACACTGTTGTACAGAAGAATGCCAGCTAGTAAATGTGAAAAACAGGACTGAATTCGAAAATCATTTTGTAACCATCACTGTAATAACCAAGTCAGGTAAGGATCATTCGTAAATGTTAAAATTATTGGGTGAAGAGTACTGGAAGACAGGATAGTCATATGATCACCCCACAGATGATTTTTTTTAGTTCCTGAAGAGAAAGACAGTGATCTGGTAAAAATATGCCAACCAAGGGATCAAACTTAACTTCACCAGTAAAATAACACAGTGACATTCTATAATGTGACACATGATACATATCGTTCATGCAGCATCCCTGCCCAAAATATTTAGCCTGAACTTAATCATGAGGAGATAATCGGACAAATCCAGGTTGTGGAACATTCTACAGGACAGTTGTTTGGATCCCTCAAAATATCAATGCATGTCAGACAGAAAAAAGTTAGAGGGATTATTCTAGACTATGTTAAAGGAGATTAAGGAAATAGTCAAATGCAATGAATTATCTTTGTTTGGATCCCAGATCAAAAAATGTATAAAGGACAGTTTGGGGACAATTTGGCATGTTTGAATATGCGCTCTATATCTTACAATATTTTCATAGCAGTGTTAAGTTTGTTGAGAGTAATCATTTTCATTGTGATTTTGTCAGTTATTACCCTTGTTTCTACAAACTGAAGTAACATGCACAACTCAAGAAAATGTCTACACACATACAGAGAGAGACCACAAATGTGGCAAAATGTCAAGAACTAGTGAATCAAGGCGAAGGATATACACAGTATTCATTGTGCTGTGTTCTCATCTTATTTTTCTGTAGAATTGAATTTTTTCAAAATAAAAAGTTGGGTATAATGCAGTAGGCAGGAGGTAGGGAGGAGGGAGAAAGAAAAAAAAGAAAGAGGGAAAGGACAGAGAAGAGGAGAGGAAAGAAAAATGGAAGAAAAGGAGGGAGGGAGAGGGGGAAGGAGAGGAAAAGGAGGTCCAGCAGGAAACATCTAACGGACGAAAGGCCTTCAATCTTCATTCCTTACACCAGATCTCCTTGGTTCAACGGCTTAAATATAACGTTCCCTAATCACAAATGCATGCAAGACAAGATGCTTAGAGATAAAAGAAAATCCATCAGTGCTTTTTATAAAATTTGGGATTCATCTTAATATTTACAAATTCAATTTTAATAGACTTATATCATGAAACAATATGGAACTGTCAAGATGCTTTTTCAAAAGGTACTGAAGAGCTCCAGAAAACACAAGGAAATATTGAGTCAAAGAAGTGGTAAATAAAACTCTATGTGGTCTTCATTTTTATTTTCTCATATAGCATACAATAAAATGCACACAACTTGGTGTTCGGTTTCAGGAGTTTGGGAAACTGTGTAAACTAGCGTAACTACCATCCAAAACAAGAAATACAACATTTTCATCAGCCCCAGAAAGTCCCCTCATGTCTCTTGCCAATTGATTCTCTTCCTCCATTCTCACTAGGCAACTGTTTTCTTATTTCTATCTCTATAGATTAATTTTGCTGGTTCTTGGACTTCATATAAATGGAATTATACAATATTTACGCTTTTGGGTCTGGCTTTTTTTGCTTAATCATTGGATCATTTTGTTTTGAGGTTCGTTCTTATTGTTGACTGTTTTGGAAGTTCATGCGTTGGTATCGCTCAGTAACATTGGATTGTATAACCGCATCATTTTGTAAGGATTCCATTGTGTAAGTTTGTTTTTCCTTCTTCCTGTCAATAAACATCAGACTGTTTCTAGTTTTAAGTGTTTATAAATAAAGCCAAATATAAATATTGCCACGTCTAAGGTTTTGTGGACATAGGTTTTTCTTTCTCTTGGGAAAATACCAGAAGTGGAATAAGTGTAAAGTTAACTTATAAGACACTGCTGAACAACCCACCAAAATGCTTGCACTACTTTACATTCTCACAGTGATGAGAGGTCCAGTTGCTCCACATCCTCTCCAACATTTGGTGCCGTCAATCTTTTTCATCTTAGCCACCCTCATGGGTTGAAATAGTACCTCGTGGTGGATATCATTGGCATTAATTTGCTGACTAATGGAACGGCCACTCTTCTTTCTATACATATTGCCCATTTATATATGTGATCTTTCGTGGTGGTTTTAAAATACGTGCAAAGACTATTTGATATCCCTCTATTCCAAAGTGGAGTCAAATCTCCCTCCCCTTAAATGTGGGCTTAGTACTCAGTGAGTTGCTTTTCATAAATAATCTATGGTGGAAGTGGCCATGTGGACGTCTAAAGGGGAACCTGAAGGTATCACGACCTCCTCCTTGGCTCCAGGGCAAGACAGCTGCCATCTCATGGGGCATTCCAGCCGTCTATAAAGAAGTCCATGGAGCAAAGGCATATGAGTCGTCTTGGAAGTGAATCCGGCAGCTCCTGTCAGGCCTTCAGCTGAAGGCAGCCCCAGCCACTACCTCAACTGCAGCCTCATGAGTGACACCAAACCAGAGCCACCTAGCTAACCTGTCCCCAAATTCCTGATCCTTGGGAAGTACGCGATCATAAATATTTGCTGTTTTACACTCAGCTTGATAGTAATTCAGTATGCAGCGATAAATAATATACTCATTTTCATTTTTTTAAGATTTTATTTATTTATTCATGAGAGACACAGAGAGAGGCAGAGACCCAGGCAGAGGAAGAAGCAGGCTCTGTGCAGGGAGCCTGATGTGGGACTCGATCCCAGGACCCCGGGGTCACGCCCTGAGCCGGAGGCAGACACTCCACCACTGAGCCCCCCTGCCAGGCATCCCAATATACTCATTTTTAAATGGAGTTGTCCTTTTATTAATGATTATTAGAAGTTGTTTATATATTCTGGATACAAGTCTTTTGTCATGTATATGTGCTCAGAATGCTTTTGCCCCCAGTTTATGACATGTCTAGTCATTTCTGAAAGGCGTCTTCTGATGAGCAGGAAAAATTGCACCATCCTATATAGCCTTTTTTTCCCCTCTTGTGGTTATGCTTTATGTGTTCTTTACATGAATTCTTTGCCTACTCCAGGATCATAGAGATATTCTCCTTGTATTCTTTTTGTGGCTGTATGTTTCTGGTCTTAGGTTTAGAGCTATGACCTAGCTCAAATTAATTTTTTATGTATGGACTGAGATATGGGTCAAAGTCCATTTGTTTTCTTCCCAACGGATATTCAGTTGTTCCAGCACTGCTGAATCCTCTGGATTGACTCCGCACATTAGTTGATTTATTTTTTAAAAAGATGACATACAGACACAAAAGGCTACTGAAAAGGTTAGTGATGATTATTGGTAAGTGGTAAAACTGTTAGTGGTTTTCTTGTCTTCCTTAGATTTTTCTGTATTTCCTTGATTTTTAATGAACCTGTAATACTTTATAATGAAAAATGTATAAAACATTTAATTTTTCATGTTTATTTTTTCTCTTTCCCTAGAACTGTAACATAAAATCTGTAAAAATTATAGCCGAAAATGCACATAAATAAATGTAACTTATGAAGTGTGTGTGTGTTATGGCTTCTTAATTTAAATAGTCCATCTGAATAAGTGGACACATTGTAGTAAGTATTGTAAAAATCATTTTACATTTAAGCTAGAGTTTTATGACCTTGATTTATATCAAAGTCCATAAAATTTGCCAAGTAGAAACCTCCGGATGCCACTTTTAGATATGAATACTTTGTCATTTCAGTTTTGGAATTATTTCTATTCTAATTATCTCTGTGCTGGCACAGTGTTTTTCCAAGGCTCGGAGATCCCTTTTTCCTTGTGCGGCTTCAACATTTGTATCACAGCCTGGTACACTGTCCTCTGGAAACTCTTTCTTGTAAGTTCAAAAGTAAACATCAGCCTCTGTGTGTCTGAGTATCACCAATGCAGTCAAAATGAAAGCAGTTTTACTGTAACATGGTATTATGCCCGAAGAGATAAATATACGCCGGCAAAAGAGGAAGACAGGCTAAGTATCAACAGTGAAAATTTATAACTCATCAGTTTCGATCACAGAAATGTCACATAAAACTTTCCTCTTTCTGTTTTGAATTGGCTTTGGATTCCCCGAGTTTCGCTTGAGGTTTAAATTTCAGCCTTACATGATCAAACGCCAGTTCCCTCCGTGTGGCTTTCTCACTTTTGCAGCCAGCTCAGAAAACTCAACTTAACCAAAATAGAGGCAAAACATTTGGAAAACTCTCGCGGCACCTGGCCTACGTCTGAGCGGCCTCACAGCCCGGCTTGCAGGCTTCCCTGCGTGCACTCGTGGCACAACCGTTAGCTGCACCCTTTGGGGGTGGCTTGTATCTCAACCCACAGGTTGAGAACGGGGGTCCAGGGGGGCGTCTAACGGCAGCTCTTCTAACAGACTAGACAACCAAACCATTTACTCTTCCGGCCGAAGCCCCGGTGCCAGGCGAACCCCACGTCTGGGTGGGCAAGGCTCAGGGCAACATCAGACGCCCGCGCCAAAGCAGCCCGGCCGGGCACCTGCCGCCCAGGGCAGACCTTGCAACATGGAACAAATCATTACGACGAATAAACAGGGTGGGAAAAAGGATCCTGCAAAAGCGATCACACAACTGCAAAATGACCAGTTAGGACTGAAAGATTTCATGTGGAAACTTTTCTGCAGCTGTGACCACTTGTCTGTATTAACAACAGACCTGTTTTGTTTGGTTTGGGGGTTTGACAAATTCCAGGATCCCGTGCTGTGCTCTTGTCTCGTGGGAAAATAAGGGGAACTGTAACCCTATGGATTCTCCGTCACCTATTCTTTCATTTCCCCCATCCTCCCGAGCTGGCCCAGAGTCGTGGACTAGACGAGAAAGCCTCCGGGCTTCAACTGGGGAAGTCAGAGGAAAGGCTGATCTTGGCGGTGGTAAGCCAGTCACTGATGGAAATGAAGTCTGTCCACTCCGGAAACCCCTGGCTTTGGTGCTGGGGTATCATGTGCGACCGGAGGGTAAGAGGCGGGGCTGGGACCTGGATCGGCCTCCCCCCACCTTTGCCCAGTCTCCGGGCCTCACAGTTTCCAGAACTGCCTCTCCCAACCCCACGTCTCTGTTCTCATCCAATACCAATTAACGGCTCCATCAGAAGTGGTTGTTAAGTGCCCAGCGGTGACAAAGGCAAGGTACCGTACCAGGAAGAGAAACGGTGTCCTCTCCTCCAGGACAAATGTGAAGTTACAAGAAAACCAAAATCAGTTCAGAAAGACCAGTAGATGAGACCTTTGTGTTTTATTTTGTAAGCATAAGGAAAAGGATTTGGTATGATTTAAGCAAAAAGGAGAATGCTCTTGGTGCTTGAGCCCTGGAACCCAAGACACACACACACACACACACACACACACACACACACACGGTGATTTTTTTTTTTTTTAAGAAAAAAGGGTTTTTCTTTGGTTGATAACAGATTTGAAGACAACTAGAGTAGTAGAGTATATGTCTACCACCTTCTATCCATTGTTATTACATGGGATCCAGAGGGAAGATGAGGTTATCTGTCTCTTTCCAATTTCTACTTATGGACACTATCCTTGCTTGTCTTATAGTCACTGCAGTGGGTTGCATGGTGGCCTCCGACAAGATAGGTCTCCGTCCTAGCCACCAGGACCTGTGATGAGACCTTGTTTGGGAAAAGGGTCTTTGCAGATGAAAGTAAGTTAAGGTTCTCCAGACGAGACTATCCTGGATTATCCAGATGGGCCCTAAAAACAATGAGTGTCCTTATAAGAGACAGAAGAGGAGGTACCTGGCTGCCTCATTCAGTAGAGCGTGCAACTTGCGATCTCAGGGTGATGAGTTCAAGCCCCACCTTGGATATGGAGCCTATGTAAAGTTAAAAAGAGAGATAGAGAAATAGAAGAGGAGAAAAGGGACAGAGATTGGAGTGATACAGCCACAAGCCAAGGAACATCTGGAAACTGCAGGGTCTGGAAAAGGAAGGGAACACATCTCTCCTTAGAGCTTCTAGGGAGAGTGTGGTCCTGCCAACACCTTGACTTGAGACTTCTGGTCTCCAAGACTCAGAAAGAATACATTTCTGTTGTTTTGTGGTCTGTTTGTTAAGCAGACTCAGGAAACTAACATTGTCACCAAAGGCCTTTATCAGTTGCTTCTCCCTCAATCACTTATTCGTTCACTTCTTCAGGAAGAAAAAGCAAGTGATATGTCAGACACTGAGGGGCACAGAGCTGAAAAAGTAAATTTTTTGGTTGTTCTCGAGAGTTTTAAAATCTGTTATGACTGATGTCATTATAATGTGTCGGCACAAGAAGAAAGAGGTCAGTGCTTCCTGGGATGGTCATAATAGGGTTCAAGAGCAGAGACACATGAAATTTGAGGTGTTTGCTGTTTGAGCAGGTTGGGAAGATCGGGAAGGAAAGAAATCTTGCAAGAGAAACCAACACAAACAGAGGTATAGAGATATGAAATCATGTAGCCTCTATGGGAGTTGGTTGTTTTTAAGTAAAATTCCAAAGTAGGTGTGGTGAGAGAAGGGGTAGATAAGAACCAGATTATAGAGGGCCACACTAGCCAAGCTGAAGGGCTTAGAATGCATCGCAAGGCAAACAGGGGGCCACCAAGTGTCCTAAGCAGGGTGAGAACACCATCACTCCTGTATTTTATAAAGATCGTTCTGGTAGAGGTGGGAAGGGCGGCTTGGAGACTCGACCAAGGTGGAGGGATTTATTAGACAAGTGCTGACTTGGTCTAGGTGGCAGATGATAAGAGGCTGAACTCAGGCACAATTCTGAGGCTGAAGCACAGGGAGAGATAAAAATAGAAATTTACACAAGAGTCTAAGAACAGAGTCTCAGTCAGAAAAGTAGGAAGCAAACAAAGAAAATTCTATTATTGTAACCCCAAAAGATAAAGAGCTTCAAGAGGAGAGGACCAACTGAGAAGGCCACTGAGAAGCCCAGGAATGTGAAGACTGAGAGGAGTCCATTGTGTCTGTCACTGAAGAGACCATTAGTGACTTTGTCAGAGATGTTCCTTTGTCATCAACTACCAGTGTCAATTGCTGGCAAAGTCCATCAGCATCAGCAAAGTGGGGGGCAGGGGGGTCAATAGATCAGCAGCTGTCAGAGTGTGTTTCCTGCACTTTCCTTAGCATCATCCTAGAATTCAGAAATGCAAATTCTCAGGCACCACTCCTATCAAATCAGATAGTTGTGGGGGGGGGGGGGGTAGAGGCCACAAAGTCCACGTTCTAACCAGCCCGCCAGCTATCAGATACTTGCTAACGTTAGAGAACCACCTACTCAACACCAGACAGGGCCTTGCTACTGAGAATGATCCGTGGACTGGCAACATCAATACCATTTGGGATCTTGGTACAAATTCAGGATTTTGAACCCCACACCTGACCCACCCAATCAGAATCTGCAGTTTTGTTTTTTTTTTTTTTTTTTAACAGGTTCAGATGGACATTGGAGTCTGGGAGACACCGCTGACGGATTTCAATCTCAATAGCTTCCTTGCCCAACATCTCAAGTTACGTATGACATAAATCCAGTGAGTTGCTAATTCGGAAAATGGGAGAGAATTCGATATAACACACCCAAATTTCCTCCTGTCGAATGGAATAAGAAATAAGAGATAGACAAGAGGCTATGGCTTGGAGGAGCCCAGGAATATTCCTGGGACAATCAGCATAATGTAGGTGCTTTCTAGCTCTCTGGCATTCCGTTCCAAGGTATAGAGTATATGTTCTTCTTCAAAAAGCCAAAAAACTTACTTACTGAAGTTCATGTCATCATTGGAGGACACTAGGGCTGTATCCCATAAAGTCTCTTGCTGTCCTTGACAGAGACATATACGGGAACAGAAAAATCTCTATATGACTGAACAGGGAATTGTTTATGCTAGAAGACCAAGACCATTAAGAGCTGTACAATTCACTATATGTAAGATATAGCTCAGTAAAAAAAAAAAAAGAAAAAAAAGAGCCAAGAACGATTCCATTTATTTTGTGTGAATATAGGTTAACCCAGAAGTTCTCAAAGTGTCCTCACACCAACGGTCAGTGTCTGTGTCCCCTCCAGCTCGTTAGAATTGGCACTGAGCTCCACTGCCTTCAGACCTACTGGCCATGATCTCCGTAGATGGGACTCAGGAGATTGTCTTGCCCAGCCTTCCAGTTGATTCCGATGCACATCACGGCCTGAGCAGCCCCGATGATCTGGCACCAGAAACGCTTCATAGAAAACCCTTCTGCCCGGAGCGTCTCCTGTTTGCCTCTTCAACTCTTCTCCATTTAAGTTTCATTTATCTTTCATGTCCCTTCATGGCTCCTTCTTTCCTCCTTCCTCTTTTTTCTTCCTCTATCTACCTATGTCTTTCCGTTCTACTTTTTCACTTCCTATTTCTTTCCTAGCTCACTTTAGCTCCGAACTGCCCCCATCTCGAAGATGCATACAAATCTAGCACTTCTGCTCAAAAGTTTGCCAGCCTAAGCAAGTCTATCAGATACCCATGCTCAGCATTATGAGAGAAACGAAACAGTACATCAGCCGCTTTGTCCTTGAAACAATGCAGCTTGCAGAAATGACAGTATAAAACCAGCCATTGTACAGTTCTGTGGTATTAATGCGGTTGCAATTAGCAAGAGCACTCATGATAGTCATGTGCTAATTGTCCACAAAATGTCTGATGGTACAGAAGAGTACAAGATCCCCGTCTACAGGCAGCTTACCTGAACAATGGGCCTTGTTTTAGGGTTCAGGGTTCACCACAAGAGGTGGCTAATAAGCGCAGCAAGAACAAATATTAATAGCATTAATATTAATAAAAAGTGTTCTTTTGTTCAACTAAAATAGTCTTTATTATATAACCTACTGTTGATGATGTAATTGCTCATAATTATTTGGTAGTAAATGTGGTCCAGGCCTTTTTTCCATGAGTGTGACAGTTATTAGTATACTAAATCTGCCACAACCCTATGAGTTCCGTACAATTACCATCTCCATTTTACAGATGAAGAAACGGAGGTGTGGAGAGGCTAAACAACTCGTCTGGGGTCTCATTGCTGAGAAGTACTGGAGATGGGATTTGCTCACAGGGTCCTATATATACCCTTTGGGACCCAGATCAGAACCACTGAGTTATATATTCATTTGCTTCTTGGTGCAAATGAATTCAGCTACACAAGGCACATTTGAATTTTACACTCTTTCGTATTTCACACTAAGAGACCAGATTTATTAAATATTTTCATGTCCTAATACTTTTAGTTGGAAAGAATATGGTATAGTGGGACAAACCCTGGACTGGAGGCCAGGAGTCCTCAGTTGTAATCTTATTGTTATAGGCAACTAGCTGGATGATTATGGGAAACTCATGGGTTTAACCTCAACAGGTAAAAATATCCTTTCCTGTAAAAAGAGAGTATTACATTTCATTAGATCATATTTATGGTTCTCTCCAGATCCAATAGTCTATGAATTCTAAGAATAAAACATAGTCCCAGGGACTAATTAAATTTGGGAATATAATGGTACACAGAAGCATAATTAATCAATTTTCTAATTATTCCTTTAGCTATAATATAAACAAGTAATATGGCATAGTTCTGGATTACTAAGGCAGAATGACGTGTTTGCTGCTACATGTGTGCACAGCATGCACAGAAGTACCTAGAGCCTAAGTACATTTGCTCGATACAGGGATGCCTGGGTGGCTCAGTCGCTTGTGTGTCTGTCTTCTGCTCAGGTCATGATCCCAGAATCCTGGGATGGAGCCCTGCATGGGGCTCCCTGCTCAGCTGGGAGCCCGCTTCTCCCTCTCCCTCTGCCCCCTCACCCTCCACTCACACACGCTCTCTCTCCCTCAAAAATAAATAATAGATGGTAGATAGATGATAGATAGATGATAGATAGATAGATAGATAGATAGATAGATAGATGATAGATAGATAGATAGATAGATAGATAGATAGATAGATAGATGATAGATAGATGATAGAATATAAAAAAGGGTAGAAGTGACAAATGGTGTTGGTTTCCTATTGTTGCTGCAATAAATTATCACTAACATAGTGGCTTAAAACAAAACAGATCTATTATCTCATAGCTCTGGAGGTTAGAAAACTATAGTGTGTTTCACGGAGCTAAAATCAAGGTTTCAGGGATCCCTGGGTGCCTCAGCCGTTTGGTGCCTGCCTTTGGCCCAGGGTGTGATCCTGGAGTCCCAAGATTGATTCCCGCATCGGGCTCCCTGCCTTGAGCCTGCTTCTCCTCCCTCTGCCTGTGCCTCTCTCTGTGTCTCTCATGGATGAATAAATAAAATCTTTAAATAAATAAATAAATAAATAAATAAATAAATAAATAAATAAAATAAAATCAAGGTTTCAGTAGGGCTGCATTTTTTTTCTGGAGGTCCTGTCGGGGAATAATTTCCTTGACTTTCCAGCTGATGGGGGCTGCCCACATTCCTTGGCTGATGGCTCCCTCCATCATTTTCAAAGCCAGCAATAAATAGTAGGTTCATTTCTCACATCACATCACTCTGACCTCTTCTGCTCCTCTCTTCCACACATAAGGACCCTAGTGATTAGATTGAGCCCCCCTGAATAACCCAGGATCACCTCTCCATCTGGGGATCCCTAACTTACATCTACAAAGTCCTTTTGTTATGTGACATAAAGCATTAATAGGTTTTGGAGACTAGAACATGAGCTCCTCAAAAGAAGCCATTTTGTGCCTAGAATGGGGGATATTTTAGGGCCCCCCAGGAAGCCCTCTGTTTCATATATTTAAAAACAAAACAGAGTTTGTAGCGAAGAGGAAAAATATGCAATTACGGAATACAGTAATATTAATGAAGTTTACAGGTAGACAAGGAAGTGCGGATGTCTTACTGAATATTTTCCAGAGTTGATGTTGTTTTGAGCACAAAAGAATGTTAGACCCCAAAAGACCTCAGGGGTGATCGAGTGAAGTCAACCCTCTTTAATTTATATATGCAGAAACTGAGGCTCAGAGGGGCCAGGGGCTTGCCAGTGACTGATAGAAGTGAGCTTAGAACCTCCTGGCAGGAAAGGCCTCAGGTGTGGGCCTCTTCTGTGACATCTTACGGCTGTCTCTCATTGTTTTCACTCTACCAATAACGTCTTAGACTTTTGTGTAAAATTTCTTAGCTTAGCGCTTAAGGAAGAATCTTAGCTAAATGGCCTTTGGCATTTCACGCAACTCAGACACACTTTCACAGCTAATATTAACAATTAGAACGGGCCTCTGACTCTTCCTTCTTCTTTGGGGAAGTAAGTGGAAGAGCATAGAACTGCAGAAAGAAAAAAAAGTCTTGGTCTTTTGATTGCCACGTGACGATGAAGAGGAGGAGGACAGCTATGCTGTGGAAAAGAAAGTAGCTAAACCACAGAGGAGAGACTCATGGAAAAAAATTTTGTAAATACCTTTTCTTACCCTTAAAATGTGTCACATGAATGCCTTACCTATCATGAGGAGATTTCACTCCATATGGGCTGTTTATGAAGCAGAAATTATATTAAACACAAAACACGTAAGAATAACAACAAACTAAGTTGACTCCGTAAAGTATGTATGCCACAGTTTTTCTTGGCCAAATCCTTGTTTTGGGAAGGAAAATCGTAACTTCTGCATGGCATAGACCAAAGAGAGGGCAGTGCCAGCCCTAAACATAGGCGGCATGAGCAGCACTGTGAACCTTCCCACCCTCTTCTTAAAAAGTAGAAAATTTTAGCCTTTCCTTGGAGAAGGGCAGCAAAGCCCTCTGAAACATAGCTGCTAGAAACCCAACCCTTAGGAAACTACACTGACAGATTAAAGGTTAAAGAGTATATGATGCTTTCAAACGGTGCCAAGAAAACATTGTTGAAATACAAAATCCATCCCAGTCTTTCTTCTTTAATTTCATCTTAGCAAGCTAGTAATGGAAAGAAATTTTCCAAAGTAAATTTGTTGTAGAGCACCTACTAGAATTCTAGTGCAGAGTCATCATGGTGAGACTCATGTCCCCAGATTCTAATTAGCTTTGCAGTGCATCACTCATAATATGAATAAATAGTCAAGGATCCTCAGATATTTGGTTAAAACCCCTAGCAAGGTATGGGAAGGGAAAACAGCACATAGGGGGAAAATGCAGTAAGCAGAAGCACAAATAAGTTTTTTTTTTTAAAAAAAAACTAAACTATAGACAGGAAGGAAGGGAGGGAAAGAAGGATGGAAGGATGGAGAGAAAGAGAAAGGAGGAAAGAAAGAAAAATAAATTTAAAAAGAGCCCTGGAAATTAAAAAATGTATATGGAAAAATAAAATAAAGCAAAAACAAGAGAAAGTTTGGAAGATAATATTGAGAAATATCTCCAAGAAAGTAGAACAAAAAGAGAAAGAGGTTGAAAATAGTGGAGAAAAGATAAGTTACTCAGAGAATCAATCCAGGAGATCAATATCTGAATAATAGAAATTCTGAAAAGAAAGCTCAGATAAAATGGCAGAGAGGATATTATTAAAGAAATAATATAAGAAGCTACCAAAAAGGGGTGCCTGGCTAACTTAGTCAGTGGAGCATGCGACTCTTGATCTTGGGATTGTGAGTTCAAGCCCCACATTGGGTATAGAGAGAATTTTAAAAAAAAGAAAAAGAAGCTACTGAAGAATATTTGCTACCAAAACAAGAAAGTAAAATAAGAGGAAGATTTGAGATACTGAAAAACAGGGATATAAGAAAAGGAAGAGAGGTGCCAGGATGGCTCAGTAGGTTAAGCATCTGCCTTCAGCTCAGGTCATGATCCCCGGGTCCTTGGGTGGAGCCCTGCATGGGGTTCCCTACTCAGTGAGGAGCCTGCTTCTACCTCCCCCTGCTCTTGCACTCTTACTCTCCCTCTCAAATAAATAAATAAAATCTAAGAAAGAAAGAAAGAAAGAAAGAAAGAAAGAAAGAAAGAAGAAAGAAAGAAAGAAAGAAAGAAGAAAGAAAGAAAGAAAGAAAGAAAGAAAGAAAGAAAGAAAGAAAGAAAGAAAGAAAGAAAGAAAAAGAAAGAAAAAGGAAGGAGTCAAAGGACTTCTAGATTGATGACAGAGGAAAAGTGAAGGTGACCAATGTTGGGCAGTTATTTTTAGATGGGGGGAAACTACATCAGTCAGAACAGGCTAAGTTGTGCTGCAATAATAAACAACTCCCAAAAACTCAGTGAATTAAAACATCAGAGGTTAATTTCTCTCTCACTCTACATTTCCACTGGAGATTAGCTTGGTTAGCAGACCATCTTTGCTCACTATAGTCATTTAAGAACTGGGCCCAAAAGGTAGTCTCCTTAAAGCTGATCACAAATGACCACCACCTCAATAGCAAGGACAAGAAGGACATCTCTAGGATTTTAAAAAAGTGAAATATACATATTACTTTAATTGTCCATATTGACATAAATTTTGTAGTCCTGTTGGAATGTTTAGAGTTCAATTATTGTGACGCTTACACACACCAAAAAAACAAACAAAACAAACCAAAAAACAAAACAAAACAAAAAAACAAACCTTCAGCAAAAGAGAAAAAAATAAGGTCATACAAGAGAGGGTATGTAATCATATACCCTTTTATCTTAGTTTGGAACAAAATTCTTAACCATGTCAAGATCAACAAAAAAAAATCATAATACAACAAATAGGAGTAAATGAGGATCAAGAAGTATGTGTGGGGATAAAAAAAAAAAGGGAAGTATGTGTGAAGATGACAAGGGAGCTAAAACCTTATCTTTTGAAGCATAAAATTAATAGGAAATAAAATAAATGGGAAAATAAAAAGAGAAGTACAAGAATAGTATTAAAAATATAAAAACAAATATTACTAGAAATGACTTAAGGATTGGAAAACATTTGTCATTGTGGAATAACTTTTCAACTGTGTCATTTCTGGATTCATTTCAATTAATTGATTTTTCCCCCTCATTTTAAGCTGTATTTTCTTGCTTATTTGAGTGCCTGTTAATTTTTATTTTATTTTATTTATTTATTCATGAGAGACACAGAGAGAGAGGCAGACACATAGGCAGAGGGAGAAGCAGGCTCCCCGGGGACTCGATCCCTGGACCCTGGGGTCATGACCTGAGCCGAAGGCAGACGCTCCACCACTGAGCCACCCGGCTGTGCCGAATGCCTGTTAATTTTTTATTGGATGTCAGATATTATGAATTTTACTTCGTTGGGTCCTGGATGTTTTCGTATTCTCATGAATATTCTTGATTTCGTCGTGGGCCATGGTGAGGTCCCCCAGAGCCCCTTGGGCCTTGTTTTCAGGGGCAGGACTGAATGAATGTCCTGTTGGTGGAGACTAATGGTGCCACCCAGGACCCCTTGAGGGTTCTACATGGTACCCTGTGTGTTGGGAGATCTTTCCACCCAGGGTGGCAGGAACACAAGCTGTTCTCACCTTGTGTGAAGTGTGGGGATTGTGTGCTCGACGGTTTCCTGAAGGTCCTTCCCTGACCCCAGAGAGTGAGTCCGCACAGGAGGCTGCTCCTTACCCAGCCGCAGATTTGCCTTCAGCTCTTTCATCTGAGCTCCTCTGCCTCGAGAATTCCAGCAGCCTTGGAGCCTTTGGATTCTGGGCTCAGTATCTTGAATTTGAGGAGCCCTCCAGGCTGTTCAGTTCTCCCCCACCGGCCTTCAACCTGAAACTCTCTCTGTAGCAAACAGGCCTCTGTAGGGTCCTCCTCACTGATGTTTCCTTCTCTCTGGGGTCACGCTTCTGCACCACCTGTTGTCTGAAGTCTGAAAATCATTGTCCTATATACAACACTTGATCTTAACCAAAAGGCCAAGAAGCGATCATTGTCCTATACACAAAATCTCTACAAAATCAATTGAATTCCTTAGCTCCAGAGAGACAAAATGTTAAAAATCTAGGTTTTCAAAGAGATACCATTACAACACGGACGAATCACACACACATCATATTAAATAAAAGAAACAAGACAGAGAATGCATAAAGATCCCATTCATATGAAGTTCAGAAACAGCCACGACTAAACTACATTCTTTAAGATGGTAAATGTAGGTGTTAAAACTGAAAGCAAAGTACATATCTAATTACTTAAAGAGTCAGCATCGTGGTGACTTCTGGGGACGGGCTGAGAGGTTGCAACTAGGAATATTTGCTATGGGGCTGGAAATATCATATGGTTTGACCTGAGGACTGTTAAAATGGATATTCATTGTAAGGTGATTTGCTAAACTGTACCTACATGTGTCTTTTATAGAAGTACATATCTATATAATTTGGACTTCATGATTAAGATAGTAAATAATATATCTGTAATAATAACAAAAATATAGTCATCTATCTGTAATCTAACAAATATAATACCCCCGTGGATAAAATTATGTAAGACATTAAAGAAAATCCTTTAAAGAATATTCAGAGATACACTGCATACACCTGGAGGAAAATTTAATATTATAGGCATGACAGTTCTCACTAAATTAGCTTATAGATCCAAAATAACCCAAATGAAATCCTAACACGGATTTTTGTGGGATTGACAAATTTATTCCGAATTCATGTGAAACTATAAATGGCCCAAAATTGTCAGGATACTCCTGAAAGAAGTAAAATGTTGGAAGTCTTAGAACTATGGTAATTAGGGTGGTGGGGTCCTAACACAAGAATAGACAAATAGACTGATAGAACAAAACATAGAGCCTGGAAACAAACCTATGAGTATACGGAAATGTGATCTGTGATAGATCGTAATAGTAGCTCAAAGAAGAAACAAGGGGCTATTCCATAAAATAATGTAGGGACAAATTGGAATATATATGGAATAAAACAGAACTGGATTTCTACTCCAGACCAGTTTCAGAAATCAGTTGCAAATTGATTAAATACTTAAATTCTACAAGTTCTTAAAACTTTTGAAAGATGGAACTGTAAAGTTTTCAGGAGACAATATGTAAGTAAATACATCTTTACTGCTTTGAGTTAGGGAAGACGTAAAAATGTGCAAACTGTAAAGAAAAGGATTGATAGATCCAGGCTTTAGAAACACTACCTCTCAAAAGGTATGTGGAGAGGATGCGAATATGTTCATAGAATAGCCCGGGAGGCGCACACATACAATAACCTGACTTATGACAAAGATGTCATTGCAATTCAGTGGAAAATATTCTCAATCAATTGTGCTGGCTCATTTAGGTATCAAGATAGAAAAAATTAGGAAACCCGACTTCCTCACACCATAGTACCAAAAAATTCCAAAATGTGTCATAGGCCAAAACATGAAGATTGAAACAAACTTCTAGATGAGAACATATAACCTTGGTGTAGACCAAGATCTCATAAACATGAATCTTTAATGTAATGTTAAACATTATTATAAAAAATTGTATGTTGGATATCATTAAAATTAAGAACATACTTATTAAAAGACACTATGAGGATGCCCAAGTGGCTCAGCGGTTGAATGCCCTGGGTTCTGGGATCGAATCCCACGTCAGGCTCCCCTGCAAGGAGCCTGCTTCTCCCTCTGCCTGTGTCTCTGCCTCTCTCTGTGTCTCTCATGAATAAATAAAATCTTTAAAAAAAAAAAAGACACTATGAGGAGAAGCAAAGGGTAAGTCTTAAACTGAGAAGATAGTTACATTCTTCTTAAAATATATTTTCTCATTGTAAGTTTAGCTGAGAAAATATATTTACAAAACATAACTGACAAAGGATTAGCATCCAAATGTTTGAAAATTTTCTATATATTTTAAGAAGAATATAAGCAGGGGCACCTGGGTGGCTCAGATGGTCAAGCATCCTGACTCTTGATTTCGGTTCAGGTGATGATCTCCGGGTGGTGGGCTCGAGCCCTGCATCAGTTCCAGCTGAGCATGGAGCTTGCTTAAGATTTTCTCTCTCCCTCTATCTTCTTCCGCCCTTCCCCCTGGCTCACGCACGCCTGCTCACGCTCTCTCTCTCTTGATCTCTCTCTAAAAAAAAAAAAGAAGAAGAAGAAGAAGAAGAATGATATAACAACCCAAGAGAAAAATTGGCACAATTGAAAAGAAAACCAAAATGTATGAAAAAATATTAAAAGATGTTCAATCTTGTTAGTTATCATTGGAAATGCAAATTAAAATCACAAGATACCATTTCCAAACCCTACAGAAGCAACATTTTTACATTTATTGATATCAGGGAGTGGGGGCGGGGTAAAAAAGGGTGAAAGGGAGGGAAAAAGACACAGGCTTCCAGTTATGGGAATAAGTAATCACAGGGAATAAAAGGCAGCGCGTGAGGAATACAGCCAATGACATCATATCGGTGAGAGAAAGGACGGAGGGTAACTATGCTTGTGGCGAACACAGCAGAATGTATGAACTTGTCAAATCACTACGTCGCACACCTGAAACTAAGGTCGTTAGTTAAAATAATAATAAACGCTCATGGATATCAAACGTTGGCAAGGGCTGTGGAACAATCAGAACTCAAATTCCATTGGTAGCACTTTGGATTCTCATTTACGATCAAGTAGAAAAAATAGACAAAACTAAACTGTGTGCTGATTTTGATCATGTTTTATATTTAAGTTGGGCAGAGCGCACAGACGTATTTGTCACTTTTCACAAATTCACACATTCACTGTCTATATAGTACTCATATTAAGAAAAAAAAATGAACATGTTTTCTTTAGGGTCAGAGCAGAACTAAGCAATTTCTTAAATATCTTTTTTTTTTTTTTAAGTAATCTCTACACCCAACATGGGGCTCACCCCCAATTCTGAGATCAAGGGTCACGCACTCTACTGGTTGAGCCGGCCAGCCGCCTCTTAAATATCTTCTGATTCCAGTAAATCAAAGGGGTTTTGATGTTATCAGTAAAGGTCTTCCCACCTAGCTTTAATATTCTAGTTATCGGTGCATTCATAAGTTGGAAGCCTGAGAAATATTATGTAGAACTTGAACTAATAGGGACCCTTTATCTTTGGTAACACAATGCTGGGAAAGATACCATTTTGCACCCCTGCTTCCCGCACCCCCCCCGCCCCCCCCCCCCCCCCCCGCCAAAGCATGTGAACAAAATGTTCAAGGTCATTGAAATAATTTACTTTACAAAAGTTGTACCAAACAGGGGGCTGGAGGGCAGGGAGAAAGAAAGAGAGGGGCAGATAAGGTTTGATTCCCAAGGACCTTCTGATACATGAACAGTCCGTTGGACAATTAGTATCTTGACAAAGCAAATAGGTCAGGAATCATTCCACCCTGTTGGGGTTGCATAAACCTACCACAGAGGGAAAGGCAGGGAGAATGGGCCTGGGCAGCTCGAGCTGCACCGAGCTTTCAGATTGTCACTCTCTTTACACACGACACGTTCAGAAGACAAATTCCGAGCAAATTAAAATCTAGTCCCACAAAAATGTCCTTTTCTACTAGTAGCTATCAAGACACTTATAAAAAAAACTCCTTTCACAGGACCTTTGGAATAATGAACTATCTCTGACTTGGCCAGGATTATTAACCCTTAGAAACTAAGAACACCTGCCACACTTCTTCAAAACGCCTGCAAGGACACTTGGGTATGTACGTGGTGATTTTCTTTTGGTTATAGGCATGACTTAGCGTAGGGACCTTCTGGAAATTGTCCATTTCTGTAGCGTGAACTAGCTTTGTCCTTTCATTAAGTATCACTTATCCTCCAGCATAATGAAATTACCCCATTTACCCTTTATGAGATATGTCAGTATTATCAACATTGCCTTTTCTCCTCATTCTTACCCCTTTGTCCCCAGACTCAAAGCTCAGCTAACCTTGTGAATCGGGCATGTGCCTAACTCCACTCGCAGGTTCCACCTGAAATCCATCCCCCAATACCTTGAGCTCCTGTCAAACACTGACTCGTCATGCTGTTTCAGCGAACCAAGGGGAACAAAAATCTTGCTGTTTTAAAACAAAACAAAGGGGGATGGGGGTGACTGGGTGACGGGCACTGAGGGGGGCACTTGATGGGATGAGCACTGGGTGTTATTCTATATGTTGACAGATTGAACACCAATAAAAAATAAATTTATTAAAAAAATAAATAAATAGAATAAATAAATAAAACAAAACAAAACCAAAAAAAAGGTCCCTTAAGTATGATTCCTTATCTATACTACCTCATAAATCTGAAATTGAAATTCATGTTGCTTCTTAAATAGTTTTCCTGTTTTGTTTTGTTTTTTTTTTCCCCATTTCTATGATACTGAGGAGCTGAGGAACAAGATATTTGTGAAAGCAGGATCCCTGGGTGGTGCAGCGGTTTGGCGCCTGCCTTTGGCCCAGGGTGCGACCTTGGAGACCCGGGATCGAATCCCACATCGGGCTCCCGGTGCTTGGAGCCTGCTTCTCCCTCTGCCTGTGTCTCTGCCTCTCTCTCTCTCTCTCTGTGACTATCATAAATAATAAATTAAAAAAATAAAATAAAAAAAAGATATTTGTGAAAGCCAAGGTGGCTTCCTGACAGCCTGAGGTCTGCTGGTTCCAGGCCACCAGCCTCCTCCTGGACACACACGACGCTCCGTAAAGACGAACACTCTTGTCACCCGAGGATGTCATCATCGGTGCGGCCCAACCTGTTCATTTGATTCAACACAGTCTCTGTTACTTTTACCCCATTTACAATGCAGTTGGATGGCTTCTTGGTTAGATCGCTGTCATTTTTCTGTCCATTGTCGTGCCCTTTTGTCCCGCTATTTTGACATTATCCTGACCTTTAAATGGAGAGTCCTTTGTATAGAAAAATGGTCTGTGGAAGGAGCAGCGGTGCCTCACTGACTCTTACACCTCCCAGAGGGAGAGACAGCTACTTGTGAGATGCCCCCCACCCCCCACCCCCGGGTACAGTTGCTAAATAGCAAACGAAAATGCTTTGATCTCCCTGAAAACATCTACCAAAGCGTATGCCCCCTGTACGCTCCATGACTGAATCCTTGACTACAGGGTTTGTTCTAAAATCGATGGGGAATTTCGGCTGTACATCGTGTAAAACAAAATAGATAAAATCTTGCTAAAACTGGAATGCCCGGGTGGCTCAGCGGTGGAGCGTCTGCCTTCAGCCCAGGGCGTGATCCTGGAGTCCCAGGATCGAGTCCCACGTTGGGCTCCCTGCATGGAGCCTGCTCCTCCCTCTGCCTGTGTCTCTGCCTCTCTCTCTCTCTGTGTCTCTCATGAATAAATAAATAAATAAATCTTTTTTTTTTTTTTTTAAGAAAGATTGTTATAAAAAAAAATCTAGCTAAAAGGAAAATCGAAGTAGTAGAATGAGGCAAAGTTATGAAGCGTATTTTCTGGAACGCTGATATGTTCTAGGGTAGGTTAGGCCTCCCCCTCTTGGAAACTGTGTTTTTTAAATTGTAACATTTCCAAGTAGACAAGGTCGGTAAGAAAGAGGACTGAGAGAGTAGATGCGCAGAAAGAAGGAAAAGAACAAAACTTTGATGGCCTTTGTAACCCACGTTTGGTGCCTGTTATAGAGTGGACACCCAGTTCACTCTACGGTTGTACATAAACAAAATAGTGGGGTTTATAAATTATTAGGTACTGGGTGATCCAATTTCATTATTTTTAAATCTACACATCTTTTAAAAAATCTACACATGCATCTGAAGAAAGTACCCCCCAGAAGATGGGCATATACCAAATAGATATTTTTAGTTACAGGCTTGCATATGTTTTATCTTTTTTTTAATTTTCAAAAAATATACATGCTTATATATAAGATGCATATAGTTTTACAACATACACTCAACAGATACACTATGTACTGTGTGTGTGTGCATATTTCAGAGGTGGGTACATACGTGCCCTATACTTGATATATACTGTTATTAGTGACAATAGAAATTATTTTTGATTTAAAAAATAGATTATTGGGATCCCTGGGTGGCTCAGCGATTTAGCACCTGCATTTGACCCAGGGTGCGATCCTGGGGTCCCGGGATCGAGTCCCACGTCGGGCTCCCGGTGCATGGAGCCTGTTTCTCCCTCTGCCTATGTCTCTGCCTCTTTCTCTGTGACTATCATAAAAAAATAAAATAAAAATAAATAAATAAATAAATAAATAAATAAATAATAGATTATTTCATCGTGACTCAAGTGGTTCCTAAGTTGAACTTTGAAAAATTTGACAATTCATTTCATTCATTCATTTATCCAAACATTTATAGTTGATTATGAGCATTTACGTATGCCGGGCCCTCTTAGGCCGGGGACCAAGGACACAGTACAAGATACACGCTGTCCTGTTCTCAGGCGACTAAGAGGCAAGTCCCAAATCCACAGAAGCCGGCCGTCTCCCCACACTCTATAGATTTTCAACAGATATTTGTTGAGCGACTTTTATGTGCAGAGCCCTGCGTTCAATCCTCAGGAGATGAAAAGAAGAGAGAAATGGGGAGAGTCATAGGCTGGGACAGTGAAGACCGGTGAAATGGGGGGTGCGTGTGAATAAGTCGTCGTCCTCCTGAGCGGACCTATTCCAAGCGCTTCGTGGGTAGGGACTCATTCAGTGCTCACAACGGCCTCATCCAGAAAGGTCTACTGTTTCACCCCCATGTGAAAGGTGAAGATACTGGGGCTCGGACAGTGTAAGTGTCCTGCACCGCAGCGCTCAGCTAGGAAATGGTGACGCGGGCATGTGAACCCAGGCTACCCGGCCCCCAGCACCCAAGCTCTAAGCCACGGCTCTGCAAACACGAAGATTTGCAAAGAAACAGGAGCGAGCACATTCCAGAACGGAGGGAGAGGCGTCAAGCACGTTCGGCAGGAGGCCTGTGGGAGGGATGTGACCGACCGTGGGCCAGGCTTTACAGAGGACGTACACGATGTAGCACCCTGAAGAAGAAACTTGAGTGACGGGAGTCTGGGAGCTTGGCACACCCAATTCCGAATAGACCCACTAAAGCTAAGGCTAAAGAGGAGGAAAATCGAATGCAAGAGTTTGAAGCCAAGTGGGCCGCAAAGACACCAGGAGGTGAAGAGATGTTGGTTCTGAAATACTTCGGAGTGATCCAACTTGAGAAGCCACGCGTGGGGGGCCCCAGCTACCTCCAGGCAGGGGACCGCTGGGCCTGGAAGCGGGCCGGGCCTCTGGGCCCGCCGGGGCCGAGCTGCAGGGAGAGAGCTCCGGGTGGGAAGGGCCGTGGGCCTGGCGACGCCACGAGTGGGCCAGACGGGGAACCAGGGCGGTGGTCACCAGGCCAGGATGAAGCCACCAGGTGATGGAGAAGCAACAGGAGGAGGCGTGGATCCGGGGGGACAAGCAGTGGGGAGTCTCCCCGAATGGAAACAGGAGGGGGAAAAGAAAAATCAATCACAAAACAACCCAGATCAAAAGGAAGATTTTAAAGAGTTTTTTAAAAAAAATCACTATTTCATATTTTTCACACACCCTCCGTAACGCCTGAAATATGTCCCTTCAGAAGTTTCCGTGATCTCAGACTACAGAAACTGCCCATGTTCCAATGAGACAAAAATTGAATTCTTAGGTACACTTTTTTTTTGTTTGTTTTTTAAAGAAAACAACTGCGATTGCAGTTTCTAGTAATCACAATACGAAAGCACGACAGTATTGAACTTTCTGGGAGGTTTCTGAAGCCGGAGCCCGGAGGCCACTGACTCAGCGTTGCTGCTTCCCGGGCGCACCCGCTCCTCTCCTCGGGCCGGGCCGCAGGTCACAGGGATTGAACATCAGGATCTGAGCTCGGCTCTGCTCCGTGGGATCCCAGACACACGATGCCCAGCGCTGAGCCAGGGCCTCTCGGCTGGCAGGTGACGCTCGTTGCACCAGCCACGGCAGGTGTGAGCCTGGCGGCCGGGAGGGGACCTGGGAGAGCGCCCCCCGCGCGGCCTGGGTCACAGGGAGCCTGCACTTGGGCCCCGTCCAGGAGAACCCTGTGGCAGTGGGCGCCTCAGAGTCTGGCATCAGAAAAGCAGTTCCTTCTTACGAATCAGTTATTTTATTTTATTTTATTTTATTTATTTTATTTTATTTTATTTATTTTATTATTTTATTTTATTTTATTATTTTATTTTATATTTTATTTTATATTTTATTTTATTTTATATTTTATTTTATTATTTTATTTTATTTTATTTATTATTTTATTTTATTATTTTATTTTTTATTTTATTTATTTTATTATTTTATTTTATTTTATTTTATTTTATTTTATTTTATTTTATTTTATTTTATTTTATTTTAAGCCTTACCCAACAGGAAAAGGCACCGGGGAGGGAATTCTCTCAGGTGGGCAGGTGGGCAGGTGGGCAAGCTTCTGCTCCGGCTTCTGCTCCGGCTCACAGCCCTCGGTGTTTAGGGTCACCACAAGCACGGAAAAGGGATGGAGTGCTCAGTGGTTCCAGAGAGTGACCCCCGTGACCTACTACTCACCGGCTCCCTCCCCGCAACCTCCTGTACCCCTGCCGCCCCCTGCGCCCCTGCACCCCCTGTACCCCCTGCAGCTGCTGCCGAGGTGGAGCAGGCCCTTTCCTGTGGTCCCGGCGGGGCAGGGCCTGGGGTACCTGGTGTCCCTGCAGTGGTGTGACCCCGAGGCCAGGACCGGGCACCTGTACCGTCCTGGAGCCCCGTGTCTGTGGGCGGGGAAGTCAGGGCCCAGGCAGGACGTGGTGGGTGTGCACCCAGGGGTGCGGCTGCATTGGCCGCTGCACTAGCCTCCGGGAGCATCAGGGGCCGGGGTCCAGCACCTCCAAGGCCGCCTGCCCCCTGCCTCCACCCGCCCCCCCCCTGCCCCTGGCCCACGGGAGGGAGGGACATGCCCCCTGCACAAGGCCTGGCCTCCCGCTCGGTGCCCCTACTCTCCCGAGAAGCCTGGGCCCAGGGCAGACGTGCGGGGGCAACACACACCCTCAGCCCTGCAGCAACCCAGAGCTCTAGCTAACTTCTGGTTTTCTTTTTCTTTTATTATTTTTATTTTTAAAAATATTTTATTTATTTATATTCATGAGAATCACAGAGAGAGGCAGAGACCCAGGCAGAAGGAGAAGCAGGCTCCCTGCAGGGAGCCGGATGTGGGACTCGATCCTGGGACCCCGGGGTCACGGCCTGGGCCGAGGGCAGACGCCCAGCCGCTGAGCCCCCCAGGCGCCCCCACTATTATCCTTCTTAACCTGGCTTCAAGAAAATTCCATGTCTTAGGATGGTGAGGGCCTTGAGAACTGAGCAACAGCAGACGCCAATTAGCTGGGCGCCCTGCCTGTAACAGGCTTGAGGGCTTTCAAGTCATTTTATGAATTTAAAATAAGTCATAAAACTTAACTTTGGCAACTTGTTCTAATAAAGCATTTCCCAGGAGGGCGAGAGGACCGGGACTGTTGCTGCGTGGTTTAGGGCTGCGAGTCCCACCGGTGCATGCGGCTCGGTCGGTGGGGCCGGGCGGCCGGGAGCGGGGTGCCCCAGGTGCCCACCGCCCAGCGCCCCCCAGGCCCAAGCAGCCGGGCAGGACAGGCCACGCTTGGTCCCGCCTCAAGGAGCTGGTGGCAGTGACAGGTGGCTGCCCGGCGCTCCGGCCTCTGCCCCCGCCGCCCCGACCCCGAACACCTGCTGCGCCCGCACCCCCACCCCGGGCATTTCGCAGGCTGGCCCTGTAAAGCCAAGGCACTAGCTGCCCCACCTGGCTTTGCCCATCACCCTGACTGACACGGCTGTTTCCCCAGTCATCCAGACACAAAGACTGGGGGTGCATCTGCATTCCACCCTCTGGCTGCTCCTGCCGGGCCTTGCTCTTTGGAATCAGTCCCCGAGTCCCCGAGTCCCTGAGTCCCCCTCAGCCTTCGCACCTGTGCCAAGGCCGCAGCGCTCCTGCCCAGCACCACCTCTTCCCATTCTCCCTGCCTCCAGGCTCTCCCCGCCTTGCATACCACTCCTACCACTCCGCAGAAATCTTCCCAAAATATCTCTTTGATCCTGTCACTCACTTGCTCCGGCACTTTTGAGTAACTAGCCTTTGCTTTCAGAAGACTCTGCCTTAGCTTGACATTTGCGACGGCCCCTCCTCTCTAGGGGTCACCTACTGCCTCACCTCCCCGGCTCCCCAAAGGTGTATTCTTTTCCACTTGTGCCACGTGCTGATGCTTCTCCTCTTACCTGAAATGCCTTCACTCCCCTCCACCCACTACCACCCTGACTACTTCCCCAGCGGCTGTCCCCCCTCATCAATCCACTTTCTCTTACATCCCTGAACATTTATTACCTGCACCACTCATCTGCCCATATGACATCCTGGACCGTCTTATACTGCTGTTGTTTTCCCGAGCCTTCTGTTACAGATTTACTGAGTTATCTGTAAATTAGCAGGGGATGTGCACTTTAGGGATTTGATGATAAATAAGAATTACAGTGTAGGAAGTCGACATGTACACAAATGACATTAATACTTATCATCACATGGTAAGTAGGATGAGAAAGTTAGAAAGTACGAAGCCAAAGCAAAGAGAAATTACCTACAACTGAGGGAATCCATAAAGAATTCATGCAGGGCACCTGGGCGGCTCAGTGGTTGAGCGTCTGCCTTTGGGTCAGGCCGTGATCCCAAGGTCCTGGGATCGAGTCCTGCATTGGGCTCCCTGCATGGAGCCTGCTTCTCCCTCTGCCTGTGTCTCTGCCTTTTTTTTCTGTGTCTCTCATGAATAAATAAATACAATCTTTTTAAAAAATCATGCAAAAGGCAGCATTTGACCTAAACCCTAGAATTTGGACAGCATTCTATGATATCTTAGGCATACTGGATTCTCCAAGAATATGTGTTGACCGAGCAAATAACGATGAATTGATAACTCATGAAAATTGATACAAAACACAAGATAATTTTTGAAAGATCACTTGCTGACTTAGTGACCAAGATTAGAAACTTATATAAATGGGGGATCTCTGGGTGGCTCAGCGGTTTGGCACCTGCCTTTGGCCCAGGGTTCGATCCTGGGGTCCTGGGATCGAGTCCCACGTCGGGCTCCTGGCATGGAGCCTGCTTCTCCCTCCTACTGCGTCTCTGCCTCTCTCTCTCTCTATGTCTATCGTGAATAAATAAATAAAACTTAAAAAGAAAGAGAAACTTATACAAATGGCTCATGCGCAGTTCTCCATCCCAGTGGACAGCCAAGCATTATTTTCTCCTTTGATCTCCAAGTCCGCCCCGATCTTGTGTCGGGATCCCCTGGAGATCTGCAGTATCGTCCTACTGTTCCAGCGACGGGCGCGACCTGAGAGCCACCAGAGTGAAGGGCACACGCCTCCTTTCCAGGGCCTGTAACTCCACGCCACTCCTGGGAGTCTCTTCTTCCCAGGGGGAGGAAAATACTCTAGTTTTAACCTTTCTGAGAACAGAAGAATGTCTGGAAGGCAGCTTCCTGGGCATGCCCCCGTCCTCTTCACAACGAGTCCCATGGCGACAGTCATTCAGTCCCCGTTACTGTTGGGGAAATAAAGGTCTCAAACGACAGGGAGTGCCTCAAAGCCGCAGAGCAAACCAGGAGCAAGTAGATACCACTTGGGTCTTCTGGGCCTCGTACAGTGGGTGCTGCCGCCCCAGGGAGCCAGGATGCGTCCCGGGGCTTCCTCTGACAGTGGGACCTTCGGCCACCCTGGTGTCTTCCTGTATTGACGGCCGGTACCACCCCTCCTGCCCACCCCCATGGCACCAACCTTCCAGGCACCCGGAGAGCAGCCTATAAATATTAATCAAGAGACTGAAGTTCACGCCTGAGAATGTTAGGACAGTCGAGGTACCGCAGAAGACAGACATCGCTTGCTCTGAACAAGGAGACGTCTTTTCCCTGCGTGAAGCCTCTGCCTGCAAAGTAATTTCCTACAGAGGAGGCGGCGCGCGGGGAAGAGGAGAAAAGCAGACCAATGTGGTTCCTTATAATGAATACACTGAGGAGGTCTTACGAAAGTCAATGAAGTCCCTGTAAAACACTAGGAAATTTCTTTGAAAATAGCCCATAAATTGGTCATAAAGGTTAGCTCAGCCTAAAAGCCAAGGTCTTGAATATGATTAGGAGAATCCAGGCCAGGGGTGAGGAGGGGTCTAAGTGCTCCGCGGGGGTGCAAAGGGAGCAACCAGAGACTGGTTGGGGAGGAATGTTAATTGCCTCTTGAATAGACCCCTGAGGACATTCTGCAGGCCCTCTCCATCCTCTTTTGGGGTAAGGCCCAGAGATGGGGATGAGAAGGTACTCATTTCACCGCTAGACTAAGTTCCTGGCTTCGTGCAATCAAGGGCAGTTGTGATTCTTCCCAGACTTGGGATATTTCTCAAGTACTGTTAAGCTTGAAGATATAGGAACGGTACAGAGAGCCGTTCCAGAAGTCCCTGAATTTTTATAAAGTTAGTAATCAAGAATTTAAAATAATTACGCTGGCTTCTCCTACAGGTACTTTGTTGAGGCGTGTTTATTTTTTTTTTGCATGTTTATATTAATATTCATGTTTCTATTCCTTATAAAGGTTTACAAATGATTTTCTCCTACTTCATTTGAAGTCCCACCAAGTATGTAAGGTAAGAGGCTGAGAAAATTTACGCAGCTAGCTCAAGGTCAGCTAATGGTCCAGAAGACTCAGGGGGACTCATCAGTTAGAGCTTCTCTGGATCATTCCGACAAGGTGACCTACTGTGCCCAGGAAGGTGCTGGATGCTGGCTACACGCTACAACACGGCTGGGGTCATGGGTCTATGCATGAGATAAACTCACTGAAAAGCAGATGAGAAAGGATAAGGATTCTCCAATTTCTGTGTGTAAGAGCAGGCCTAAAGAAGGCCGATCTCTCCCTAAAGAAGCCCTTGGGAACCTACTTCTCTCTGGTGCTACATGTTAGAAGCATGAAAAGTCTACAGATTCTGCTGCAGAGCCATGACTGTGTGGCGTAAAATAAAAGATAAGACGTTTTACGTATATAAATACACATACACATATGTTCACACACAGACACGTATAGACTTTTCGTATGTACGTGTGCATGTGTATGTGTACATATAGGATAAATAACTTTCTTACAGTAAAATGGATGCAGGCGTTATAAATATTTAGGATTCAGAAAAAAAAAGTGTGAAATCCAACAATTCTTGTAAAATTCAGTAAACATGTAAGTGTAACGTGGAAATAACTGAATATAGGTATTAACAAACTCCAGAAATGAAAGATAGAAAGAATACACCAAGTTCTTAATGAGCATATTATTTATATGGAAATTTTTCCTAAAAAAAAAAAAAAAAAAGAAATCGAGACCTTCAGACTTTACGTTGAAGGACAGCACAACATATAAGCGAAATGGCTTAAAAATTACAGAGATCTCTAAAAACTGCCTTTCTTTGTCCCGTGCTGAATTACATGACCAGTGGGGCAGCCCAGAGACTCCTGGGCACGACGTGGAAGCGTAGCTACCAGCTTTCCCACCAAAACAAAGTTCAAAACCCACTTCTCCAGCAGCCCCGGTGCTCAGCGGTTTAGCTCCGCCTTCAGCCCAGGGCGTGACCCCAGGGTCCGGGGATCAAGTCCCACGTCGGGCTCCCTGCATGGAGCCTGCTTCTCCCTCTGCCTGTGTCTCTGCCTCTCTCTCTCTCTCTGTCATGAATAAATAAAATCCTAAAAAAAAAAACAAAACTCACTTCTCTTAATGGATAAGTGATTGCAAGATTCCTAACACGTATGTACGTCAGTTTACGTATCTTGAAATGAGGATAGTGACCTAATACCTACCTCTAGCAAGGCTTGAAAGATTTTTTTGAAAAGCAATATATGTGAACATGCTTTATAAACTGTGAAATAATATAGAAATGTTAGTGGATTTTCTTATTTCCTTTCTCAAATTCAGCCTTCTAAGTAGGTAAGCTTTTTTTCCCCCCTAAATTTTATGGACTCAGCCTGTGGAAGACACTGGAGGTAAGTGCGGTGATTTTTGGAGCCATACACAGTTATGCTCACTGCTATAACCTCTTATTGAGGATGTAGCCTAATTTCTACAATGACTGACTAGGATCAATTCCAAAATGACCACAATTTCTCTAAGCACTATATGCAAGCCCTTTTGCTGTTCTTCCCATCAAGAGGTGGAGACTAGGTTTTCACCCTTGAATCTGGGCTTTGCTACATGAATATGATCTGCCTTGACCAACAAGATATTAGAAGATGTGACACAAGCAGACATGAAAAAAGCACATTGGGACTTGCCCTCTTTTGCTGCTGGGGCCTTTTGAATAAGTCCCCACTAGCCTGCTAGGTGACACCACATGGAGAAAGGCCCCAGCCGTCTCAATCATCCAAGCCACCCAGATGGCACTTGAGAAATGGGAGTGGGTGTGACCGTCCTTGGCCGTCCAACCTCAGCCCACCAAAATGTGAGAAATAATAAATGGTATTTTCTCAAGCCATTAAATTTTGGAGTGTTTTTTTTAATGCAGCAAAACCTAACTGATACTTTGGCCTAAAGTAGTTGCTATAGCTACAGAAATTTCCAGAAACATCACTTCAGTGACTTGTTTAAGAAATAGCTACTAAAGACCTTGAAGACTTTAAAACACTATATTTGCATGCAGTTATCATTTTATCTGAAAAAGTTACTCGACTGATGGAACCAAGAGACCAAGCAAACCCTGTAAGATTTAAAGTCCTTGAAGATGACCCAGGAAATAAGCAGCAGTTTGGTTAAGTTTTTAAAAAGTCAGTTGCAGAAATTTTATCAGAGGCCCCTTAACTACCATTTCTCTTCAACTACACCCTCAAGTTCATTCTTTACTCCACCCTCCTCACCCACTACTCACCTACCCCTACCCCTCACTTAGCGAAGTTCTGAGCAGCTCTCTCCAGCCTATCAAGGTTTTCTTTTTCTTTTTTTAATTTTTTAAATTTATTTATTCATGAGAGAAAGAGAGAGAGAGAGAGAGAATCAGGCTCCACACAGGGAGCCCGACATGGGACTCGATCCCAGGTCTCCAGGATCACACCCTGGGCGGAAGGCAGGCGCCAAACCACTGAGCCACCCAGGGATCCCTCAAGATTTTCTTATTTCTGAATTGTGGATGGTCCTGACTGTTACCTATTAGAGAGTGTAACTAAGAAATCCTATTCAATAAGACAAAGCCTGAAGTTTCTATAATCAGATCATATTCAGAATTCTATCCCAAAATTGTAAGATTTGCTGAGTAAATTCAGTGCAATAAATATGCCACAGTGATAACTCCATGAGAAACTGAGAAGAAAAGTAACAGATCACTGAATCAACAAAATATGAAGAAATGTGGAAATATGATTATGCTAGGATATCAGGCCTAATATACTGAAAACAGGTAGCATTTTTCCAAAGATGATATCATTTGAATTGCACTAAAAAGAGACACGTGGTGGAGTGTCTTAATCACACACACACAAAAAGCTTCTATAAATCACCTCAACAAAATAAAAAACAGGGAATATTTATTCACCTAAAATATACATAAATGTAGTAAAATGCTGAGCACAAGAGACATGACTTCAACCAAACATGGAAACATGATGTAATTAAATAGGGACACATAGTTAGGACAGTCCCTTGCCCAATTAGCAACCATCAAAAGCAAATTTACCTGGCTTAAGTCCCACAAAAATGAGCCAAACTACATTAATTGGATTGTAACGGTCAATTAATAACCGTAGTACAATACATAATGATAATGACTGTAATACAAGCCAATAAAGTTTTATTGTACTTTACAGAATTGGGCAATCATTAGATAGTCCTAAAGTTTCATATCAAAAGCGACTCAAGAACTGGACCACTGCATAAAAAACATTTAACCAGTATTTATTCAGCGCCTACTATCTGTAAGTCAGCCATTACACAGAATGTCTTTGTTCAGTTTGGGTTCCAAATGTGTATTTTAGTCCTGTTAATTTGAAATTGGACCATGTTTTATCCCCAAACATCCCAATGGGTTTTATCACAAAAACTCATTTATCCCCTTCTGCACATTTAACTTTTATTAGTACTCTGGCTACCGCAAGATGCATGGCTGCATCTCAGCAGAAAAAGAGGTGCCATATCACAGGCACTTTGGTGTGGCATCCTCTGGTCTCACCCCTTCCCACTACACAAACCACATTAGACTATCCAAGTTGCCACGAATATGCCACACTCTTTAACACCATCATAACTTCTGCACAGGCTGTTTTCTCCACCACCTCCAACCATCATCGCCTTCCCAAACACATGTTTACACACACGTACACACACTGACCTGCCTTTCAAATCTTTAATACGTGCTTCCAGGCTAGATTCAAATATCGTGCTGCCTTTGAAGTCTTAGTGTTTCCCCAAAGCTAAGTCAGATCACCATTTCAACCATTTTTAGTAAGTATGTGTAAAAGAATTCCATTCTAGCATCTAACAAACTGAACAATAGTTTATCTATAGTTTATGCGTTTGTTTTCCATCAGACTATAAGCTTCTCAAGACAGTCTGCACTTTATTCTCCTTTATAGTCTCAAGTTTCAGCACAAGATCTGGAATTTGATGGCTGCATAATGAATGGCAGGTAAAGAATGAATAAATGAACGAATGAGTGAGTGAATGATGAAGACTGGGGTTAAGACTCAAGGTGTCAAAATTATGCTTCCTGGCCTGCCACCAACTACCTGAATAACCTAAGAGCAACGAGCCTTCTGAATCCAATTCCTTCCTGTTAAATAAGAGAGTTGGATTGGATCAGCTAAAGATCTCTCAAAAAAAAAAAAAAAAAATCTCTCAAATAGTAACAATAAAAAAGAAATACATTTTTTGAGTCCTTCTAAATGTGAGACACTGGCTCGGTGCTTTACACTCACATTAACACTAATCTTTATGACAATCCTACAAAGTGGGTACTACTTACTCCCATTTTGCAGATAAGGAAATTCAAACTCAGTTAAGTAACTTATGGCCCCCCCAGATAATGAGAGTAAAGTTAGGATTCATACGCAGCTCTGTCTGGTTCCAAAGCTCAGATTATTCCCTAAGAAACTAGTAATAGAGTACGTTGCCAACTTGTAGGCATATCGTGAATGTTAAGATTATCCACTTCTGCGTACAAGTGGAGGATTATCTATGCACTTTTGTATACAAGATTTCCCTGTCATCAAAGAATGGTGATAAATCGGCCGTTGTCTCCCGGGCTACTGAGCGCATATGCCACACCAGTTATAACTGAAATCCACTTGAGATGCTGGCAACCAACTTCTCCCTTAAATCACACTGAAGGTCACAGGATTTTCTCAATTCCCAATTGGATAAAACCTCTACTGGTTTTGTGTTATTGATGGTCAGACCTCATTGAAATGTTGATGTCCTAGAAGAAGGTGGATATCTGTTTAGAGTCTCTGGTAAACAGAGCAAAGAGTCACTGCCAAACCCAAAGCATAGTAAGTTTCCAAATAACAGATTTTACTATATACATACGTAAGTTATTATTTATAGTGGGCCATCCTCTGCTTATTGGAAATAAAGCAAAAGCAAAACAAAAGATATCCCTTCAGATCCGGAAATACGACTTTTTCATATCCTGTTATCAGCATACTATGAGTTCAGTGCATAATTAAGTATTTACATATCTTCCTTTACTCACCGGGGGTTATCTCCTGATAAACCCATCGCAAGTTGAAAATATCTTCAGTTGAAACTGCATTTAACACACCTAACCTACCAAGCCTTACGGTTTCATCGGGGCGATCATAAGCATGCTCAGAGCACTTCTATTAGCCTAGAATTGGGCAAAATCATCTAACACAAACCTTCTTTAAAATAATTGTTGAATATCTCATGTAATCTATTGAATACCATATTGAAAGTGAAAAAAAAAAAAACAGAAAGACCATTGATACAGTGACTATAAGTGTATCAGTTGTGTGCCCTCATGATGGCATAGCTGACTGGGAGCTGTGGCTTGTGGCTACTACCCAGTATAATGAAAGAGCACTGCCTATGTATCATTAGCCTAGGAAAAGATCAAAATTCAAAATTCAAAGTACAGTTTCTACCAAATGCATACTGCCTTTGCACCATCACAAAGGCAAAAAATGGGAAGTCAAACCATCATTAGTTTGGGGACTATCCGTACACCTAATCATATGTTGCTCTTTATGTTTGTGTGCTTTGTTCCTATGTCTCTTTAAAAGATGGAAAATATCTGTCCGGTGTACTTTTTCATTCACTTTCACAATTACATGGGGTGGAAATTTTTGGAAAAATAAATACAGTATCTCAGAAATTATCTCTGGGAATTGGGATTATAGGACTTTCCTTCTTTATATTACTCATTTTGGCATCGCTTAAATTTTCCATAAGGATCATACGTTGGTTTTGTAATTAGAAAAAGCGTATATATAATCACAATCTTCAACAATGATTTCCAAAAAGTATAGCATATAAATCTGATTAAAAACAATACGCATGATACATCAGAAAGTTTAGATTTATTTTGCCCCTAGATAACTTAGCAACTCTTAGCATTAGAAGATAATGCAGATGTGCAGAGTATTATCTAATATCTGGCCTTGAATGGGTATCTAGGGATTGACAACATCTCATCAGAATGCCATGTAGTATTGAGTCACAAAATGCCTTTAATTTAAAATCACCTCAAAAGTATACTCAAACATTTGGCACAGGGAACACCGTGAGTCCATGAGGGAAATGTTCTAATGCTTCAACATAAGGACTCCAGGTCATGTTCCTCATTTAAGCCTGCATCACCTCTTAATCTTGACAACAAAATCCTCACCAAAATTTTGGCAAGCACACCAGGAATGATGCTGCCAAACACGCATCATTGCTGATCAGTCTGGTTTCCTCTCTGCTGAAACATAAAGCTATCTAACAAAAATTGCTCAATGCAAATCACAAACAGGTTTTTGCAAATTTGGCTCTTTGGCTTATGAGCACAAGGAAGAAAAACTGCCCTATAGTTTTCCTCTTTCGGCCCACCAACACTATACATCACATGTTAGGGTCAAATCTGGCTGTTCCCCACTCCATCCCTTAACTGCTTTTGCATGACCCACAAACTAAGAATAGTCTTTTAAATTATTGGGTAAAAATCAAAAGAAGAACAACATTTCATGACCTGTGAAAATCACATATAAGGGATGCCTGGGTGGCTCAGTGGTTGAGCATCTGCCTTCGGCCCGGGTCGTGATCCTGGAGTCCCAGTATAGAGTCCCATCTGGGGCTCCCCCATAGGGAGCCTACTTCTCCCTCTGCCTTCTGTCTCTGCCTTCTCTCTGTGTCTCTCATGAATAAATAAACAAAATCTTTAAATAAATAAAAGAAAACCACAAATAATTCAAATTTCAGTGTCCATAAATTAAATTTTAGCAGGTGTCTCTGCCTCTCTCTGTGTCTCTCATGAATAAATAAATAAAATCTTTAAATAAAAAAAAAACACATATAATTCAAATTTCAACATCCATAAATTAAATTTTATTGGAAGACGGCCCATTCAACTCATTTATATATTGTCTACGGCTGCTTTTATGCTACAAGGGGGTTGAATAATTCCAACAGTGACCACATGGCCCTCTGCAGTGGTAGAACAGTATCTTCCAAAAATTCATGTTCACCCAGAAGCTCAGAATGTGACTTTATTTGGAAATAGGATCTTCGTAGATGAAATTAAGTTTAGATGAAGTCATACCGGGTTGGGGCAGGCCCTAAATCCAATGGCTGGTGTCCGTATTGAAAAAAAAAGAGGACACAGATAAGCAGAAGGAAAGAATTGACGTGGAGATAGAGGCTGGGACTGGAATGAGCCATCGACCAGCCCAGGACTACCAAGGATTGCCAGCAACCACCAGAAGTTCAAAAAGGGGCATGGAATGGTTTCTCCTTCAGAACCTCCAAAACTGTGAGAACAAATTTATCTGTTGTTTTGAACCAGCAAAAGAGATAAATTTCAGTTGTTTCGTGGCATTTTATTATGGCAGCCTAGGAAACTAATATATCTGCAAAATCTAAACTCTCTGGCCCTTTCCATAAAAACGTTGCTGACTCTTGATATAGAGCATTGTGTCCTGGAGGAAGAAGAAAGACACCTCAACACAGGATAAGTTACCCCAGGACGACTTCACCTAGGGCTATGGTGGGTCTAGAAAGGGCACAAAAGCCTTAAAAGATCACACGGCAGTTCCTACCGCACACGCTCATACTTAACTTACAGTAGATGTAAAGAACACTAATTATTTATTTTAGTCGTTGACCACACACTGCTAGGTCGCACTGCATGGGCTTCAATAAAAGTACTTCAACTTAAAAGTTCATGAATACACTTTCCATGAGTGTAACCAGAAGTCAGCGTTTCGGTACGTGAGGCCAATGAGCAAGAGCAGGGTGCGAGGGGTTAGCTGACTCTCTCTAAGGAACCATCCCCTGTAACCACCCCTGAATCTGCTTCAGGAAGAATGCTACCCCCTTCCAGTTTCCAGGAAATGCTGTTGTCATCACTACAGAGTCTAAAAGCAGGACTTTAAAATCTTTACATTCAGAGGCACTCGATAAATCTATGTTGACTGACTAATGAATATCCATTTCCATCAATTGGCAATATTTAAAGAAGACTCGGGTTTTTAGTAACTTCTATCACATTTGATTACAAGAATCTCCATCGCTGGTGTTCTGTTGGTATAAAAACAATATGAGGGTAACAAAATACTTCTTTCTCAAAAATCACTTAATTTTTGTGTGACCTGAATTTATCTGGCTCAAGACTAGACTGGTACTGTTTTGACTTCATTATCCAGATAAAAGATGAAATGTGAGAGGAAGATGAAACTTCACATGTAATTATGACACAAAAATACCCCGTGATGCTGGCTATGGAAGACTGGGAACACTGTGCCCAGGATGCCAAGCAACTCAAAAAGAAACTCGCATTTCCCTTACAAACCAAATTACAATTTGCCTTGCATGACAAAGAACTTCAAAGACTTTGCTGATTCTTACACCAACCACCATGACTTTCCAAGTGGAGCTCAAGGTTCAAATTTGGTTTGATGAGCCCCTTGCTTCTTGGCTCAGAAAAAAAAGACGAAATTGCCAACCAGGCAAGTTACATGATGCAAAGCTCCCTCCCGAATGTTCTTTAGTAGAGAAGATATGGGTCAGCCAAAGAAGCGTCAATCCCGCAGCGAAGAGCTGGTACACTGATGCCCTGAGACAACTACTTCCAGCTCCTGTCTGGGCCCCACATCCCAACTACTCTCATTTCAGGTATAGCTGTCGCGTGCGAGAGTGGAAGCTTACCTGATTGAGCTTCGGGGTTCTGGGTGTGCAGCCATGGGGACAAGGGGCACACGTAGTAGAGATATTAAAGCCTACATTTAATTATTTCATTTTCATGTTTAAAATAGGAACATTTCATTTTTTAAAATAATACATTTTCTGTCAAGAGGAACTGGATGAAAGACCACAAAACAATGAACAGGAATCATATTTAATGCACTGAATCACCTTCTGCACCACATCTTCTCAGGATCTGTTTCACCAGAGAAGAGCCACAGACACCCATAGTAGGAGCCAAAAAATTCTGTGAGATTCCTATGACTAGACACAAAGGTTCCATTAAAATACAAGATTTGGGGCACCTGGGTGGCTCAGCGGTTGGGCGTCTGCCTTTGGCCCAGGGCGTGACCCCGGGGTCCTGGGATCCAGTCCCACATCGGGATCCCTGCAAGGGCCCTGCTTCTCCCTCAGCCTGTGTCTCTGCCTCTGTGTGGGTGTCTCATGAATAAATAAATAAATACAATCTTAAAAAAAAATACAAGACTTATCCATGTCCCATCATTTATTTGTGGGAGACGTCAGCTGGCTTCTGAACATCAACAGGTGTCACGGAGGGTTCATGACTGACTCATTATTGAGGCAGGAACCACTCCCGAAAGTCAGGATGTCAGAATCCGCATCCTCGCAGGCTGCTTCCGTAAGGCGGACAGACTGTCTCAAGCATTTGATGACTGTCTCCACAAGCATTGGAAATTCGGACCCCTCCTGAGTCAAGACAACCATGTCTTCTTTATTTTATTTTGTGCCCTTAACTTCTTCAACTGGCCTCCATCTATGCAACCCAGCTTCCCTCATTGTTGATCCTTTCAGTCCGTGCCTTTCCTACCTTTTTTGTATTTAGAGCAAGCCACGTTTTTATCATCTACTAAATCTAGTTTCGACTGGATCAACATTTAAATGGGCTGACTACGCTACACATTTCAATTTTTTTTTTCTATTTTTACATTTGATCTGATCTAACAGGCATCACTGGCGTCGTACCCGAGGCACAGTGCTTAAGGGAGAAAAATGATACAGAGGCAGTCAAATCTTTCAGAGTTCTCTTTGCAATATGCAATCAGAATACGTACCTGCTGACTTTAAAGAAAGTGTCTAGAGATTTTTGCGAAATCAAAGGACACGATGCATCATGCATTGCTCCTGACTAGCCACCTGCTGAAATCGTTAGGCTGCATCACCAAGCCAGAACTCATCTGCTTACGGCCCTTACTTTAGGTTTTGGTAAATAATGCTGCTATCGTATTGACTTTCTGAAATTTGCAGATTTGTCCTAACATCAACGTACTTGGTGAGTCACTGTGTCCTGGTAACTGCTAACACTCCCGTCAACTTGTCAAGTGATCAAACAACTCTGCTTTGCAACTCTACTAAATAAAAGACAAACGCTAAAGTTTAATTATACTTACAGCGTTTTTCCGTTTTATGGACGGGACGACATAACTTTATTTTGTAGGTGAAGTTTGAGATTAAAATTTAAGACATTTTGCTGAGATTTCACTTGGGTGAACCCTTTGAAGAAACAGAAGCTTAACAATAAATCTCCCAAACTCTATCGACAAACATATCACTCATTTTGAACATGAACCGAATTTGAGAGATTTTTAACCTTATAAGAGCCTATTCTTCCAACGTCTTGTGACTCGGGGACTCAGGGAATTAGGTGATATTTCTTTCACTCGGATTTATATTCAATATGAAATTACCTCTAAAACAGAGACAGCGACAAGGATGGGACTATCCGAAGAAGCTGCCTTGTTGCAGAAGCAGCATCAGTCAGAAGATACGGTTTCTAATCTTTATTCTGATATTAGCCAGTTAAACTCGGGCAGATCACCCACTATTTCTGGCACCTGCTCCTACTTGAGGCACATAGGCAAGCAACCCGTGCAAAAACCACAGGGGATACAATGTTCAGCATGCTTGTTAATAGTTAATTATACATTAAGAGACTAAATCTTAAATGACCTCAGCACACACACAAAATTTCATGACTATGTTTGGTAACACACGGCAACTAGACATCACAGTGATCATTTCATAGTGTATACAAATATTGAATCACCAAGTTTATAAGTCAATTATACCTCAGTGAAAAATAAGTAAATAAATAAAACAATAGGAGAGAGACAAAACAGTGGATTGTCTAGGAATAATTGACACAACATATAACGAAGGTGACTCTGTATCTGTACCTAAGAATTTCAAAGAGACACGAAAACAGAGGCAGCTGATGTTCCTGAAGGAGAAACCCAATATTAGGAAGATGTCACTTTTATACACATTGATTTTCAAATCAGCGTAATCCCATCAAATATTCAGAGAGAAAATGTTTCTGGAATTAAAAGGTTGATCCTAAGTTTCACCGGCAAGAGTAAATGACTAAGAAAATCGACTTTTTTCAAACAAAAGAATAAGAAAGGATAAGTTTCCCTGCCAGATATCAAAATACATTATAAAGTTACACCCGTTAAACAAAGATCTCCTGGTGTATAAATAGGAAGATAGTTTAACATTTGGACAAATATATATAAATGCATATTAATGATAGGAGAGAGAAAAATTAAAACAACCTAAATATTCATCCATATGGAGAATGAGTAAGTAAAATTTCAATAGTCCTTTCTGAACTCTGAGACGCGATGTGGCGGTTATCAAGAATGAGGTTTTTCTCTATGTACTCTTCAGGGAATTCTTCAAGGTACAAAGTTTTTAAAAGAAGCCACAAAATAGAATAAATGGACTGTATAGAATAACTTCAGTCACTTGCACTTGTAAACTCATGTACCTATCTGAGTGTGAGCATGAAAATGAATAGAATAAAGTTCAGAAAGATCTATCACGACCTGCTAATAGAGGGTAGAGGAAATTTCTAAAAGAAGGAATAAAGAGAGAGGGAATATTTCTTAAGTCACACTATACGCTTTTGTGCCATTTTTTTAAAAAATTACAACAAGCATGTCTATCTTTTCTCATCAAAAATTTTTATAGAAAAAAGAGTTATCAGTGTGCAGTATTTTTATTAACACGGCTCCCACCTTAACACGGAACTACTTGGTCATCTAACAAACCAGCAGTTGCAAAGTCTCAGAGTCTAGAGTTTTCTTTCCTTACATGTTCATTTTCTGTCTTTATTTTTCACTTTAGCGTAGACCGCTCTAGTTTCTGTAAGGCTCAGCTAACACAGAAGCACTGGAAACTTTTAAAGAGTATCTTTCTGGATCCCTTCTGTCTTTTTTTTCTGGTTTTTTTTTAATTTTTTTTCTGGATCCCTCTAAATATACGCAAAGTCGACTTCTAAAGCTGTGTTTTGACACAGGCCTAATCTAAAAGCCTGATTTTTTTTTTTTTTTTTTTTTTTTCCCTGGAGGAAGCAAGAGCTCCAAGGGCTACTGCTGCCAAAGGACAGCGTCAGTGTGGCCATGCCCTGGGCTGGGCAGCAGCCTGCCTCACGTGATCCTGGTGCCTCTGTGGCAGTGAGAACACAATTTGAACTTGATGTCCAAACTTCTTTAAAATTCCAAGGCTCTTGCTCTGGAAGGGAAAGAGCATCTTGGAACGCGGTCAGTTGCCAAGTCTTCAAGACCACTTTTTGCTACTTGTTTGCAGTGTGATCTCAGGGAAAACTGCTTCACCTTTCCAGGCCTTGCCGTCTATCCCATCATTGAGAGGATACCAATGCAGACCTCACAGGCCTTGGACCCAAACCTAAGGGTCTTTGATTCCGGAACTCTTACCCGTTACACTAGACAGGGCCCTGCCTCCTGAGGTAATCACATAGTTCACGTTTTGTGATCATGATGACCATAATAATCACTGTGAGGATTATAATTGTTACAAATTATCTTTTTAATTTTTTTTTCAGAATGAGAGGAAAAAGCAAAACCTGTAAAAAATAAAATTTGCGGACGGATAACAAAATATTGCCCAAAGAAACCCAGGGTACAAATAAATTAAGATTGCTGTTAACAAGACTTTTAATTAGCAGCCAGGGAAAAAAAAGAGAGAGAGAGAGAGAGAACCTGAAGAAAGCTCATTACGTTTTCTGGACTTTCTATGAGAAGGGTGGAATTTAAAAAAAAAAAGAGTCCAATGCAAATTTTTCTAGTTGCTCTTGCAACTTCTTCACCCTGACTCTCTCTGCTGGGTTTCCCAACAAAGGCCCAGATGAGATGTCCAAGGAAGGAGGACAAAACACCTGCTTGTATTAAACAACTCTGGCTTGTAGGATATTTAAGGAAAAGTGCAGATTTAAAAAAAAGAAGAAAAGCAAAATGTAGGAATTTAGCATTTGCTTAATCATGTAGAAGTCTAAACGTTAATTAAAACTGACAGTAATTAAGAAATATAATCCCACTTGCTTCGTGAAAGCCGTTGGCTTGCTGGAAGAAAAAGACAACTACTCCCATGGAATCATTCGTCCTACTACAGGCCTTGTAGGGTCTTCTGGAAGTCTCTCTGACCAGCTTCTCTCAAAACTCCCTAAGGAGAGTACCCAGGTAAGAGGTCAAGAAATGGATTCACTGCAAATCCTTACTTTACAGAGAAGTTTTAAATAACAGCTCTGCTGACCAATGTTTTGCTTATTTCTTGGACTTCCAAATCTATGAAGAGGTTTTCACCAAATCCCTCTAATTCCTAGATGGAAAGGAAAGACCCTGCCTCTACTGAGTCTGCTAAGTGCCACCCCAGGCCATTCACATGAGTTATCTCAGAACACTCAACCTATCTCCTGCCTATTTTCACTCAAATCCCAGCAGAAAACATGTTAACAAGGCAGGCCTTAAGAAAACAGCAACACATTATCTTTTTTTTTTTTTTCTGCAAGATTTTATTTCTTTATTTGAAAGAGAGAGAATGAGTGGGGTGGGGACAGAGGAACAAGCAGACACCACACTGAATGCAGTGCCCGACGAGGGGATCAAGCCCATGACCCTGAGATTAGGACTTGAGCCAAAGTCAGAAGCTTAACCGACTGAGCCATCCAGGCGCCCCAATAATACATTAGCTCAACAACTCTTTAAGACACAAATTTTTGGGCAGCCAGGTGGCTCAGCGGTTTAGCGCTGCCTTCGACCCAGGGCGTGACCCTGGGGTCCCGGGATCGAGTCCTGCATCGGGCTCCCTGCATGGAGCCTACTTCTCCCTCTGCCTGTGTCTCTGCCTCTCTCTCTCTCTGTGTCTCCCATGAATAAATAAATAAAATCTTTAAAAAAAAAAAAAAGGACTATCGTTTAAAAAAAAGATGAATTTTTACTTACATCTCCCAAAGGGGGAAACTCGGTGGCTCAGGAAACCTGAGTCAACTGTGTAAGGTCACAACATGGCTGTCAACTGTTTGAACCTGAAACGGAGCTCTTGTCTTCAAATCCTGTAGTCTCAGGACATCACAGCTGTCACACCCCCCACCCCCCACCCCCGGGAGTGGTGATTCCCCTAGGGACAGGTATTAGCTTTAGAAACAGCCGAAAGCACTGTGAATAAACCTGTATTTCAAAAGTTAATTGAATACTGGAATGTTTAATGTACCTAGAAGGCATTGGTATCATTAAAGTGAGTGATCAAAGTGGGGGATACAGTTGACGGTAATAAAGATCATCGTCATACAGCATGGAGACCGAGTTTCTCGGGTGACTTGTGAAGTCGTCCCAAAGAGAAATGTTCCCTCAACTGATTTGCAGATTGACATGGGTCTGCTGGCTACCCTGATAAAGCGATCATTTCAAAGGATAATTGCTTGTTCCTACCAGTGCTAACAGGATGACAATAGAAATCCATATTCTTGACTTCATTTTTATCCCGTTCGCGTGTAGACATGCACTTTAATAATTATATTGTGACACATGGAATGCAGTATATCAACAAGCTGCTATGAAACCCACGTGCACGTGTGCATATACAATGTTCAATATATTTCATGGATGTATAACAAGACAATGATATAAACCACATTATTCTAACACGTTTCATGAAATAGTCCTGGGGATTCATTAAGGGCTTAATAATAAGTTCCTAAATAAGAATTACATGAAAAGATACGGGAAAAAAAAACAATATAAGCAGATGTTTGCCTATATTGTGTCAAACAATTTTTGACTCTCTTCCCCCACCAAACTGAATGAGTCTTTTGAGCATATCAGTAAAAAGGAGATAAAGTACAAAACAAATTCTTTTCAAAAAAGAACTCTTTTTTGAATTCTTTTCAAAAAAGACAGGGGCACCTGGGTGGCTCAGTCAGTTGTATCTGCCTTCAACTCAGGTCCTAAACCCAGAGTCCTAGGACCAGGCCCCAGGTCAGCCTCCCTGCTCAGCGAGAAGCCCGCTTCTCCCTCTCCCTCTGCTCCTCCTCCCCCTTGTGCTCTCTCTCCCTCTCTCTCTTTTTCTCACTCACTCTCTCAAATAAATAAGTAAATAAAATCTTTTTTTAAAAAAAAGTACCAAAAATAATAAATAAATAAATAAAATAAAATAAAATAAAATAAAATAAAATAAAATAAAATAAAATAAAAAGTACCGACGTCTAAAATATAATAATGTATTAGGGATGCTCTCAAAACATGACAATTGTAATAATACAGATTGTGTAAACTCAAAAGTTGCCAATGTTTTTTGCATCTGGCAAAGAGAATATAAAACAAATATGGGGAAAATCATTATTTGTTTTAGTCAATTAATGGACACTCTATAGTTTAAACTCACTGGAAATACCTAGGACATTTAAAGTACGGGGGCGGGGGGGGGGGGGAGAACCACAAGAGACCCGGCCAAAAAAAAGTGTTAGTGTGAGAAAATGAAATGTTAAGAACATGAAAAAACATTCTGATCAGGATAGAAAAACTTGACTCATCTGCACAATCGAGAAGAAATGTCGATTATTCACCAATCGTTGTTTGGGGTTTTTTTCCTCTACCTCTTTGGGGAACATTTTGCCCCCATTCTGGTGCAATTGCTGCTGTGGTTGAGTCAAACAAACCACACCAGAGGAGGACACAAAAGGTTCAAAGTCAGGGTTCTCTCCTCAGCAGAAAGGGAAATGAGCCCACACTCCCCCTTGAAACCTTCTCACTTTCAACCCCTAAGAAAGTGAGAGAGGAGAACCAGCTTCCCCAACTGTATTAAATTATGAAATATTTCGAGGAAGTTCTTCACTCTTCTATTTTTAATGGGGCTACCCTTTGCTTGTAACTACTAATTCTTTGTCAGGAGGCAGGTAACACAATTATAAGGACGATTTTAACACATTGCCACTCAGTGACCCAAACTGACCTTCTGCTTCGGGATTATACAGAGAGATTATTCAGAATCTTGGAAATCGGGCACGGCCGGAGTAGACCCCAGGCGGCTGAATGTCAACTTTGTGATCAGGGGAGTTGCAGGGGAGATGTCTGTGGCATAAACACACCTGGGGCAGGGAGAGACCGCCTCGGAGGTGATTCAGGCGGAAAGCATCAGGAACCCTGACTGCAGTGTGGCACTGAGAAGGGGAACACACCGGAGATGTTTGGAAGGAGGAAAGGAAAAAAAAAAAAAAAAAAACATAACTTGACAAGGATGATCCATGAGGTGGTCTGGGCTGTAGCAAATCAGACAGTGAGAATCCCAGTCCTCTCCTCGCTACTGAATTATTTTTCTATTTTGCAAAGTCACATCGATGGTAATTTGAGAGGGAGAAAAGGCAACGTGAGGGATCACGTGTCCAAGAAAGGAAGATGCTGGAGGTGGGGAGAGGCGTACAGGCGGCCCAAGCAGGGGACAGCGTGAAGCTTTTAGTTTGTTGGGTCGTTCGTTGTTTTAGTTCTTACTTCTGCCTGGTAGTAGAATGGTTAGCCACGCTGAACCCTAACGAGACCTTCCATCTGGTGCTGTTCCCAGCCTGGGAAATGAGGGAGAGGAAACGAGCTAAAAATGTTTCCAAGAAACCTAATACTATTCTTTCAGTAGGTGACGCTAAGTCGGCTGGGGAAACGATCACGTCAGTCTGGGGCAGGTGAGCCCTGGCCCCACGGCAGTGCCCGGATCGGTGAGGGGCAGCACAAAACACCGACCTGGGCTTTGGACACGAAATGCCGATCGCAGTGTCCTCGGCATGGAAGCAGTCTTCAAAGCAATGTGAATAAAACTCGCAATCCATCAGACACACGCCGCACCTTTTTGTTAAATATCGAAGTAGACTGGGAGGGCAGGACACGCTACAGAAGGACGGGGACAGGGCACGGAGGGCAGCGAGAAAGTCGGCCTGTTCCCGCAGACCGCAAGAAACCGGCCCGTCAGGGCAGCTGCAGTTAGGACTTCAAGCAAAATTATTTAACTCTCTTATAGTTGGGGATTGACTTCATTGATATTTGAATTTTCTGCAGGTATTAAATGACATCACACATGCAAAACTGCTTCAAAGCTAAAAACTAGCAAGTATTTACACCTACAACCAAAATGTCAATCCGACTCCAGCTGTAGCCTTAGGGGAAGAGCGCCCCACTGTCACCACCCCTGTGTTCACTGCTGAGATTCTCTTCCCGCCCCGGCATCCCCACAGTCTCCGCACAGTGGCACTGTGAAGGTCTGCACCCCCTCATGTCTAATCTCACCTCCCAGCCACATCTCACCTCTGGATTTCCTTCCCAAGGGTAACTTCCTCTCTGGAGTTTTCCTATACACCCTTTGACCTACATTCCAAGTGACTTCAGTCCACCCTCGGCAGCGCACACACTTTTGTCCCTAGGGAAGGCAGGGTAGGTTCTGGGTGCAACCTAACCATGTTTGCATTCAATCACACGAAATCTTGGGACGCCTGGGTGGCTCAGCGGTCGAGCATCCGCCTTCGGCTCAGGTCGTGATCCTAGGATCCAGGGGGTCGAGTCCCACATGGGGCTCCCTGCATGGAGCCTGCTTCTCCCTCTGCCTGTGTCTCTGCCTCTCTCTCTCTCTGGGTCTCTCATGAATAAATAAATAAATCTTAAAAAAAAAAAAAAGTTTATCAATCACACAAAATCTTACCCTGTAGGGACTGTACTCTGGCTAACGGTACTAAATCATGTATCCGGGTTCAAGAATCTGACTGCTCAGAGTCGGTGCGTAAGTGTGTGTGTGTGTGTGTGTGTGTGTGCTTCTTTAAATGCTAATTCTCATTTTCTAGATGTAGCCCCAGATAATTCTCCCACGATGCATAAATGAACTTTCATATCCTTTGGTTAATTTTTAGTGCCTCTTGGGCATTTTCGTAACGTCCAAGAGAACTGGAAACATCCCGTCAAATTCTTATTCTCTCTAAGGCGGCGTGGTATCCCGGGAAACAGGGCCACTGGCTTTGGAACTACCCAGCGCTGGAGTCAGAACCCAGCCCAGACCACTTAGGAGCAGCAGGACTTGAGCCTGTTACGTAAGGCCTGGAGGCCACAGTTGGGGAACGCGATGGTCTCTACCTGTAGGGATTCCAGGAGGAACAGGGGGCAAAGGCTGATCACCCAGGGCTGGGTATAAAGCCGCCACTGAGCAACTATCTGTTAAGCAAAGCAGCGTCAGGGTCCTTCCCAGTCAGCCCCGCAGAAGGCCTCCCAGCGTGCTGAGTGCACGGTGACATCCATCACTGGAGCGGGCCTACGGAGGTCTGGTTTGGCAGTAGTTTAATAAGGCCTTGTCGATTTATTGACCATAACAAGTGATTTCTTTTCTTTTATTTTTTCTTTTTTTTTTTTTTTAAGATTTTATTTATCCATGAGAGAGAGAGAGAGAGGCAGAGACAGAAGCAGGGAGCCCGACGTGGGACTCGATCTCGGGTCTCCAGGATCACGCCCTGGGCTGAAGGCGACGCTGGCTAAACCGCTGAGCCACCCGGGCTGCCCAACAAGTGATTTATTTTTTTTTCTTTTATTTATTTATTTATTTTTTTTTTCCAACAAGTGATTTATAAAGGTGAACATATCCAACACCCCCTTTTTTGAGACCACATTATCATTTGGAATAAAAATAAATGTTCGCCATGATTTTATAACTTAATTTCAAGAAACACAGTGCCAGTATCTTATTCTAGCCAGGAAGTTAATCTAGTATTTAAATATCAGAAGTATGTATGGCTTCCAAACAACAGTGAAGAATTACCCTTTGCAGGGTTCCTATGCTATCACTCTGAAAAGTCAACCTTTTTTTTCTGTGTGGATATTGTATTCTCACTCCCGGTCAGCCAATTAATTAGGTAATTCTGTAAAACTAGGAATCTCATCTTTCGCATGTAAACTTTGATTGCTCATCTCTATTTACTGGCCTATTACCTCTGGAAACAAAGATGGGAGGAGCATTATCTCCTTACCCCAGCTCAGTTCTTGTAAGAGCTTATATGGAAAGTCTGCAGCATGTCCTTGGAGGGTAAATAGCACACATTCTAGGAAGTGCTGCTATAAAAATTTAAAAAAAAATAAAATAAAACTTTGAGAATTTCTGGAGAAAGTTTCTTTAAAATTTTATTTTTTTTTCCTGCTTCTTGTTTACCCGTCTCTAGTCTAGAATGTATCCCGCCCTTTGGTAAATAGAAAAACTTTTGCTAATTCGATTGATATGCCTGAATCAGAGCAGTGACTAAATATATATTCATGCTCCTAGTGGTTTTGTAGTCATCACCCATGCATCTGGAGGGCATCCAACATGCCAGAAACTTTATCCTATTGTACAGGTGTTGGTCCTTGAGTCTCCAGATCAGATAAACAGCAACTCTGATGTTCCCTAACTATAAAAGAATCTTTCCATGTGCATGCTATAAGGAACACTAAGGTGAAGTCTTAACAATTAAAGAGAGGTTCAGTATACGGTACCAATTAAAAAACTAATAAAGCTCCTACTATATACAAAATATGAGATCCCACTGCTCTGTTACGGGGATTGGAGACCTTTATTAGATTCCTAAAATCAGACAGCTCTCAATGGCCAAAGGCTAACACACTAGTTGTATTTTACTTTTCAAACCCTGCTGAGCCTCAATTTCCCAATTTCCAAATGTAAAATGGAGATAATGGTAAAAGTCCGTGGGGCGTGCAGCGCCCGGCACATGGTCAGTTCTCTTCCCTTTCTCATTATGTTTATACGTATCTGTATGAAATCATCCAGGATTAACCAAAAGGGAGCATAAGGAGAGCAGCGCCATTTCAATCTACACGTACTTCACTTCTCCGCAGGTATTGACCGTACGGGGGCAACACAGCTTGGATATAGACTGAGAAAGTGAATGGCTGGTAATTTTCAAGAGAATCGTAATGGGTCCTATTCTTCAGTTAAAACTTCATAGGAAAGAGAGACCTTGATACGCTGATCAAACATTTTAATCAAGCCCCAGTGGGCACTCACGATTGCTGTGAAGTCACACGGTGCCCCAGATCTCAATCCTCTGTTTCCCAATCCTCATTCCATACCTTCTGTAATACATTTAAAGGCCAACTCTCCCTTGCTCTTCTTGACTGATGACTTGAAGGACGAACAGAAACCGTCTGAAGGGAACGCTCTCCTTTTCCCTCTAGTCAGTCTGTAGCCACCCTTTATAGGAAAGCAACAGGGTCTCTCAAAAGCCAATTTCGCAGCACGTGCCCTCTATCTCCACCCACTCTTGCATTCTTAGAGACCTCATTGCATTCATTGCTCCTTTTCCCACTTAGATCTATGGCATGTCCTTTCTACTGGACTAATTTGCAGAGCGGCCAATATTGCTCTAATACCTTCCACTCAAGACAACACCACCCAAAACAAAAAAGTATTATCCCACCCCTTTCTACCTACTACCTGTCTCTCCACGCTCTTGGCCCAGTCCAGCTTTATGAGGAGAGGGCCATCTATGCTGTCATCTTCTCCTTTACTCCTCAATGCTAATTCTGGATCCCACTCTCAACATACTGTAAAACCTACTCTCGAGTCTGTAACTAGTAACTTCTGTATACAGAATGCTATTCGAGAAACAGCAAAATCCAACGGAAATTTTTCAGCCTTTATTCTATTAGACTTCTCAACAGCATTTTACAAAACTCACCACTTCTCTTTGAAACACGATCTCCATCGATTTTCCTGACACCACGTTTTCCTGGTTTTCTGTCTACCTCTTGGGGGTTCCTTCTTAGTCTTCTTTGCCGGCGGACTCTTTTTCTACCCAATCTCTCTCTTTTTTTTTTTTTCTATTCATCTTTTATTTTATTATTTTAGGTTATATTATTTTATTCTTTTTTTCAGCTCTTTTGAGGTATAATTGACAAATCTCTACCCAGTCTCTTAAAGCAGAAGACACTCAGGGTGTGCTTCTGGATTCTCTTGCCTTTTGCATGTTCTTGGCTTCAGGAATATTTACATGTGGAACGGTCACAAATTTATATATATTTATATTCCAAATCAGTCTTTGAGCTCGACTCATATCTGCACATTTCACTTTTCCACCAGAACGGTTTATAAGCACGTCAAAATACGTCCCAACTAATCTCCTGAGCTTCCTCCCAAACCCATTTGAACCCTTGCTCCTTGGGTGCTTTGCTATTTCCTCCATCTGAACACTGTCCTCGACCTCCTTACCTGACTAATGCCTACTTTTTCTTAGGTTTCTACTTAAATGTCGCTGCGTTGAAAGGGCCTTCTTTAACCCTCCTAACTAACCTACACTAGCTCAGAGCACCCTGCGTTTTCCTTCAGAGCACACATGACCTCCCACAATTATGCATCTACTGGTAATCTTTATGTTGGATCCTTCCATCTCCCTTACTCTGCTCTAGGTCCCTTCCTCCTCTAACACTTACTATGCTTCTAATATTCCATATACTTTCCTTATTTATAGCTATTAATTTTTGTTATTCTCTCCAGACTAGAATGCAAGTTCCATAAAGATTCCTTGTCTCTTTTGCCCACTGATATGTTCCAAATGCCCAGCACATGATAGGAATTCAATAAATAGCTATGGAATGAAAAATAAAAATAGCTACTGAATGAATGAGGGGGTGTATGTCTGTTTTGCCATACGCTCTATTCCAAACTAATCAATTTCTGTGGAATTAAAGTTCTGGTAAGATAAAACCTAGGGCGAACAATGGAGGACAACACCATAAACAGTAGGATTTCATATTCTGTGAATGAAGGAATGCTGAACTGAACACTTTCAGATGAAAAAGGCATGTTTACTTTGGACTCTAGGACGGTGGCCCTCATCTTTGCTTACTGTGTTTTTGTGGTAGCACACAGTCAATCTTGCCGTTTGCTCTCTTTTTCCACATTCTAAGAAGTTTTAAGAGATAATGAGATGGAACCTACAGGAGAGGAAAGACCATGCCCGTGTTCTTCCAGTGTCTGCTGACCTCTGGCCCTCTTCCTGGTGCTTGGCAGGAGCTGAATAAATAAATAACATCAGGGAGGAATGAGGGGACCTACCCGGTGAGCATGTGCCATCGGGTGAGGCCAGACAGCGCCATGCAGTAGGGGAAGAAGCTGGGCACTCGGAATCATCAAGCGGGTGGGCTCCATTCTCCATTCGTGCTTCTCCCAACTGACAAAATCTGGCAGCTCCCCTGGGCCTGGGTTTTCCTCCACTGAGGGGATGGAATCAGATGCCCTAGTAGCCCTAAGCTCCCAGGCGCGGAGGATGCGAACACAGGGCTTGGGGCGGTATGGGCCGCACGTGGTAGGCCCTCAAGACCTTGTGCCCGTCTCTAGAAATTCCTTCCAGTGTTAAGATTTTAAGGGAAAAAATAACTCCGAAGTCTCCTCAATCAGTAGTCCTTTTACTGGAGAGACACAGACACAGATCCCTGTCACCTGAGAAGCACACACCCCAGGGCCCAGGGGACAGAATACCCAGGAAAGTAGACGCCTGTCTTCTCTGGGCGAGTCGGCCGCGGTAGTCACCTGGTTCACACTTTCGCTGGGAATTCTTGGGTTCTTTCGCCCCGTTTGCATACATCATCGTATTCACACACTTAAACGTGTTATTGGGACCCCTGAGCTCGGGGCACCTGCGCACCCACACGTGGCCGCCGCGGGTCTCAGCGCACCCCGCCTTCTGCTCCCCCGGGCCCTGGTGCTCCCGGGTGGGGCGACCCCGGGTCAGCTGCGGGGGGAGCGGCCCCAGCTCAGACCCCCGCCCCACCCCCGCTCCCCTGGCCGTGGTGCCCCCAGGTGGGGTGACCCCGGGTCAGCCCCGCTCAGCCCTGCTCAAGCCTCCCGCTCCCCCCCGCCCCCGCCAGCTCCCCCAGCCGTGGTGCCCCCGGGTGAGGTGTCCCCGGGTCAGCCCCGCTCAGCCCTGCTCAGCACCCCGTCCCCCGCGCCGTGCCCCCCGGGTGGCGTGACTCCGGGTCAGCCCCGCTCAGTCCCCCGCCCCCCACCTGTTCCCCGCCCCCCCCCCCCCGCCCCGACCGTGGTGCCTCCAGGGTGGGGCGCCCCCGGGTCAGCTGCCGGGGGGAGCGGCCCCAGCTCAGCCCCCCGCCCCCCGCCACTTCCCTGGCCGTGGTGCCCCCGGGTGGGGTGACCCCGGGTCAGCCCTGCTCTGTCCCCCGCCCCCCCACCTGTTCCCCCCGGGTGGGGTGACCCTGGGTCAGCCCCCGCTCAGCCCTGCTCAGCACCCCGTCCCCCGCCCCGTGCCCCCCGGGTGAGGTGACCCCGGGTCAGCCCCGCTCAGTCCCCCGCCCCCACCTGTTTCCCCCCCCCCCCCCCGACCGTGGTGCCTCCAGGGTGGGGCGCCTCGGGGTCAGCTGCGGGGGGAGCGGCCCCAGCTCAGTCCCGCTCAGCACCCGGTTCCCCCCCCGTGCCCCCCGGGTGGGGTGACCCCGGGTCAGGCCCGCTCAGCAACCCCCCACCCCGCCTGCTCCCCGGGCCGCGGTGTCCCCAGGTGGAGCGCCCCCGGGTCAGCTGCGGAGGGAGCGGCCCCCGCCCGCCCGGCCGCGCTCTCTACCCCGCGCTCCGCGTCCGCACGGGCTCCGCGGCTCCGCAGCTGCCGCCCCCGCCCCCGCCCCCGCCCCCGCCCCCCCCCCCCACGGCCATCTGGCCCGGTCTCGCCCGCTCGGCCCCGCGTCCCGGCCCCCCCCGCCCCGGGTCCCGGGCTCCGAATCGTCCGTGGCCGTTGCCAGGGAGACCAGCCGCTACCAGGCAAATAGGCGTTGGAGAAAGAAAAGGGGGGAAAGCTGCAGGGCGGCCGGGCAACAAAGGAGCGGTAAAGGCGGCCCCGGACGGAGGGCTGGGGGCGCGGCTGCGAGGCCCGGGCAGCGCTCAGAGCCCCGGGTCGGGGCGCGCCGGCCTGCGCAGGGGCGGGGGGCGGGGGGCGGGGGGCGCAGCCTCAGGTGACGGGGCTTTGCACCAGCAGCTGCTTCTCGGGGCAGCTCGGCGCAGGCGGGCCGGGGTCCGGGGTCCCCACGGGGACAGCACGCGCGGCGGGGTGGGCAGCCCCGGGGAGGCCGGGAGGCCGGGAGCACGGGCTCGGCGCCGCCACCGGCAGAGCCGTCCTTGAACAAAGAGTTATTGGCTCGAACCATCTCTTTTCGCTCCAAGTGTGACCCATTTCCCTACAATAAGCAGAAAATAAAGCAGCGTGAGAATTCCGAGCCAACGGCCGCAGACACTTGCCCGCCTCCCCAAGCGAGTAGAGGCTCCTTTCGGGGCCGCGGGGTGGGAGCGGGGACAGGGTCTGCGGGGGCAACGGGCGGAAACTTCGGGAGCAGAGACGCAGGCGGTGGCGGGGGGGGGGGGGGGCACCAGGCTGCAGCCTCGGGTTCTGGCCGCCTGCTCGCCGCGCCCGGTCTCGCACAAACAGCGCCGCGACCTTGCGTGGCGGGGGGCGCGGGTCGAGGTGCCCCGGGTCGCACACACGCCCCCGGGAGCCGGGTCCGCACCCCGAGCCCGACCTGCAGCGCCCGGGGCTCCGCTTGCAGCGTCTCCACGGGGCTTCCTCGCGGCTGCCCGCCCGCCCCGCCCGCCCCGCCTCCGGGAGCTCACTCGCCGCCGGGCACACGCACACGCACACGCACACGCGTTCGGAAACAGCCCCTCCGAGGCGGGCTGCAAGCGATTCACACCGACGCGGCGGGGGCGCACCCCCAGCGGGGACACGGGGCCCCGCGCTCCAGGCTGCGCCCCGTTTCAGCGGAGCCGCGCTGTCAGGCCGGGCGGCGATGCGACGCCCACTATTGGGATCCCCACTTTATAGTGTGCACCGCGGCGGCGGCGGCGGCGGCGCTGGTGGTGGGCGCGGGGGGGTCACCAACTGCGAGTGGCCGGGGGTGCAGTGGGTGGGGGCGCGAGTCGAGGAGCGGCGCGGGCCAATATGCAAAGATTGCTCCTCGGTGGAGCGCTCGGGCTCCTCGCCGCCTGTGCATCTTCCACGTCTGGCCTACAGACCTAATTCCAACTCGAGATGTCGTTTGATGAAATTCGATCTTCGTGGTTTAAATGCCTTTCGACGGGGAAGGGGTGTGTGTGTGGGGGGGGGGGGACCGATTTCACGTTTGCGACCGTTAAAAAGAAAAAAAGAAAACACATACACACATGCAAAAAAAAAACAACAACAAAAAAAAAACACAAACTCGGTGCAGGATCTGTGAAACCGACATGGAACACGCCGCGCACGGATCCCAGCCATTGTCCCCAACACACGCACACGCGCACACACAGACACACACGCACATAAACACACGGGGAGGCTGGGGGGAGGGGAGCCAGACGCGGATATAGACCGACAGGAGTCAAAGCGAGTCAAGTTAACGCTTTCTCCGCCCCCGTCCACAAGTACCCCCTCCTCCTCCTCCCCATCCTCCTCCCCATCCTCCTCCCCACCCTCCTCCTCCTGCCCCTCCCCCCGCGTTAATTAATTCCAAACAAAGCAAGCCAATCCAGGGATGCATCATTATTTTCAAGCAGAGGGAGGCGAGGGGCATGCATTTTTTTTAATCGATTTATTTATTTGGGGGACGTTAATTCTCGGTCCGAGGGCCGATTTTCAAACCTTTTGCAAAGCGCGGCTCCATTGTTCGCCGGGCGCGCAGGCCCCGCCCCCTGCTTTGTGTGCGGCGCGCGGATTGGCCGGTGCGCGCGGGGGCCGCGTCAGCGCCCGCGAGCCCATTCATCTGTGCACTTGGGCGTTGGACCCCGCATCTTATTAGCAACCAGGGAGATTTCTCCATTTTCCTCTTGTCTACGGTGCGGCTACAAATCTGGGATTTTTTTTTTTTATTACTTCTTTTTTTTTTTTTTTTTTTTAAAGAAAGGCTACACTTGGGCTCCTTTTTTCGTGCTCGACTCTTTTCCTCCCCCTTTTTTTTTTTTTTTTTTTTTCCCTCCCTCCTGCGCTGCTGCTTTTTTAGCTCTCGGACTTCAGGTTTTTTTACCCGGAGTGTATTTAGTCGGTTCTGTCCTGTCCTCTCCGCCACCCCCACTCCCCCCTCCCTCCCTCCGGGGTGTGTGCCGCTGCCGCCGCCGCTGCCGCCGCCGCTCGCCCCGTCGTTGCACCAACCGGAGGCTCTTTGTTTCCCCCCCTTGGATCTGTTGAGTTTCTTTGTTGAAGAAGCCAGCATGGGTGCCCAGTTCTCCAAGACCGCCGCCAAGGGAGAGGCCGCCGCCGAGAGGCCCGGGGACGCGGCCGTGGCCTCGTCGCCCTCCAAAGCGAACGGCCAGGTAACGTCCACCTGGGATGCGGGCGGCCGTCCCCGGCGTCCCCGTCCGGCCCCGACGCTTCTCCTCCGCTCGGGGTCGCGCCCGGGGCGCCTTCGGCGGAGGGAGGCGCGCGGCCGCGTTCCGCCGGGAAAGTTGGCTGGGAGGCGGCCGCCTGAATTGTCAGCTCGTCCTGGGGGGCGGCGGGGGGCGGCGGGGGGCGGAGGCGGGCTGCCCGGGCGACCCCGGCCACTTGTCGTGCAGCCGCGAGCTGAGAAGTGCGAAGTGTCTAAAATGGCGTGTTCGGAGCTTGGAACGTGACGAGCTAGGTGCTGCCCCCCCCCCCCGCCCCGGCCAGGTCGCGGGTGCGCTCGGTGGGCACAAAGGTGTCGGGCCGGCCCCCGCGTTTGCGCTCCGGATTGGGTCGCTCTCGACGTGGCCGGGTGGCGTGATGGGGCTGCCAGGCCAGGGGGCCGGGGAGGGCCGCTCATTGTGCGCCCGGGCGGCGCGCGGCTCCCGGAGCGCGGGGCCGGGGGCTCCCCGGGAGGCTTTCCCGCGGGCCTGCGTCCTGCCTTCCGCACCCACCCGGCCTGGGCACGGCGTCCCCGGGGAGGGAGGGCTCCGCGGGTCCTTGCGGAGCCGGTGCCCACGGGCCGGGGCGGGCCGGGGCTGCTGGTGCGCGCGGCGCCGCCGGGACCCGAGGGGGGAGACCGCAGCTCCCGGGGGGGGGGGGGGAGGCCGTGCACCCTGCTCCGCGGGGAAGCCGCAGCTCCGGGGGGAGGCCGTGCACCCCGCTCCCGGGTGGAGAGACCGTGCACCCCGCTCCCGGGGGTAGGCAGGTGGGCGCGCGAGGCCGGCCACGGGCGGCTGCTCCGCCAGCGCCGGCGCCCACCACGCCTCTTTTCCTAGAGCGGAGGCCGGTGGCTTCGCCTCCTCCGCCCTAGTGGGCGGGCGAGCTCGGCCGAGGGGCTCGGAACCCGTGGAACGTGCAGAAGGAGCCGCCGTGGCGCGCCCGGCCCCGCCGACCCGAGGGGGGTGGGCGCGGAAGCCGAGGCCCGACCCCCGCGACAGGCGCGGACCCGGAGGCCGCGGGGCCGCCCGAGCTTTGTTTGCGGGCTCCGGGCTGCGCGCTCCGGGCCCGGGGGCGCCGCGGCCGGCGGGCAGGGCCGGGCTGGGCAGGGCGGGGGACCCCGCGGCCCCGCCCCTCGCTCGCGCCCGCCCGCGCCCAGCCCCGCGCCGTGGAGCCGCAGCGCCCCCTGGCGCCCCCGAGCCCTGCGGGGCGGAGGCCCGTGCGCGCGCAGGCCGGGCTGCTGGCTGGAGGCCGCGCGCGGCGCCCCCGGGGGCTCGGGGTTTGGACGCCCTCCAGGGCGTGGGGCCCGGGGACCGCGCGGCCGGGCTCGGGGCCTGCGCCCTAACGGCGCCCCGAGCATCGTGTGTTACGTGGCTCTTGTTCGTGCGGAGCCCGGGAGGCGGGGGCTGCGGTGGGCGATGCGCCGCTCCCCGTGCGCGGCCCGGGCGCCGTGGGACCGTAGGGCGTCTGCCCGGCGCTCCCGGCCGCCGCCGCGTCTCCAGGGCGCCGCCCCGGCCCTGCCCCGGCTCCGCGGAGGGTGCTCATCTGGGCCGGCGACGCCGCCTCCCCGGGGCCGGGTGCAGGGCCTCCCCGGAGCGGGATGCACGGCCTCCGCGGGGCGGGGTGCACGGTCTCCCCCCGGGGCCGGGTGCACGGCCTCCCCTCGGAGCGGGGTGCACGGCCTCTCCCCGGGAGGAGGGTGCACGGTCTCCCCCCACACCCCGGAGTGGGGTGCACGGCCTCCCTGGAGCTGGGTGCAGGACCTCCCCGGAGTGGGGTGCACGGCCGCCCTGGAGCCGGGGTGACAGCCTCCCCAGAGCGGGGTGTACGGCCTTTCCTCGGGAGCAGGGTCCACCGCCTCCCTCCTGGGGCGGGGTGCAGGGCTTCCCTGGAGCTGGGTGCAGGACCTCCCCCCACCCCGGGGCGGGGTGCACGGCCTCTCTCCGGAGAGGGGTGCACAGCCACACCCCCCTCCCAGCAGGGTGCACGCTCCCCCTGGAGCAGGGTGCACGGCCTCCCCCCCCCCACCCCAGCAGGGTGCAGGGTCTCCCTGGAGCGGGGTGCACGGCCTCCCCCCCACCCCAGCAGGGTGCAGGGTCTCCCTGGAGCGGGGTGCACGGCCTCCCCCCCACCCCAGCAGGGTGCAGGGTCTCCCTGGAGCGGGGTGCACGGCCTTCCCTCCCCAGCAGGGTGCACACCCCCTCCCCCCCAGCGGGGTGCAGGGCCTTCCCCCCCGCGGAGCAGGATGCACGCCCCCCCCAGCAGGGTGCACGCCCCCCTCCCCCGCAGCGGGGCGCGGGGCCTCCGGGGGCCGCCCGAGTGACGCTGCCGCCTTGTGTGCCCGCAGGAGAACGGCCACGTGAAGGTGAACGGGGACGCGTCCCCCGCGGCCGCCGAGCCGGGCGCCAAGGAGGAGCTGCAGGCCAACGGCAGCGCCCCGGCCGCCGACAAGGAGGAGCCCGCGGCCGCGGGGAGCGGGGCGCCGGCCGCCGAGCAGGAGGAGCCGCCCGCCGACCGCGAGGCCGCCCCCGCCCCCGCCCCCGCCGCCGCCGCCCCCGCCGCGCCCGCCGCGCCCGCCGACAGGGAGCCCGAGGCCGAGGCCGCCGAGCCGGGGTCGCCGGGGTCGCCGGCGGCCGCCGAGGGGGAGGCCGCGTCCGCCGCGTCGTCCACGTCGTCGCCCAAGGCGGAGGATGGCGCCGCGCCCTCGCCCAGCGGGGAGACCCCGAAAAAAAAAAAGAAGCGCTTCTCCTTCAAGAAGTCCTTCAAGCTGAGCGGCTTCTCCTTCAAGAAGAACAAGAAGGAGGCGGGCGAGGCGGAGGCCGAGGCGGCGGGGGGCGCGCCCGCAGACGGCCGCAAGGACGAGGCCGCCGAGCCGGGCGCGCAGGCGCAGGCGCAGCCGCAGGCGCAGGTGCAGGCGCAGGTGCAGGCGCAGGTGCAGGCGGCCGAGGCCGCGGAGGCCGCGGGGGAGGCCGCGGAGGCCGCCGAGCCCCGGGCGGCTGAGCAGGCGGCGGCCGGCGGCCCGCAGGAGGCCCAGCCCCGCGACGCCGCCCCGCCCGAGCAGCCGCCCGCCGCCGCGGGGCCCGGGGAGGCCGCCGAGCCCGGGGAGGCCGCGGGGGAGGCCGCGGAGGCGCCGGCCGCGGGCCCCGAGCAGGAGGCGGCGGCGGCCTCGGCCTCGGCCGCGGAGGAGGCGGCGGCGGGCTCGGCCTCGGCCTCGGCCTCGGCCTCGGCCACGGCGGCCGCGTCCTCGCAGGAGCCCCAGCCCGAGTGCAGTCCGGAAGGCCCCCCGGCGGAGGCGGCCGAGTAGAGGCGCGGAGCGCCGAGCCGACCCGAGAACTCTTCTCCCCCGCCCCCACCCCCCGTTCGTTTGTTGGAGTGGTGCCAGGTACTGGTTTTGGAGAACTCGTCTACAACCAGGGATTGATTTTTAAAGATGTCTTTTTTTTTTTTTTTTTTTTTGATTTTACCTTTTTTTTTTTTTTAATGCAGCAAATTCTGTTCCCCCCTCCTCCCTCCCCCCCCCCACAGATCCCATCTCAGATCATTCTGTTACCACCATTCCAACAGGTTGAGGAGCGCTTAAGCCACCTTCCTCCGCCTTGTGTGTCTCTTTCGTTTTTTTTTTTTATTTTTTATTGTTTTTTTTTTTTTGCATCAGTATTAATGTTTTTTGCATACTTTGCATCTTTATTCAAAAATGTAAACTTTCTTTGTCAATCTATGGACATGCCCATATATGAAGGAGATGGGTGGGTCAAAAGGGATATCAGATGAAGTGATAGGGGCCACGAAGGGGAAATCTCCAGTGGTGCGTGACATTGCCAAGAACAATGTACCACTAGAAGCGATGGTGTAAAGGCTTAGTCTTTTTTTTTTTTTTTTTAAAGAAAAGTTATTACAATGTATTTTGTGAGGCAGGTTTACAACACTACAAGTCTTGACTAAGAAGGAAAGGAAAAAGAAAAAAAAAAAACACCAATACCCAGATTTAAAAAAAAAAAAAAGATCATAGTCTTAGGAGTTCATTTAAACCATAGGAACTTTTCACTTATCTCATGTTAGCTGTACCAGTCAGTGATTAAGTAGAACTACAAGTTGTATAGGCTTTATTGTTTATTGCTGGTTTATGACCTTAATAAAGTGTAATTATGTATTACCAGCAGGGTGTTTTTAACTGTGACTATTGTATAAAAACAAATCTTGATATCCAGAAGCACATGAAGTTTGCAACTCTCCACCCTGCCCATTTTTGTAAAACTGCAGTCATCTTGGACCTTTTAAACACAAATTTTAAACTCAACCAAGCTGTGATAAGTGGAATGGTTACTGTTTATACTGTGGTATGTTTTTGATTACAGCAGACAATGCTTTCTTTTCCAGTCGTCTTTGAGAATAAAGGAAAAAAAAAATCTTCAGATGCAATGGTTTTGTGTAGCATCTTGTCTATCATGTTTTGTAAATACTGGAGAAGCTTTGACCAATTTGACTTAGAGATGGAATGTAACTTTGCTTACAAAAATTGCTATTAAACTCCTGCTTAAGGTGTTCTAATTTTCTGTGAGCACACTAAAAGCGAAAAATAAATGTGAATAAAATGTACAAATCTGTTGTGTTTATTTATGTTCTGATAAAGTACCGAGACCTCTAGGTCTCAAGGATAGTTTTGAGGAACATCTCGCATGCCATCAAGAGTAAATTTTCTTGTGGTTTGTAATCTGAAGTTTTCCAGACTCTGAAATTCATAATCAGCAGTGTCAGATTACACGCAGGAAGGAGTCAACAGCCTTCCGTGTCTGTTACCATTTACCTGCATTGACGTTGAGTTTTCATTTAAAAAATTCAACAGTTATTTTTATGGTAGTTATATAGCATGTCAGAATGAACCATTTAATACAAAAGTGGTGTGACCCCCCCCCCCCCAAGACCATTTAAATGTCATGTGAAAATCTCATAAAGTATGTTTTCGGTCATGCCTGTCCAGAAACCTGAGCGAGAGTCTATTTAATCCGAACTGCAGACGGGCCACAAAAGTGGCCAAATGTGTTTCAGAAATTGATGGTGTATTACCTGCCATTGTAATTGATTAGTGCTTGGCTGATTTCCAAATACTGCTTAGATTATGTGTTATACCTTAGGAAAACAGGCTTATGTAAAGAAGTGATGGTGGTGAATGGGCAATGTTGTCAGTTTATGGGCCTTTAGTACTTGCCTCAATTCGATAGTTGCGAGTGGTTGTTGTTGTTTTTTTTTTTTAAATCAGTAGTGTGTTAGTCTCTTGTTACTCAAAGGGAAAAGATAGAGAATGATGCTTCCTTCTATAGTGATGATCCTTAACCAGTTTCACCTTTGCTCTTACCACCGCATAACTGGATTTTTTTTTTTTTTCTTCACTGGATCCTAAACTGGATTGAATTTGAAGGTATAAAGGTGTGTATCAGGTACCATTACTTCATGAGATGGCGAAGGAAAATAGTTGACGCACACCTCTGCTGTTTTTGAGCAGCACGCCTTGTGTAGGGTTCACGGTGGGACTGAACCACATTTGTGACAACCGAGCGCCAAATCTTAAACTCCTTAGAAAGGTACATTAGCTTTTGACGTGCTAATAATTGGAAGAGTAGATCATATATGATAGTCCATGACCTCTCCTTACCAAATACCCTCCCCACTACTACAAATAGCATTTGGAAAAGTATGTACTTTTAGTTGGGGTGTGTTGGTCTTGAAGGATGTTTGAAAGTTAAAAGTCAAATCTGGTAACCAAAGGACTGCTTTATAGGGTCTTTCCAACCTCACCAACTTTTTCTCAAATGCCTGCTTGGCCAAGTACAGGGCCTAGTATGTGGGAGGACTCAAAAAAATTGATTTAAAAAATTAACTCGTGAGTAGTCAAAAATACTGTGTAGCCAACTATATTGCTAGGCTTGGGTTCTTTTGTTTTGTTTTTGTTTTTGTTTTTTAACAGCTGGAATTAAGATGCATTATTTTGATTTTAATTGCCTAAAACACTTTGGGTGGTATTGATGGAGTGGTGGATTTTCCACCAAGCGATTAAATGAAATTTGACATATACCTTTTCATCCAAAGTTTTGTACATCACATTGTTTTCTAATGGAAAAATGTTAATATGGCTTTTTTGTATTACTAACAATAGCTTTGAGATTAAGGAAAAATAAATAACTCTTGTACAGTTCAGTATTGTTTATTAAATCTGTATCGGCAGTATGTATAATGGCATTTGCTATGGTTATAAGATACTTCCTCTGGATTATAATAATCATTTGATTCAATTCCTATTGCTTGTAAAATAAAGTTTTACCGGTTGATATAATCAAGCTTGCTAAAATAGGATTTTTTACAAACTTAATTTTAAAATGCAAATTTTAGAGAAAAACTTAAAATTTTAAGGGTTGATGGTAAGTATTAACTATTACTCCATTTAAGGGATTTGGAAGGTATGCTTGACATTATATTTAGGATATATAATCATATCCCCTGAAGGTGAGTTCTCTGTTAACAAGTCCACAAACATCGTGCTGATAGGTCTTGATAATATGTTTGGGAAAGAATGCAGTGTATCTACATATTCCTCTCATGTATATAAACAATAAAATAAAATTTGGGGAAAAGGTGCTTTTTGCATTCACATACTTTGGGAAGGGGGCCCGTAGTTTAACATAGTTAAATTTGCTTTCAAAATTAAGTAATTGGTTAAGTGACAGGGCTACTAGCTTTTATCTTTCCTTTCATCATTCACTGCAATTTTGAGCATTTTTTCCCCTTTCCACTTCCCAGCCATATGAAAGCGCTTAAAGCAGGATGTATCAAACATGAATCTTAAAATGCTTTCAGTCCGTAGATATTCCAGTCCTTGCTGGGGATTCAGGTTGCCAGCACCCTTTACATCCAACAGTGCCATTTTAAAAATGGGAAAGAAATACTATATTTTTTTATGTATATTGTATTTTACTTTATGTACCTGAAAAGAGTGAGAAATAACTGATCCCTAAGATACTTCTATCTACAGTTCCTCTCAACTGCACAACAGCACCCTTTTTTTTTTTTTTTTAACAGCAACTTTTTAAATTTTTATTTTTAAGTAATCTCCACCCAACCTGGAGCTGGAACTCAGAACCCCAAGATCAAGAGTCACATGCTTTACAGACTGAGCCCACCAGGTGCCCCTCAACAGCAACTTTAAAACAAAAGCAAAACCCCCCGCCATAAGATCTAGGGGTTGCAAGTATTTAATTACTGCAAAATTTCTAGGAATCCTAATAATCTCAGTTCTAGTGTTTTGCTAAAATTAGAATATAAGACTTTTTTTAAGTAGGACTGGTAATTGAAAAATAGGTATCTTTGTCCATTGCTGTTAATTACAACTTCCCTCATTTCTGGGAAAGGTGAGAGGCGGCAGGACTACCTGTCACTTATACTTCAATACAACACATTTCCTTTGAATCCGTTACGTTAGCATTACAGGCTGTCTTCCTAACAAGCGGGACGCTGTTCCTTAGGTTTGAAATGTAAGGGACTGGATGTGGTGCTACAATTCTATACCTGTGTACTGGGGTGGGGCGGGGGGGGAGCGATTCTTGGGGAGAGTTACAAATTGGCCGTGTAAGAAAGCTCTCAAAGCAAGCCTTAGGTCAAACGATATACCCATATTTTGGAAAGCACCAACCAATAGAAATAGAATGAGAGCCACATGTGACTTTAAACTTTTTTTTAGTAATCATATTAAAAAAAAAAACAAAGATCAAGCATGAAACCAATAACCCCAGGATCCTTTACATGTAATCCACACCAAACTTAGTGACATATTTCACTTTTTTTTTTTTTTTTCTTACCAAGTCTGTGGAATCCGGTGTATTTTACACTGACCACACACCTCGGTTTGGAGCGGTCACATTTCCAGTGTCCTCTGGTCACATGCGGCTACCACACTGGAGAGCACAGGTGTGAAGAGCCAGCGTCTGGGAGTGCAGGAGGGAGGAGGCGTGTCGGGGACAGACTTGGCAAAGTGGGGCTTACGTGATGAATTTCATGAGCTTCAGGGGTCTAGCTTCTGAGCTAACATGGAAGGGTTTTTTTTTTCTAAATTCCAAACCGTTTTAAGCAGTTAATACGGCATTGGTGTTATCGATAAACGTGAGATTCCGAATGGGCTTGGTGTAGGCCGAACCGTGTGCCCTCCCCCTGCCCCGGGTCGGGTTGCGGCACTAACCCCCAGCACTTGAGAATGTGGCTGTATTCGGAGACAGGCTCTTTAAGGAGGTCACTAAGTTCAAAAGACGGTGTTAGGGGACCCAACATGACCGGTGACCTTCGAAGAAGAAATAGATTGCCCACACTGGGGACACCAGGGGTGCATGCCCATGGAGGGGAAAGATCATGAGAAGACACAATGAAAAAGCGGCCAAGGACACAGGCCTCCCGAGACTATCGGCACCTTGATTTTGGATTTTCAGCCTCCACAACAGAGAAAAGAAATATCTGTTGTTGAAGCCCCCCAGCCTGGGGTACTCTGTTAGGGGAGCCCTAGGAAACCACTGCAGGACTCCTTGGTGGGAGGGGAAAGATGGTCTCTACCCGAGGATGTAAAGAATTCTGTAGGCTTGCTTTTGCTCTTGCCTCCAATGGAAAAGAAACTGCTTTCTAGCCTGAAAATTTTATTATTGTCGTTATTGTTCCCTGAGAAAAGAGAGAAATGGTAGTTTAAAAATTAGAAAGGTGGATTATAGGGCTATCTTAATCATTAATGAGTTGATAAAATAAGATCTCTGGAACACAAACCATAAAAAAAAAAGGAATCGTCTAAAAACACTACATAATGTTATATCTGAATTTATCCATCTCTACTTTCCCTTGCGATTTACTTGTACAAGAAACTGAGTTATTTGTTCATTAGTATCCAGAGTATGGATTTTGCTGATTGCACGCCACGCTGTCATTTAATACGTTACTTTGTCTTTCCTGTGTTTCTTGTAGTTTTTGTAAGTTGATCAATAGATGTTGAGGTTGATCAGATTCAGATTTACAGGGCTACATCACAGGCGATGTTCTGTTTCTATCAGGAGGCATACAATGTTCATCATTTCTCTTTTTGTGATCTTTAAAGCCATTGATTTTTGCTTAAATCCATTAATTAATATAAAGTGGCCAAATGGTGTTATTCTAATTGTCATTCCCTTTTCACCTATTTGTTCAGTTATATCTATAAAGAGAAAGTTTCCTTCAGCAACCTTTTGGTTGTCCATCGGTTGTCCTTTCTTCATGGAAAGTCAGGATAAATGTTTAATTCTTTCCCTTTATTTACTGATTTTCAGAATAATGAGTTGGTTCCCTAATACCCTCCCAAGGTACCAATGATGGTATTGGTTTGATTAAATCAAACTTCCTTAAGTAACATAAGCGATGCTTAAATTGGCTCATGGTAGATTATGCTTTAAAGGTATAGAATTCAATAAATGAAATCAGTTTATATTTTATTAAGATGCTACTTGAGAATGTGCTAAAAGATAGATGGAACTCAATATTTATTTTACTCAAATGGAATGGGTTTACAGACTTGCATGCTGGCACATCCCTCATTTCAGTTGGGGTTTCATGCCGAGAAGCCGTCTGTTTATACAATTTCAAAGAAATGGGAGGCGTTGCAATTTTTTTCTTACCCTCTAATTACCGCTGTATAATCATATTTAAATGTCATCAAAACATATCAACATAACACCTTACCCATATAGTAAGAAAAATGTCTGGAAATTTATGAGTTTGAGGAGACTCAGCAATCCCCAGTCCCACAGACGTACGTGCTGTCGCTCGAGCAAGCCGGGCCCTAAACAGAACAAGGCGTGAGCAGGATTTACTAAGTTCACCAGCAAAATTCCAGAACTTCTATCCTGGTATCTGTGTCAGTGAAACTGGTCATTTTTAAAGAAAAAAAAATATACTCGTTGTATAGCCCAGAGGCTCCAATGGCAGGATTAATTCACGGCTTTTATGAAGAAGAAGTTCTCAAGAGGTTGAATTTAAGTGACTGTAAGGTCGAGTTCTTTTCTAAGCAAACTACCAACTAGGGCTACTTCTTCTAATGTTTTTTAAAAAATTGGCAAGCATTGGATGAGGCAATAGATCCGTAGGCAATGTTATCCGTAGATAACATTTTAATAGATTTGCAGATGCTCAGTGAAATTGTAAAGGAAAAGGAGCCTACGGACTCGGTCGCGTATATTATAAAATATTAATTATTAACTAGAAAAATGAATTATCTCGACAAGGGTCATTTTCCTCTGTCTTTAGTGTGCTAACCAGTTCATGAATTGGATTACCGTAGTACAAAGAATGGCCTATTTTTCCTTTTCTCATATGCTTCCTGATATTTTAAAAGGATTCGTTATTGCCAAGAATTTTGACACTTCTTAAATGAGAATTTTAAGTTTTTTAATGTAGTGGTACGTAGCTTCTAAATTTAAGATTCTATGCAGTCCAGAGCTGAAACTTATCAGAATTCCAATGATGAATTTATTGAAAACTAACCAAAAATATGCAAATACCAGAGTTTCCTCTGAACAATAATGAAAGTTATTATTCAAATCTCTTGAGAAAAAAGCTGCATTTTTTAGCATTCTTACACAGAGCACAAACATTCTTCATGCTTACTAATGCTTAGTAAACCAAGAAGAAGTTCATATACAGTCAGTAACAAAGCAGTCACGGTTAAGAGCAAATGAAGAGTATTTCTTGTGAAGCATTTCTGCCCTAACTCCTTGAGACTTAAAACACAGAATAAGCATATTTACTGAGGAAATGCAGGGGTTTTTTTTTGTTTGTTTAGATCAAGAAGACCTGTTAAAACTAGTTGTTCATAAAGCATGCTGTTCATCCCTACTTTCTCACTGTCCTGAACTCTAATTTTGTTATCCAAAGTATAATTACAAGTAATAAATACATATTTCATATATATAAATAAATGTATAGATAAAAATTAATAATGGAGTACACATTCATATTTATGCCTGATTTGATATATACTTTATAAGCACATAAATATATTTTATAGTGGTATGTATTTAATATAAATATATGTCTAATATATTATAAAATCAGGCATAAATATGAATGGGTGCTATTATTTAATATTAAAAATTCTAAACAAAAGTCCTCTATTTTCAATTTTCTCACCTCCCTTATTTGCTCCTTAAAGTCCTTAGAAAATATTATGTCTTCCAAATGCTTCCTAAGGTCATAGAGAACAGCGGTTGAATAAGGTTTTAGATTTGGTTAAAGGAGGGTATTTTGACCAGAAGTTGATTTCACTCAAGATTCTCTGTGTGAAAATCTTTAATTTGGTTTTGCCACTCATTAATTTCTCATAACATGTAGTTACAATAATAATCATTGTGCACGTCTGACCTACGATAAAAAGAAACAGGCAGAGTAGAGATGACTGACTCTTCTCTCTTTTTTGTTCTTTTATAGATCTTAGACTTGTGATTATAATGTTTTTGCCTAATGAAAGTACAAGAATGAAGTCGTGATTAGGCACTCGGGTGTTGGAGTCAAGATCCGGCTCTACCTCGTGCAAACTTTTTATGATATTAGGTGCATTACTTCATCGAGGTGAGCCTCAGTGTTCTCATGTATTAAATGGGAATAAAAAGAATGCCAGTTACTAGCAGTGAATACACCTAGTGTTGTGTCTGGCATTTGAGAGAGAGGTAGTCAGTGAATAGTTGCGATTATTTACTTCATGGTTTCTGCACTTTTTGGTTCAAAATTGAGTAATGTACCTTAGATCCTATGCTGGTACCCTGTAAGCATTTGCAATATGTTTGAATGAAGATGTTTTAGATAAAGATTTCTTTTTAAAGGACAGATTTCTACTTAAGAACCTGCCATACTTCGTTTTTAATTTTAGCAAACTTTTGTTGAACACCTAATATGTTCGAGGAGAAGGACTGCAATTTTGAAACATTTCCTATAAGAATATGCTGCGTGCCTAGAGTCTGTTCTGGTGGGAAAATCGCAAGTCAGAAATAATGCCGATGCTACCACTAATAACCTATAATGTGATTTTTTTAAATGCCAAATGCATTTCATTATCGTATATTCTTGATTAGACATTAGATGAGGACAAATCAAATATAATTAAAAAACAATCCTCGGTATATCTTTTAAATTTCCATGTCAGCTTTATATTTTAATAAGATTGTTATAAATAGCAGGAAAAAATAAACATAAAATACCAAAGATGCATATTCAGGTTATCTAGTGTCAGATTATAAGGGACCTGAAAACTCAGTGGTATAAAACAACAATAATTTGTTTTTTCTTTTTTATTTTTTTTTTATTTTATTTTTTTATTTGTGATAGTCACAGAGAGAGAGAGAGAGAATGAGGCAGAGACACAGGCAGAGGGAGAAGCAGGCTCCATGCACCGGGAGCCTGACGTGGGATTCGATCCCGGGTCTCCAGGATCGCGCCCTGGGCCAAAGGCAGGCGCCAAACCGCTGCGCCACCCAGGGATCCCTGTTTTTTCTTTTTTAAAGCTTTATTGACGTATAAGTGACATACAATAAGGCGTGCACAGTTAAAGGACATACTTTGATAGGCACACGTATGTACACACCTGTGAAACCCTCCCCAGAATCAAGGTAACGTCACATCCATGAAGGTTCTGCAGGTCAGGGATTAGAGCAGACCCGGCAGGGACAGCTTGTCTCCCAGGCGTGACGTTGGTGGCTTCCAGCTGGGGTTGCTGGAAGAGCTGGAGGCCGCTGGGGTAGCTAGACTGGGCCCATATGTCGGAGATCTTCAGTCTTCTTCCTGGGGTATTGGTTATAGGATCGGAAGGCCTAAGATGGGCCCTTGACCCTGGTCCTGGTGCCTGGGCTGGGGTGTCTGGAAGAGGAGCCACCCAGCAGGCCCTCCCTGCGCCCACCCCACGGCTGTCTCAGGTAGTCGGCCTTGCGGCCCGGCCGCTGGCTGCTCCCACCCGGGAGCTTCAAGAGACTGTTCCAGGGGACAGGAAGGGGAAGCTGCCAATCTCGTAGGGCCCGGTCTCACAAACTGGCACCGCTCACTTCCACTCCACTTTTCTCGGTCACGGAACCCAGTCTTCTAGGGAAGAAGGACGGGGACACCACCTTTCGGTGGGAGAACTGTCAAAGACATTTCTACCCGTCTCTAAATCACTACAGCACGTGTTGCATATGCCATGTTCCTGATTAAAAGAAAACTTCGAATTGAAAGTATGAATAAACAATTTGGGGGTGGGGGGGTCACAAGGCAGGGGGAGGGGAAGGAATGGAAGACCTGCCAAATCCTCTGTCTTCATTGCTCCTTATCAAGCAATGTTCTTCAAATAACCTGGAGCTATTATGCCCCAATATTGTATAAGTGGGTGCATTTGGATATAAATACATACGATCGAGTAATACAGTAAGTACTATTGGTTTTTATTATAGAATATTGTGTTATTATTTATTTTATTTGTTGACTTGAGAGACTGAGCTATCACAAGCAGGGGAGAAGGGCAGAGGGAGAGGCAGGCTCCCTGCGGGGAGCCCGATGGGGGACTCGATCCCAGGACCCCGGATAACGCCCTGAGCCAAAGGCAGACACTCAAGATCAGAGCCACCCAGGAGCCCCAATATTATTCACTTAATGGTATATTTTAGCTATATAAATGATCAAGATCCAAAAATCACTGAGACACAATTAAGCAAGTGAAACCATTTGAGATGGACACATCAGCTCCTGTTTTTTTTATTTTCTTAAGGCGTTACACTATTGGGAATCTACTCTGCTTTATTTCCCTTTGTAAGAATTCCTTTTTCTTTTTTTTTTTTTTTTTTTTTTCTTTTCAGCTGGTTGGGGTAGGGGCAGTGGCATAAGGGGTGGAGAGGATTACAGCTCTCCAAACGGATGTGTTGTACTTTAACAAGCTTCACTAGAGATCATTTCAAATCGATGGTGTCCTATTTTCTGAATAAATATAATCTGCTACAAGGCTAGCATATTGAAGAAGTCTCATTAAGCCATATGTATTTAAATATAAAGATATATATACTTATATATATATTTCATATATAATAAATATATATTATATATATATATTTTAATACAGTCAGCCACTACATGAAAAATGTGTACATTTAGCATAAAAACCAGCAACCAACATTTTGGTTGGCGAAATATACCAACTAAACGTAACCCCCGCGGGAGAATATCTGTATTGCAGTGTTTTTGAGAAACACAAGGGAAAGCCAGTGTGTAAACACAGTTCACCCAAGGAAAGGGGGTACCTGATTCATTTGAGGGGGATTAAATGATTAAATAAGTGTATTAATCATTATATGTAATATTTCTATTAACAGGGAAGTGGCCATACTTGGAAAGAAAGAATGACCTCATGTCATCCTTTTTTGGTTCCTCTCAACCATGGCTCATCTCAAGTAATATTTCAGGGTATTTTTTTTTTTTAAGTTTTGCACTGTACATTGATTCCTAAAACACCTCTTCTTTGGACTGAAGCACACAGGAATGAGAAGAAGCAAGATAACATGTATTCCCCTAGTCCGAGAGATTACAAAGAAACACTAAAAATGTTATTCACCTGGAATACCAGACTTAGAGCCGCGACCACGGGGCAAAGTTTTGATCACTAGATAAATCTGAAGGTGATTTATAGAAGCAGGCAGTGTCTGTTGAGGAATAGAGTTTCAGGCAGTGACGTTCCTTGGGAGAATAGAGGCAGGACCCCAAGCAAGCAATGACAGCAACAAGTTTCCTTTGTTTTAAGTATGTTTTATATTTGCTTACAGAATGTTTAAAACATACTTCACATCTGTTTTTTAAGACTTTCATATCAGGTTTTTTTGGTTTGTTTTTTTTTTCCTTTTCTAAGTCAGTGTGTGTACAGAGTCAGACCACCACCAAGAAGTTAGGAGATCGTGTAACCAGTGTGAAAAGCAATTAAAATTAATTATCGTATAGAGGTTAGATAAGGTTAAAGGATCTACCCACCCACCCGCATTCCAGACCTCTGGTAGAGGTCTCTGTGTGCAGGGTGACAAATACCTGTTTGACATTTGTAGTATTAATTGATTAGCATTGCAAGAAATAGCAGTCACACCTGGAGCATAGTAAATACAGCCAGAAAACAGAGAGACTCAAAAGTATTCCCGTATCACCCAGACTTACGTCCCAGGGTTTCCAGCGTGGGTGTTCAAAAGGAAGCTTTCTTGTTCTTTCTCAACAAAATCCTCCCAGATAATGTCAGAAAGAGTGGAAAGTCTGTGGAATTTGGTGCAGAACCAGAGTTTCTCTCAAATGGCTATCAATATTACTGAGAGTCTTCTACGTACGAGCTGTTATGCTAGGTTTTCAGGATTAAGTCATTAAAGAAACAGGTTTCCTGTCCTTAAGGAGTACGAGGGCTACAAGCAAGACTTGTAAATAGATTGTGAAATACAACCGAAAGCCATCTGGAAAGAAAAAAATAAAGTAGTAGATCCATATCTTAGAGAAGATTTAAATGCTAAAAACAATTAAAATAAAAATATAAAAAAGAAGTACTAGAAGAGTCTAAGGCAGCATTTCTAACTATCAGAATGGAAAAAACCCTACTCCACTGTGATAAAGTTGACCACATAAGTCTAAGCGAGATCAAAAGAAAGGTGACAAACTGGGGAAAAATATGTACTGCTTATATTTATTCAATTTATTTTTTTTCAAGTAAGCTCTATACACAACATGGGACTTGAACTCACGATCCCGAGATCAAAAGTTACATGCTCTACCAACCGAGCCAGCCAGGCACTCTTTACTGCTTATACTATAAATAAAAGGTTAATATCCAGAAGAGTTTTTAGAAGTTAATTGAAAAACCAGCATCCCAGTGGAGTCTGAGCAAGGGACAGGGTCTGGTCACTTAAGAGAAAATATAAATGGCTCTAAAATATACCACAATAAGTTCAATTTTATTTATAAGAATGGAACTACAGATATAAATTACATCATTTTTCTGCTTATTAGATAACAAAAATCAAAGAGCCTGATAACAGTGGTAGTCAGGGTTTGGGAGAACAGTGGCTTTCACATATTATTGACAGAAGATGGAAGTTAGTAAAATCTGTGCAGATAACAATTTTGAAACATCTATCAATACTGAATGCATCTCCTCTTGTATCCAGCAATTTGACCTTTAGGAACTCATCCCACCGATACACTCACACGAGCAAAATGGCGCGTATATATGGTCATTAACTGCAGCATTATCAGTAATAACCAAAGAGGAGCAAAAGAAAAGACAACCTGAAAGTCCATCAACGGTGGATGGATTATACAGAGTACAGCCGTGTGATGGACTGCTCGGTGCTTTTGGTTATTTTTTGCTATGCATGAACCACCTGAACACAGGGGCTTAAAACAATGAACAATTATTGACCCTTTCTCAAAAGTCTGTGGGCGACTGGCCTTAGTTAGGTTCTGGGTGACGCTGTGTGGGGGTGCAGTTATCTGGAAATTCGGTTAGGCTGGGATGTCCAAGATGGCTCACCCACATGGCTGGTGGTTGGTCCAGGCCGTCAGATGGAGAATCAGCTGGGACGGTCGACCATGGTGCATTAGCATAAGTTCTCATCCACGTGGCCTCTCCTCACAGCTCGGTTTTCCCCCAGCGCAATGGCTGGCTTCCAAGAGGGCGTGTTCCCAGGACATAAAGCTGAAGATCGCTTAAGGCCCAGCCTCAGAAGTCATACAGCATCATTCCTACCTCATCCAATTGACAAGATCAGTTCCACGGGTAGCCCAGGTACAAGGTGAGGAAAATAGACTCCATCACTTCAAGGAGAAGAGTGGCAAAGAATCTGTGACCATCTGTAATCTACCCAACTATCGCTTCTCGGCCTTTCGGCTAAGATCAAGTGTTGTAATCTACCCAACTATGCATCTGTAAAATAGGAAGAGGGAATGCTTTATAGACTGAGTCGGGATAATTTCTGTTGTCCGTTGTTAAGTGATGGGTGTATATAATGATCGGATCTATGTGTACAACAAGTGTGGGTGGGGGCGCATATATTTAATTGCTTACATGTGCCCAAGATTATCTTTATAGAATACACACACAAAAAAATGGGATATGTAGTTCCAGAAGTGAAAAAATGTTCACTGACTTCTCTTTGTACCTTTCGTACAGTGTGAATGTATTACCTATTTTAAAAAGTTGACCCGTAAATAGTATAAGCATTACAGGCTACATTTTTCTGAGCTAAAAATGAAAACGTATTGGGTAGAGAGCAGGAAATTTGAAATCTATCCCTAGAAAGTGTCATTTTTGATGGTGATTATATTCATCATGTGACGGAAGCTCAGAAGAGGACTGACTACCTGCATGGGGAGAGAATGACCCAAGGTGGCCTTTATACTAGGGCTTGAAGAGTGAAAAGATAGCCTGCAAGGGGCGGCTCAGTCGGTTGAGCCTTTGACTCCTGGTTTCAATTCAGGTCATGATCTGGGGTCCTGAGATCCAGCCCCACATTGGGCTCTGTGCTTAGCAGGGGAGTCTGCTTGGGATTCTCTCTCCCTGCCTCACCCTCTGTCCCTCCCTCTGCTCATTCTCTCTCTCTCTCTCTCTCTCAAATAAATAAATAAATAAATAAATAAATAAATCTTAAAACAAAGCAAAACAAAAAGGTTGCAAATATTGGTGAGCTGTAGTGAAAAGAAATCGAGAGGGGTCAAGTCTGATGACTTCTACTTTTTATGTGAAAGATGAGACAAGGTCATACCTTGATGTGAGTTTCTGGGGCTAAGAAGGAAGGCTTCAAGGGAATGAAAAGTCTGGCAGCATTTTTGTAGCAAATGAGTAAGAGAAGTAAGGACTAGCATAATAGGTTGAAAAATAAGAGTTTGCAACGCCGCCCTCAACACAATGGCATTTTTCTTTGCCAACTCAGATACAGATAAAAACAGAGGATGGAAAAAAAAAAAAAACAGATGATGAACTGATCTGAGATCACAGATGGACAGGACGGTGTGGGAGAAGGATGAAAAAATGTGGAACGTGGGGTGAGAGGTTTAAGGCTATGGACCACGCAATACTGGTCGGGAAACCAGAAGAAGTGGGAGATGATGAGGAATCAGCTGGACGCATGAAGACTCTGGGGGTAGTAATGGAAGCAAGGGCAATAAAGCTAGACAAATAGAAGGTAATTTGATGACGGGTTCGAGGTTGAAGATTCCAAACACTGACTTCTGGGCATTGATTTTGTATCCTGCCACGCTACCGAATTGCTGTATGAGTTCTAGCAATCTTGGGGTGGAGACTTTTGGGTTTTCTATGTAGAGTATCATGTCATCGGCGAAGAGGGAGAGTTTGACTTCTTCTTTGCCAATTTGAATGCCTTTAATGTCTTTTGTTGTCTGATTGCTGAGGCTAGGACTTCCAGTACTATGTTGAACAGCAGTGGTGAGAGTGGACATCCCTGTCTTGTTCCTGATCTTAGGGGAAAGGCTCCCAGTGCTTCCCCATTGAGAATGATATTTGCTGTGGGCTTTTCATAGATGGCTTTTAAGATGTCGAGGAATGTTCCCTCTATCCCTACACTCTGAAGAGTTTTGATCAGGAATGGATGCTGTATTTTGTCAAATGCTTTCTCTGCATCCAATGAGAGGATCATATGGTTCTTGGTTTTTCTCTTGCTGATATGATGAATCACATTGATTGTTTTACGGGTGTTGAACCAGCCTTGTGTCCCAGGGATAAATCCTACTTGGTCATGGTGAATAATTTTCTTAATGTACTGTTGGATCCTATTGGCCAGTATCTTGTTGAGAATTTTTGCATCCATGTTCATCAGGGCGTGGCAGGATACAAAATCAATGCCCAGAAGTCAGTGGCATTTCTATACACTAACAATGAGACTGAAGAAAGAGAAATTAAGGAGTCAATCCCATTTACAATTGCACCCAAAAGCATAAGATACCTAGGAATAAACCTAACCAAAGAGGTAAAGGATCTATACCCTCAAAACTATAGAACACTTCTGAAAGAAATTGAGGAAGACACAAAGAGATGGAAAAATATTCCATGCTCATGGATTGGCAGAATTAATATTGTGAAAATGTCAATGTTACCCAGGGCAATATACAACTTTAATGCAATCCCTATCAAAATACCATGGACTTTCTCCAGAGAGTTAGAACAAATTATTTTAAGATTTGTGTGGAATCAGAAAAGACCCCGAATAGCCAGGGGAATTTTAAAAAAGAAAACCATATCTGGGGGCATCACAATGCCAGATTTCAGGTTGTACTACAAAGCTGTGGTCATCAAGACAGTGTGGTACTGGCACAAAAACAGACACATAGATCAATGGAACAGAATAGAGAATCCAGAAGTGGACCCTGAGCTTTATGGGCAACTAATATTCGATAAAGGAGGAAAGACTATCCATTGGAAGAAAGACAGTCTCTTCAATAAATGGTGCTGGGAAAATTGGACATCCACATGCAGAAGAATGAAACTAGACCACTCTCTTTCACCATACACAAAGATAAACTCAAAATGGATGAAAGATCTAAATGTGAGACAAGATTCCATCAAAATCCTAGAGAAGAGCACAGGCAACACCCTTTTTGAACTCGGCCATAGTAACTTCTTGCAAGATACATCCACGAAGGCAAAAGAAACAAAAGCAAAAATGAACTATTGGGACTTCATCAAGATAAGAAGCTTTTGCACAGCAAAGGATACAGTCAACAAAACTAAAAGACAACCTACAGAATGGGAGAAGATATTTGCAAATGACCCATCAGATAAAGGGCTAGTTTCCAAGATCTATAAAGAACTTATTAAACTCAACACCAAAGAAACAAACAATCCAATCATGAAATGGGCAAAAGACATGAAGAGAAATCTCACAGAGGAAGACATAGACATGGCCAACATGCATATGAGAAAATGCTCTGCATCACTTGCCATCAGGGAAATACAAATCAAAACCACAATGAGATACCACTTCACACCAGTGAGAATGGGGAAAATTAACAAGGCAGGAAACAACAAATGTTGGAGAGGATGTGGAGAAGAGGGAACCCTCATACACTGTTGGTGGGAATGTGAACTGGTGCAGCCACTCTGGAAAACTGTGTGGAGGTTCCTCAAACAGTTAAAAATAGACCTGCCCTACGACCCAGCAATTGCACTGTTGGGGATTTACCCCAAAGATACAAATGCAATGAAATGCCGGGACACCTGCACCCCGATGTTTATAGCAGCAATGGCCACGATAGCCAGACTGTGGAAGGAGCCTTGGTGTCCAACGAAAGATGAATGGATAAAGAAGATGTGCTTTATGTATACAATGGAATATTACTCAGCTATTAGAAATGACAAATACCCACCATTTGCTTCAACGTGGATGGAACTGGAGGGTATTATGCTGAGTGAAGTAAGTCAGTCGGAGAAGGACAAACATTATATGTTCTCATTCATTTGGGGAATATAAATAATGGTGAAAGGGAATATAAGGGAAGGGAGAAGAAGTGTGTGGGAAATATCAGAAAGGGAGACAGAACGTAAAGACTGCTAACTCTGGGAAACGAACTAGGGGTGGTAGAAGGGGAGGAGGGCGGGGGGTGGGAGTGAATGGGTGACGGGCACTGGGGGTTATTCTGTATGTTAGTAAATTGAACACCAATAAAAAATAAATTTAAAAAAAAAAAAAGAAGATTCCAAACACAGCACAGTTCCGGATGAGGGTTCAGTCCAGGGAATAAATGACCATTGGCTTCTGCTTCTACTGGTGGTTGCTAGAAATGTAGCGTCCATGTTTCCCTTAGGGGCATTACTTTTTGACTGGTGAGTATAAATTGGGTAAGTCCACTTACCACACCAGGACATGGTTCTACTAACCATATTTTATAAACCCAGTTAAAAAAAAAAAATACCACTTGGCTTACCAACGGCCCCTACTTCTTGGTAATTTGTTAAGTATTTATATAAAAAGACGGCACAATGTACAACACACACAGTATTTGGGGACCGTGTGAGAGAATTCAAGAATCATAATTTATGTCCACACTACAGAAATAACTTAAAAAAAAATGACAAGTGGTGAAGCAAAAAAAAATTAAATACTTCCAAACATGTTTAAAAGACAACAATGTTGAATGAGGCTATGAACTTCTTGAGAGAAGAGACCATCTTTCTACTCAGTGCATTCCAATACTCCTTTTGCATCCTTGTTCCCTTGGAGCTCTACCAACGTTTGGAACAGCCCAGGTCAATTGTTAAGAGATAAATAATACTTCTTGTTTAAGTTGCCGGTTGATGAATTTATTTGTGTCTTTTGGGAGTTGGATCCCAGCTAGAATACTCCTCCCCCACCCTTCCCCCCCTCCCCCCAAGGATGGGTGTGTTCTTTCTTGTTCTACTCCTAGTTTAAAGAACAGGCTACTTCCCTGCTTAGATTCCAAATTCCTTAGGAAAACAGAAGCTGCAACAAAACCACACCAGTAACTTCCACTCACATGTCAGTTTTAAAACAACTTGGGAAAGGTCAGCCTATTTGACTTCCTTCTATTGTTGAGTTTACCGAGTTCCTGATTATATTACAGTGTGGTGGTGATTTTTGAAGGCGATTCCTTTATCTGTTTTGGTTTTCTAAGGAACATAAATTAGCCAGGAGCTTTCTTTTCACCCTGAATACTATTTGCCTTGGGAAAAGATTAGCTGTGATAAAGACCGTGATCTTTAGTGGCCTTTGCAAGAACATCTATGGCACTTGAGTGGAAACCCGGTCAACAGATAGAGGAGAAGGGAGCCAAAGAAAGCACACCAGTGACACGGAGAGGTCAGTGGTGTGCACTGAATCTCAGTTGAAAGGCCAAGGGCACTCCTTAGTAGATTAAAGACTAAAGTTTAGATTTATTGGAAATTGGGGCTTTATTTAGCCTTCTATGGTTTCACTTTGTTTTTATTTCTATTGCTTTGAAGTTACGGTTTTGCCCCAGTTACCTGAAAATACGCACTTATACCATGGGGTGGTTAACATGAACATGGCATGTAGAAAATTGGTCCGATGGAAGATTTTTAGCCTGTCTTGTGCAAAATTCAGAACAACATGCCATTTTTATATTTTTCATTTTATCATTTTTAACTGCCGGTACTAGTCTAAATTTTTCTACAGTTTTCTATGTTGTAATCTCTACATTTTTGGTTCATTTTTAAACACTGCACAGACAGTATCTGGCAATTAAAGTGAAATTCAGTGTATTCGACAGGAAGGCGTTGAATGTCAAAAGTCCCATTGCAAAACAGACAAAAAAAAAAGGAGGGTGGGAGCAGTCTGGGAGGGAGGGCACTGGACTAGACATGGTTAGAGCATAATTTGTTTCTCTGATGACTTGAGTGTGTTCCATTAGCAAGCTAGTTTTAGACTTGCAATAACTACTCGCCAGAAGGGTGTTCTGAAGGCACTTCAGTGTATGTGATCCTCAGTGTTCAGAAAGCTGGCCGCCAAACAAGCAAGCTCAGCGTAGAGGAGTGCAGAACAGGGGTTAGGAGCACAGGTTCTGCTCTGCTGACTCCAATAGTGCGACGTTGGGCCGTCTCCTCAACCTCTCTGTGGCTCAGGTCTCTCACCTATAAAATGAGACCAACAGAACTACCTCTTAGAGTTGGTGTGGGGACTAAATGAGGTGATGCTGTGTATAACTACGGTATCCTGTGCAGTGCCTGGTACGGGTGCAGTCAGACATCACAGGGATACTCAACCTCATTTTTAAATTCAGTGTAGATTTTGGAGGAGTGATGAAAAAGGTGGGTGTTTCAAAACAATGTCTTTCGGGGATCCCTGGGTGGCTCAGCGGTTTGGTGCCTGCCTTTGGCCCAGGGTGTGATCCCAGCATGGAGCCTGCTTCTCCCTCCTCCTGTGTCTCTGCCTCTCTCTCTCTCTCTCTCTCTCTCTCTGTCTATCATAAATAAATAAATAAATCTTTTTAAAAAAAACAATGTCTTTCAATCATCATATGGTCTCACTCATATGGGGAATATAAGAAATAGTGAAAGGGTTTGTTTATAAGGGAAAGGAGAGGAACTGAGTGGGGGAAATTAAAGAAGAAAACAAACCACGAGAGACTCTTAACTCTGGGGAAGAAACAAAGGGTTGCAGAAGGGGAAGTAGCGGGGGAGGTGGGGTAACTGGGTGATAGGCACGGAGGAGGGCACTTGATGGGATGAACACTGGGTGTGATACTATGTGTTGGCAAATCGAACTTCAATTAAAAAAAATTAAAAAAAAATAAATAAAACAATGTCCTTTTCTGGAGATGGAAAAGAATGGGAAGAGCAAAGAGTCTTGCATCCTGTGAAGGGCGTGTGGAAGAGGAGAGTGATAATTAAGCATTTGGTTGATACTAATAAGGAAACGGGCTTAATTTATAGCAGGAAAAGCTACGCTTCGGGGGGTTTGTAGCTTTCCTGGCACAGTGCACCACAAGATACCGTTGATCTGGAAATTACAAAGAAAGGAAAAGCTACTTGATGTCAGTCAACATGGTTTGAATAAACTTTGAAGCTTCTCTGTGTCCTTTTTGGTTGGATATGAAATATAGTGGCTTGATATAAATATACTACTACCTACAGGAAAAGAGCTGGATTCTAACACTATTAGGCTCACTTAACAGGGAGAATCGTTTCATCAAGGGTTTCTAAATAAACTCCCTTACTTGGGTTCCAAGGCCAATGATCCTTGTAGGGAAGGTCACTCCTGAGCACACGGGATTTATGGTGATGTCTAAGCCCTAAGAATATTCCATATGAATTACAACAGAAAGCAACCGCATTTTTTTTTAAAAGATTGTATTTATTTACTCATGAGGAACACAGAGAGAGAGGCAGAGACACAGGCAGAGGGAGAAGCAGGCAAAGGCAGATGCTCAACCACTGAGCCACCGAGGCGTCCCGGGAAGCAACCGTATTTGACATCTAGTAATCTCTTTAAATCTGTTAGCAATCTCAGTTTAAATCACTGGGTAGGCTGTCTCTATGACATGTCACGTGAGTTACAGGATTTTGATTTTTGCGGGGTTTGTAAAGTTCTAAAAATCACTACATTTTCTTTATATTTACTATTTCATTTTCTTAAAAGTAGCACACGAACTTAAACTCAAAATATGTATAAACCAAATTTAGTCCAGAACACGTTAAAAATAATTGGCAAAATTAGAAATGACAAATACCCACCATTTGCTTCAACGTGGATGGAACTGGAGGGTATGATGCTGAGTGAAATGAGTCAATCGGAGAAGGACAAACATTATATGTTCTCATTCATTTGGGGAATATAAAAAATAGTGAAAGGGAATAAAGGGGAAAGGAGAAAAAATGAGTGGGAAATATCAGAAAGGGAGACAGACCATGAGAGACCCTTAACTCTGGGAAACGAACTAGGGGTGGTGGAAGGGGAGGAGGGCGGGGGGTGGGGGTGAATGGGTGTCGGGCACTGAGGTGGGCACTCGACGGGATGAGCACTGGGGGTTATTCTGTATGTTGGCAAATTGAACACCAATAAAAAATAAATTTATTATTAAAAAATAATTGGCAAAATGGTATATTAAAAGCCAATGGGAGGAAAATTGAAGAAAAGTTGGAGTTCTACATTGACATAATGATTAAATTTTAGCTCAAAGGGATTTTGAAGACCATTTAATTTGCCCACCCCTCGTCCGATGGTAGGTGGGCTGCCTTTCTTTGCTCAACAGTCAAGCTGTGCCGTATGGAACCCGTGCGGCCCGAAGCGGAGCCCTGCTGACAGATGAGAAAATGGTAGTAGAGGAACCTGCCAGGGTTCTTGAGAGGTTTGGTTTCTTCTTGGTTTCTAGGGCTCTTTCCAAACTCCATAGGGTTGAAATAAAAGCTGACCTGTTAAATGTAAATCCACATTATTACCAGAATACACCGTTCAGCTAACATCAGTAAAGATAACGAAACTGGCCTAAATCTCCAAAACTTCATGCTTCACAGGAGACTGAGCTTTTTGGGAACAGCTTAAAAATGCATCCCAAGGAAGGACCTGGGAAAAGGTAGAGAAACTATAGTAGAGCTGTTGAAATAGCAGTAGAGTTAATTCTTTTAAAAAGAAAAAAGGAAAGAAAGAAAAGAAAGAAAGAAAAGAAAAGAAAAGAAAAGAAAAGAAAAGAAAAGAAAAGAAGAAAGAAAAGAAGAAAGAAAAGAAAAAAGAAAAGAAAGAAAAGAAAAAGAAAAGAAAGAAAAGAAAGAAAGAAAAGAAAAGAAAGAAAAGAAAAGAAAAGAAAAGAAAAGAAAGAAAAGAAAGAAAAGAAAAGAAAAGAAAAGAAAAGAAAAGAAAAGAAAAGAAATCTCCCTAGGGTGGAAGGTGGGCAGGGACCGTGGGGAAGAAGCGCAGGCCTGGAGCCCGTGGGAGCAGCGGGCTTAGCGACTTGCCAGGTGCCGCGGTTGGTACTCGGTGGGGCTCTCCCCGGTTTTCCATCTCACTATTTTGATTTTATGGGATCGCGGCTTAGGGGCCCTCCCAGAAGCAGGAATCCTTTGGGGGATCCATAACACGTAGGGGGAGGAAGTCGTGGAGGGCCGGCTGGCGGGTGTCGCAGAAGCAGGGCGGAGATGAAGCTGTCGGCTTCTGCATCCGGCTCAGAGGGCAGGTGGCTCCATAACCTTGCGATTTCAAAATACCTAGAAGCTTGGGTGACTAGCAACTTGCAGCCTTATTTTTTTTTTTTTTCTATCCTGGTACGTGACTCAGGCTTGTATTAAATTTGCCCCGGGTTATTAAGGTAAGAGAAGGGGAGACAAAAGATCCCCCTGCTTTCTTGGTCGTTGTCTATCCCGGCAAATGCGGCGCGTGTGCGCCCTGGCTGGCCAGGCTCGATCGCTGGGTGAGCCCCCAGCCCGTCCCCATCCTCGAAGGCTCGCGGCATATCACAGCCTGCTCCGGTACCAACAAACCCCACAGAAACACACAGGCGCACAGAACAAACCCAAACACAAAGGCCCCCAGCTAGCTGGCATCGAAAGTGCTGGCAGACGGAAGCCGTCAGCTGTCGGTAATTTTCTCGAGTTTCTGCGTTGGGGTCTGTTTGGGCAGCGTCCACATCGCTGGGGGGCTTCCCGCGCTCCCAGGTGCCCAGGGAGCAGGGCATCGTCCACCTGGAAGCAGGTAGGAACGGCCGGGCAACGGGAAGAGCTGCGGCCGGCCGGTGCCACCGTGCACGACGTTCTGCAGGAATGTCAAGGAAGGAAGAGCGGGCGGCGGCGGTGCAGGGAAGGGGGGCCCCCACCCGGGCCGGCCCAGGCACTCGGAGCACCAGGGGGAAGGACAGCACCCAGGTGGACGCCAGCCCAGGCCCAGGCAAGGGGCTTTAGGTGGCAGAGGAAGCACCTGCTGCATCAGTAGCCCGAAGGCCCCGGAAAGAGGCAAGCTCAGTCCCCAGGAGACACCGGGGAGGACAGAAGGGGGGTCGGGCTCAGAGAGGAAAGCGGCGGGACAGCAGCGAGCCAGGAGATGACACCTGCCTCTTAGGGCCTGCAGGACGCCGTGCGCTTAAAACAACGCTATTGATGCACTTGCTGGGACGGGAAATGAGATGAGCATCACGCTCACGACGTGCTCAAGAGCTCCAGAGCATCCCCGGGACGGCCCGAAGGGGTGCCACACAGCGGTCACGGCCTTGCCACGCCGTCGAACGCACTTCAGGCAGGCGATACAGCTTGTTTCGTGGAGGAAGCAGGTTCGGAGAGGTCGAGGCACCTGGGGCCCCGCAGCCGGGCCCTTCTTTGCCGCTGGAGGTTTGAGCCGAGCTGTGGGGCGCCGCCCGGGTGCCCGGGGAGAGACCTGCAGAGGTGCCTTCCGGGCGTCGTGGAGAGGCTCCCCCGGCCGCTGGAAGGCCTCCCCCTCTCCAGGGAGCGTGCGGGGCCACGGGCTGGCCACAGGGGAGGGGACCAGACGGAGGCATCGGAGACAAGTTGAAGACGAAGGGGCAAAGGCAGAAAGAGAGCCACGGCGAGAAAGAAATGCGGGGACGAGCTGAGCGGAGTCAGCGTCGCAGAAGGACCTGGATAAAGGCGCTGCTTGGAGGACAGCAGCGGGAGGCACCGGCGCCTGCTCCTGTGCGTGTGACACCTGCTCCACGGGACCCTGCCACGGGGGCAAGTGACGCCATCCCTTCGAGGAAGTGCACAGTGGACACTCCATCCCACAGAAAGCACTTTTTTTTTCTAAAAAAGGAGTAGATCTGCCTTTTATGTTTATTTTGATCGTGCCATTATCATGACCTTGACGCCCGCCGCGTCACAGAATCACAGGGAACCAGGTGTGTAAGGATGGGGGGATATCGGGATAATTCCCGGATATCGAATTATTTGCAGAGCCGCAGGCTTCTGGGGACCACTGTGAGTGCAGGAGGCGGTGAACGGTGTCCGCCTCGGGGGGCCACGCACAGGGACTTGCAGATAGGACATGTCAGTGGGGACACCCGGGTCACTGATAAGCATGAGGACGTTGGTTCAACCTACCCTCCCCGCCGCAGCCTTCCAATCATCCTGCTTAAAATTGCTCCTTTGCCATCCTCTCCGCTCGCCCCATTATTTCCATGGCTACTCTCAGAGTGCGTCTTGGGGTTTTCTGTCTCCCGCCCCCCCTCCCCCCGAGAATGCAACCCTCGTGGGCCTGTGCTTGCTGATTCGCTCGCTGCTGTGTCCCCAGCGCCGGGTTCAAGGCCTGCACGCGAGAGGGGCTGACCTGGATGGACCAGGAGCAAATGAACGCGATGTTTCAAGAAGTGGACTCTTACTTTAGATGCGTTCTCCTCCTCGAGTGTCGCGTGATCCTGAACGTGAGTCTTCAGAAAGTGCGTGAGTTGCCCAAAGTTTCACAGAGAAGAGGTAACGGCGTAGGGCCTGGGCCGGGCTTCCTGGTATCAGGCTCCTTCAACAATGGCCGTGAAGTGCGGAGTGACAGCTCGTGGTGTGTGTGTGTGTGCGCGTGTGTACGCGTGTGTACGCGCGTTTAATCTCTGCCGTTCGCTCTGTACTCCGACAACGACCCTCTCGGTGAAAAACTCCGTTGTATTCCACCAAGAGATGGTGACGAGACCAAATGGAACAGTGAGAAGATATAAATGATTGTTTCGCTTTCTCTAGTTGCTGCTAAAAAGAGAATTGCTCGTGGGAGTGAAAAAAAAAAAACCTCAGTGAAGTTTTCCTTTTCTGTACATTTTTTCATAATATGTCACACACATAAAAAATCCAATTTACCGCCTTCCCTTAAATCACACCAACGATGTAGGCATGATCGTCCCTGAGGGCGCCACGCTGCGTGTCTTGCCGTCTTAACGGAATTAATCCCGGCTCATCGCGCTCCGCAGAGGAAGTTTGATTTCCTTTCCTGCGTCCAGACCAACCATTTCCACGCCCTGCTCTGAACTCCTCTCAAATACCGCCCTGAGGAGTCAGAGACACCGTCAAGCGTTCGCGGCCACACGCTGGAGATGTCAGAATAGAGAAGCGCAAGCGGCGGGGGTGACCTGGAGCGTGTGTGCAGCACGACGCTGGTGCCCACGGAACACGGATTGAGCCTCACTCTTCTAACTCCGTCTCTCAAGCTAAGTTTAGACCTTTCTTGTATGAAACGGGAGGAACCGTGACGGCATCGTGCAGAGCCCGGAGCAGTGGGTCCCCATCGCGCTGCGGTCACTTGCTTGTTCTGTGACCTTGACCGGATCGGACTCGTGACCTCAGCTGGGAAGTGAAGAACAGTGTCTGCTCTGGCTGCTTCTGTGGCAGGAAGGCCTTGGTCGACTTTGAGACGCTTTACAAAGCTAACGTTTTACTCAAGAGATTGTTATGACTCAGTGGATAGAATAAAAAAGGAGAGGGCTCCTGGGGTCTCTTCGGTTGAGCATCTGCCTTTGGCTCAGGACGTCACCCCCGGGGTCCTGGGATCGAGTCCCATATTGGGCTCTCTGCATGGAGCCTGCTTCTCCGTCTGCCTGTGTCTCTGCCCCTCTCCCTCTCTGTGTCTCTCATGAATAAATAAATAAAATCTTTAAAAATATATATATTAAAAAACAAAAACAAAACAAAAAAACATACAAAAGCTAGAGGTTTAAAAACCTGTGCAACCAAAAAAATAGCCTTCCTATTTTTTTCCAGGTGAGACCCAGAAGACCACCTGACCCCTTCGCTTTGCATGGTCCCGAGACTAGAGAGAGATCCGTGAGTGACCCCGAAATGTGAGGCTTCCTCAGGTTTGCAGTCGTGAAGTCAGCGGAGGGGGGGCTTTGCAAGGCAGGGCAGAATGAGAGTCCCAGCGCTCCTTGTCTCCCTCTGCAAGGGGCGTGGAGACATTTGGCCTGACCAGTGAGTAACCCCTGAGGTCAGCCTTCAGCTAATCAGCCTGTTCTTGGGGACTCTGCGATTCTGAGATGACAGCAGATAATTTGTCAGAAAATCCTTGAAACTTGGGAAGATCTGTTTATAAATGGATAGTCTGGGGGTTCTGTTGTTTTTCTTTTCCTTGAACACTGCATTCTTAAACACACACACACACACACACTATCTTGTACAGAACACCAGCAGAATTGGGGGGATTTGTTGGTGTCTGACATGTGTGGTTCTTCACATCTGCCTTCAACTGCCCCCAAATCACAGGAAACCTAGTTTGAATTGTCAAGGTGTTTCTAAACTTGTGTTTTTGCTGCATTTTGTTATCCTGAAAATTCAACTTGTCTTGATTTTGTTTTCTATGTAATTGTTTTCAAGCGCTTCTATCTTCTTAAATCTGGAGAGCACCACGGAGGAAGCTTTGGAGTTGCTCTGTCCCAGCAGAGCGCTCCGTGGATACCCCGAAGTCACGAAGCCCTGGAACTCTGTGTTTTCTCTTCGTTTCTTTCTTTCGTTGACCTTATGCTGAGCTTTGTAGTGTGTCCTCACCCAAGAAAAATGGGTAAAGAGAAGTTACTGGGGATCTTCAATTTGTTTGTGTATGTCGAAGCTGGTTTGGGATTTAAGCACTTAGTTCTCTGAGTTGGGAACATGTGGAAAAATTTAAAAAGGGAAGAAAACGCTAGGAGGAGTGCTGTGGAGGGAGAATGCAAAAGCTTACGATCGCTCAACAGACATAGAGCTTGAACAGCATCTCAGGTGTGATGGTCCCCGTCAGGGCCCTGGGAGGGGGGCTCCCCTTGGGTGGCAGCAACAGGACCCCACAGCTGGGAAGCCAGGTGCCAGGGGGTTTGGGTCAGCGAGGGCCCTTTCCGGTTTCCCGTGTGCTGGGGAGAAGGAGGCAAGTCTCTCTGTCCCCTCCTGCGAGGGCACTGATCCCCCCACCCAGGGACACCCTGGCTCACGATGGCATGGCCTTCCGAAGGCCACACCTCCTCAGGCCTCACCTCTAGGGCTACACCTGCCATGTGTGAACTTCGGGAAATGCGAACAGTTAGTAGACAACAGGAGTCCAGGAAGGCTGCGGGGACTCGGGAGATCAGGAAGGCCGGGTGGGGGGACAGGAAACCAAGCAGGCTGCGGGAGATGGGAGTCCAGGGAGGCCCCGGGGGATGGGAGTCTAGGAAGGCCGCAGGGACATGGAGTCCAGGAAGGCCGTGGGGACACGGAGTCCAGGAAGGCCTTGGGGAGTGAGAGTCCCGCCAGTGGGTCCTGCAGAACAAGGGGCCAGGCCGTTGGGGGCGGCTCACAGGCTGCAGGCAGCAGGCACCCCCCCCCCCCCCCCCCGCCCTTCACGCAGGCAGCTGCAGGCAGCACAGGCACTTCCACAATCACAGGGTCACCTGTTAGGTGCGAGTCTCCATCCTACCTCAGTAGCTCTCCCGCCGCCCCCCACCCCAACCCCCACCCCGGAGAAAACGTGATACCGGCTCCCCTGGGTTTTCCATTACTTTTTATTAAAAAATAAAAAATCTGTTTAAAATCCGTTTATCTTGGTTGTTGAGTTTCTGGATGCCCGTTTAGTGTGAGCCTGCGACCTCAGCCGGTCCTGGGCCTGCCTCCCGGCCGGTCTGTGCTGAGCCCAGGCGCCAGCTCCCAGAAGGGACCCCGCTCTCCCCTCATGCCACCCCCTTAAGGCTGGGCTCCGGAAGGAGGGAGGGGGTGAGAGTGGGACAGGGTGAGGAAGGAGGTGCCAGGGAGGAGGAGGGTGAGGGAGGGGTGGGCCAGGGAGGGGCTGAGGGAGGGAGCAAGTGGCCCGAGGAGGGGGCAGGCATGGGAGGGGTGGGTGCGGGAGAGAGAGCCGCCCCCCCAGGCCTCCAGGGCTGCAGCAGGCCCAGGAGGGGAGCTACCCTGGGGCCCCACACCCTCCCCACTCCCGCACTCCCGCACTCCTGCACGCCTGCACTACCGCACTTCTGCACTCCCGCACACCCACACACCGGCACACTGGCACACCCGCACCCCCCCAGAGACCCGCTCCTGCATAGCTGCACACCCGCAGAGCCCCACAGCCACACTCCCTCACACTCGCACCTCTGGCCAGCAGCATACCCGCACTCTCCCACAGTCGCACACCCGCACTCCTGCACACTCACACTCCCGCACACCCACACACCTGTACACCCATATTCCCGCACACCCACACTCCCACACAGCTGCACTCCTGCAGTCCCGTACCCCAGCACACTCGCACAGCTGCACACCCGCACACCTGGACTCTGCACACTCACACTCCCGCACAGCTGCATTCCTGCACACTCGCACACTCACACTCCTGCACAACCGGACACCCGCACACTCACACTCCTGCACTCCACACTCGCACCTGCACACTGACACTCCCGCACACCCACACACCCACACTCTTGCACACCCGCACACCCGCAAACTCACACTCCTGCATCCCGCACACCCACACACTCACACTCTTGCACACCTGTACACCCGCACACTCACACTCCTGCACACCCGCACTCGCGCACACTCACACTCCGCACACCTGCACACTCATACTCCTGCACTCCTGCACACCTGCACACCCGCACACCCACACAGCCGCACATTTTATTTACTGGAATGAGACCTCCGTGTGAAGGGCCGAGAGTCGCTCCTCCGGGAGCTGCGCTGCTGGGCCGCGGGGAGGGGGCTGCGCGGATGCCTGGGCTGCCGAGCCCAGGGGCTGCACCCAGCCTCCCCCACCCCCTCCCCAGGTGCTGGCCTTTTCCCAGTGACCCCCAGCAGCCACCATGGCAGTGGCACAGAAGCTCCACCACTTTCTACCAGCACGTGACCCCTGAAATGAGCAGTCATTACTGACTCTGGGCGGCGGGGCCCTGGCCAGGCCTGTGTAGGCTCTCCCGGCCGCCTCATCTCCCTCCCGTGCACACCCTGACCCAGACACCCGGCCTCCTCCTCGGTGCTTCTCTGGCACCCCAGACGTGCCGACCTCAAGGCCTTGGCACCTGCTGTTCTCCACCCGGATTCCCCCCAAGCTGTCTCTGAGGGGCTCCCTCACCCACCCCTCCCTGAGCTCCTGCGGGAGCACCTTCTCCCAAAAAGGACCACATCCCTGCTCCCGACTCCCACACTCCCTATCGCGCCCTCTGCTTCTGCAGGACTTACGTCTCTCTTACTGTTTACTGCCTGGCCTCGTCCAGGAGAATATAAGCTTCAGGAGGGCAGGAAGGTGGCTTAGTTCGTTTCCGTCTTTCTAGCTCCACAGACAGTGCCTGGAGCCGAGTAAGGATCCAACACCTACTTGTGGGATGAATGCAAGTACCGGAAGCCCAGGCGCTCTCAAACACGAAAATTGATTATTATTGAAAGTTTCCAATCAGATGTCTGTTATTGTAGAGACACTGTCTCCCAAACCACAATTTTTCATATACTCGGTGTTTATGGAACCACTTGACACAAATACTTTTATTAAGGACATGGTCTGTGAGCTCATCAAGTGACAGCACTCCCAAAACATGCAGTATGACAACTCACAGTCCCAATTTTCCATTTGGTAAGTACCATTGTTTGTCTTGTATCTACGGTCTCAATTCATAGTGTTTTCATGTCTTCGTGGACACCAAATGTTCATCTTGGCTCTTGGAACACTTTTGTTTATTTTCTTCCCAAATTAGTTGAATAGCTGAGATGTTACAGGTTTTTCTTTCTCTTTTTCTCTTTGTCTATTTTTTCATTTATCTAGCTTTTTTTAAGATTTTATTTATTTATTCATGAGAAACACAGAGAGAGAGAAAGAGAGAGAGAGAGGCAGAGACCCAGGCAGAGGGAGAAGCAGGCTCCATGCAGGAAGCCTGACGTGGGACTCGATCGTGGGACTCCAGGATCACGCTCTGGGCCGAAGGCGGGCACCAAACTGCTGAGCCACCTAGGGATCCCCTATCTAGTTTTTTTTTTTCTTTCAAGAACATAACCTTCAAGACTCTCACATGTGACCTACTATTATAAAGACCATTGATTTCATTCTTAAAATTTTCAGTTATTCAGAGGATCAAAAATACTCTTGGGACGCCGGGGTGGCTCAGCGGTTTAGTGCCACCTTCAGCCCAGGGCGTGATCCTGGAGACCCAGGATCGAGTCCCACATCGGGCTCCCTGCATGGAGCCTGCTTCTCTCTCTGTATCTCTCATTAATAAATAAATAAAATCTTTAAAAAAATACTCTTAAAGAGTTATCGTGGCAGGGAGTGCTCTTCTTCTGTAGATTGAATTCAGCTATCATTCACATTTTGATTCTAAGCATTCAAGAAAGTCAGGCAATAGTCTATGTATCACATATTAGGTATATTACAGATTTTTTTTTAATTTATTTATGGTAGTCACAGAGAGAGAGAGAGAGAGAGAGAGAGGCAGAGACATAGGCAGAGGGAGAAGCAGGCTCCATGCACCGGGAGCCCGACGTGGGACTCGATCCTGGATCTCCAGGATCACGCCCTGGGCCAAAGGCAGGCGCTAAACCGCTGAGCCACCCAGGGATCCCCTGTATCACATATTAGGTATATTATATGTCACACATATTGCATCATTACATGACAATCCATCATAGTAATCTCTGTACTACAGTATATGATAGTTTAAAAAGTGTTTTAGTATGTGCACTTCAAACAGATGTAAAGTAAACAAGGATAGTATAAGGAAGGCCGCACGTCCATCACCTAGCTTTCCTAATGCTCCACTCTTGGATAATCCTGGTTTTTTTTTGTTTTTTTGTTTTTTTTTTTTCCTGTTTCATCTATATCCTCACATACCTTCTCTGCCCCAAGGTTATTCTGATGAAAATTCCAGTCATCACATGATTTCATTTATAAATATTTAAGTCTGTCTATTTAAAAGACAAGGCCTCTTACAGGGTAATTACACAAATTTTAACAAATGTGATTCTTGAAGGCCAAAGGTCAACTATTGCTGCACAAATTTTGACACTGGGAAAATCACAGCATTCCCAGATTTTTCTATGCTTGTTACCTATATGAAAATTATGAAAATTCTTTTTTTCTTTTTCCTTTTTTTTTTTTTTTTGGACAGGCATCCTTTTGAACAAACTGTAAAATGAGCGTTGACATCTAGAAAGACATAATAACCATCATTTCCTTCTACGAAAATAATAAAAGCATCAGGGTAATATTAAGATTTTGTGCTTTCTTTCAGTTCATATTCTGATTTTATGCCGGGAGGCAAAAATATCTCACATTTCCAATATCCATTCCTACTTAGGTCGTGCGAGGCCTGAGAAGAGACACAGGAGGAGATTCAACTACAAGTTATCTTCCTGGGGTCACAGTGTGATGTGCCTGGTGTAGAGTACAGGCCCGGCAGGTATTGGTTGAATCAACGAATTTCTCTGGAAATATAGAGGGAGGACAGCTTATCGTATTTCCATTGCTCCAATAACAGGTCCTGTCTACCTGGAGGAAGCCATATAGCTAGATTAGGGAGGAGGGGGCTGCGTGGTCAGACACCATCTTCCTTTTTCTTCCTGCACCTGGTCTCCTGCCCTGACTCCTCATTTTCATTGTTCTAGTCCTTTGAGATCCTTATTTATTTCTTTGTTTATTGCCAACGAAGGAGAAAAAAATAGAATACTAAAAATATTTTTCATTTTTATATAATTTAGCCTAAAAGAAGGTATAAGAAGAAGGAAAAGGGAAAAAAGAAAAGACAAATAGAAGAAAGAAGAGACAAATAGAAAATAAGCAGCAAGATGATGGATGTAGACCATATTTTTGAGATCTTTGATGGGTAGTCTGATGTGGTATTTTACATTCATTTTCTTTGTTAAAAAAAAAAAAAAAGATTGGCTTTTGAAAAGATGAGAAATCAACACTATTTGGGGCTCATTCGTATTTCTTCCCATCAGAAGTCGGGCTAACGGGTTGATAGAATTTGCCTAAGAACACTCAGATCTTTGATTGTTGTCAGGAAAGCCTGTCCTGGGCCTCACCCTGGGGACACAGTGATGACCACATCCCCTGAGGGATGGATGGCTTCCTAGGAGAATTAAAAAAAAATTGATTCACATGAAGGAAAATAACAGCTGTGAAGTTCCTTTCAGGCGTCTTGGTTCTCTCTGGGGAAATAACACTGACGGTGTGTAGTGTTGTGATGCTGAAGCACATGAGCAAGGGGTCATCCCAGAACATCACCCCAATAAGCAGTAAATGTTCCTCGGGTCTGGCTGGCAAGCACTGGTCCGGTCTGGGATGTGCAGTAGTTTAGAACTAGGAACTGCCGTGTGGGCCTCTCCACTCCGGGGGCGATACCTGCCGCAGGATGACCCCAGCTCTGTCTTGGGGGAGAAAACCCACTAGGGTTCACATTTCCCAACCCGTGAGGCCCGAAGTTTTCCGAAACTGCCCTAAGGAGATTAACCTGTACGACTGAGGAGTCCGTGGTGAAACACAGATTTTCTAGAATGTTATAGGCCTAAAAAACAATCATAGACGGTGTTGCTAATTTAGTAGGAGATTTTGGATTGTTTGAGTCGACTTCTTTATGAGCAATTTAGTCAATAATATCAAAAGGACAATTTTTAAGAAGTTAATCTACAACTTGCTTTATGAATGTTGCCAGTAGACTCTAGATCTTAACAGACGGTGCAGCTCCTAATACCCGTGAGAAAAGCCAGGTGTGGGTTTGGGGGTAAATGCTTTGGCTTAGGGGACTAAACTAATTAGGAGCTAAGCCTTGGAAGAAAACACAAGTCTTCTGACTTTTCCTTAGGAAGTCAGGTGTCCCAATTTTAAGTTTGGCTTTATAGCATGAATATATATCCCTTATTTGAATTTTAAATATTTATTCTACCTTTTAAAATGAATGTATATATTATTTATTACAGAAGGAGATGTAACAAAAATGCTAACATTTTCTGAAATAAGACATTCTCATTTAATAGCAGGAAAGCCTTGGATGGAACACCGCACGGAGACAGTTAAGCCTCATGACTATTGATTTCTTTCTTTCTTTCCTTTTTTTTTTTTTTTTTTTTTAAGATTTTACTTATTTATCTGACACAGTGAGAGGGAGAGCAAGCAAGCACAAGCAGGGAGAGCTGCAGAGGGAGAGGGAGAAGCAGGCTCCCCGCCGAGCAGCGGCCCAGGCCCACGGATCGTGACTGAGCCGAAGGCCGACGCTCCACGCACGAGCCCCCGGGCGCCCTGCCCTGCCCCGTGACTATTAAAACCAGAAGGAATTCGCTCTGCACTTCCAGCTCCCACCATCTCCAGAATGGGGTTCTCCCCTGGAAAAGTCGCCCAGAGTGACAGCTCATGGCTGTGTCTCCGTCGGGGCCGCTAGTCCCGGCTACTGGGGTGGAGGCCCTGGCACGGTCCTGGCCCAGGCCGGCGGCAGGTGCGCCCACTCAGGACACCGGAGCCGATGCGGGCCGTGCACACGTCACCCCCGGCTGTTCACCCAAGCACTGACCTAGCTTCTGCCACAGAGGGACTGTGCAGGCGGGACCTAAGTCCCCAGCTGGTTGGCTTCGAGTCACCCGAAAGGGCCACGATCCAGGCGGGCTCGGACTCAGACGAGGGCAAGGCCCTTGAGGACTGACTCGGCCCCTCCCGGAGCCCGGATGCTCCAGCTGCAGCTCAGGCTTGGGGTCGTGGACCTGCAGCTGGCTCAGGAGCTCCTGGGCCCCCCTCCTGTCCCGTGGGCTCCCGGGCTGCTGCCCCCGCCCCCCGCGTTGGAGGCCGACTGTGAGTGTGCAAACACATGCATCCTAGTGGCTTGGCCTCTCTGGCTGGGCCCTGATCAAGGCAGGCAGCTCCTGTCGTGTGTCCTCAGAATACTCTCGATCCTTCTCCATTTAAGGTTCTGGGCCCGTCTCGGATGCCTGTTTCCTTCTTTGCAATCTCTGGCGTAAGTTACCCCCCAGCTGTCCATGACCCTCGGTGAGCTAAACTGTACGAGACTTATCAGGGTGCTAAGTCCAAACACCATGGGAATTGAGCCCGGGTGGTCTGCTTGTTCCAATCCTGGCATTCTCAGAACTGATATTTCCTGGAGAATGGGATTTCTGGACTTTCTTTAAATAATCCCCCTCCAGGCAGTGGTTTCGCTTATATGGTCTCCTCCTCTTCCGTCTGTCGTCCTTACCACTGCTAGTGGGGTTTTTCTTTCCTTTCCTTTTCTCTTTTCTTTTCTTTTATGATTGTGTTTGTTTATTTGAGAGAGAGGGAGGGAGAGAGAGCCCACAAGCTGTGGGAGGGGGAGAGGAAGAGGGAGCCCAGTGCAGGACTCGATCCCAGGACCCCGGGACCATGATCTGGGCTGAAGGCAGACGCTCAACTGACTGACCCCCCCAGACACCCCAGGTGTTTTTAACATTTGACCATGTCATTCCTTGGCTTGAAAAAGCATCACGGGGTCCCCAGGCCCCCTTGGGTAAACCTAACCCTCCTGACCTGGGTATGTTCACTCCCTCTGCTTTAAATCCCTGCTTCCCCAGTGTCTCCGTGTTTAGCCTCTCGTGCCGTCTAGTGGTCCTTGACGTTCCCCAATGTGCCTTCCTGGGCCCCGGAATGGACCCTCCAGAGAAAACCACCAGATGCTAAGAGACATGTTTGTGGGCCAAACCCCGGTGGGTAAACACCAAAGTAGACGCGCCCCTGAGACGTCCGCTACAGAATCCGCACAGAACTTAAGCGTGGCCTCGACGCCAATGGGATTCATGCCCCACAACCTTCCGCCAACTTCTACCCCTTAGGATGTTGTCCTGCGTGCAGAGATCATTTTCGACCTGCAGCAACCCTCGTCCTTCCCCCTCCCTCCCATGTTACCAAACGTTTCCGCGGCTCACCTGTAACCCTGGAGTTGCTCCCTCACACTGGATCCCCCCCCCCATACTGTGCTTTGAATCTTCCCCCGACTCACATCACAGCCCGTTGCCGCCCATCGTAGGCCTCTCAGCCTCCTCTGGCGTCTCTCCTCCAGATTTTAGAGACTAAGAGCGAGAGTGATCTTTTTCAGGTCCTCTTGAATGACATCATTCCTCGCTCAGAGACTCACCGACAGCCACCACGGAGTCATTCCGCAGATTCAAGTTGCAAATGTTCCACTGCTTTAAGTTAGAGCCTCTCCCCTTGAGTTTAAGGCTAGTCATCAATGCCACTTGCACGCACGACAGCCCCTTGCTTTGCTGCATAGGCTGGATGTCTCCGTTCCAGCCCGTGAAGTCCGCCCACCCCTCCCCTCCCATCACTTGTCACCTGTTTGTGCAACACCTGGCCTTCTGGTCTCCTCCAGACTTCCCTCTGGCCTCTCCTGTCCTTTCCCCTCATCGAACACGTCTCATCAATCATCTCTCTTATAAAGCTTTCCCAGGGTCCAACCCTCCCAGCAACCTCCTCAGCCCCTGTGTAAACGGGAACCGTGGGCAGACATCAAAGATTGGCCCTGCTCAATTTCAGAAAACCACGTACAGCCGGTGTAAGGTTAGGGGGTGAGCCAGAATTTCATTTCCGAGACACCGTCCATGCAACCAAACCGGTGAGCCACAGGGGCATTCCAGAACTTTGGGGTTTTTTTGTTGTTGTTTCTTTTAAGGCTCAGGTACCCATGTCATAATAAAGCACATCACTAGACACAAGTCAAATGGAGTATTTTAATCAAATAAAAAAAGTGTTTTTATGCACTTTACATCCCCCTACGTAAGCTACGGACTCTAGACGCTTTCCTCAAGTCGGTGTTCAACACTCTCGGGCGTTTGGTCCGAGGTGAGGCCCGGTGTTGGAAGATTTACCTCATTAGGGGTCAGGGGGGGAACGCGTGGAGAGAGGACGGAGAGGGAGAGATGGTGGCATTTATTTACTTATTTATTTTGCCACCAGAGATTCAGTGACATGAAGAAGGAAGGTTATGATTTCAGATAGTTTCTTTAAATCTGAGAAACCAGGAAATAAGCGCAGTCAGAACGTGTAACGTCAATCACTGCGCTTCGTTCGGGAAAAGCGTGGGGCCTGGGGAGCCACATGAGCCCAGCCCCAGACTCTGCTCACTCCCACCCCCCAGAAGGACAGGCCGCGTCTACGACCGAGAGCCAGCCCGAGCTGAGTCGCTTCCTTGGCTCCTGGAGAGCGGAAGTGAAGCGAAATTATTGGGAACTGCAGAGAGTTTCAACCGATAATAACAACCCCTTCTCAGATATGAACCCCAGCACGACGGCCGCAGAGGAGCTCCGTTTTCAGACACATTTTATACCAGAAATAAAAGAGCGAGGACACTCAAGGAAATCCATTTTGGTTTCTAATAAAATTGGTTGATTTTAATAATAAAACTCTGAGTTTCGATTCTCCCACAATAATATGAGATTCTCAGGGTAACTGGCTTCAATTTCCTACTGTTGATACTCCCAGGTACGATACCCCGGGTCATAGGTCACGAGCAAGACTCCACGGGGGCGACCGTGAAGGCGCGAGTTGCCGTGGTTTCCAGTCTTCGTGTGTCTCCTCTAGACCCCAACCCCACAGCGTCCTTCTGGGCCTCCGGTCCGACGGCCAGCACGCAGCCTGGCGCACGCCCCTCCGTTGGGAGGCCCGTCCCTGACCCCTGCTCTCCTGCCTTGGGGCCGTCATTGGGGGGGCCGCCCGATCAGGTGCCCTTGATCACCTGGGCCATCCTTCACCTGCCCTTCAGATTTGTCATTGCCACACTGACTCCGGTTCCCAGGAATTTCTCTTTTGATAAACTCTTCGTAAACTCATAGATTTAAATATAGTTGATGGGCTTCAACTTCCTGCAAGTGTTACTTTCATGGATAATCGAATGGAAGGCCCTGAACGTTGGCTCCTGACGCCTTTTGACCCATTCACGGTTGCGTCGTCAGTAGTGTTTTCGGGCCCGATAGGAAGTTAGAGGTTCACCGTGAGAATTTCTTGACCTAGATCAGGAGCTACGTATTTCTCCGAGGAGCCCCCCTGCTGAGGTGATCGGAATCTGTGTGCTCGGGATGCTCGGGATGCTCGGTCCCCATGGGTTGCTCATTGTTTCCAGGCCTCTTCAGGGAACAAAACTAGGGGATTAGAGATAGATGGATGACGGATGATAGACCGGTGGATAGACAGGTGCAGAGAAAGCATCACACGTTTATACTCTTGCTTCCAGTGCAAATCCTAGCGCGGGCCACATGGCTCTTATTCGGTCTTGTCAGTCTTACATCTACATCTCCTTTCATAGTCTAAATCCTGGTTCCCGACACACCTAGGTAATCCCTCATTTGTTTTACCCCACAAGACACATACAACAGTCTCAGAATAACAATAGCAACAATATAACTCCTGGAAACATTTGAAGGGTTGTTTTTTCTTTTTTTCTTTTTTTCTTTTTTAACCAGCTCCTTTTGTTCTAAGGATACATCCCACTTGGGATCTATAGTCAATTCCCATGTTTTAAAGTCCTCTCTAAGACTTGAAATATTTCCTCTCTAAGAGGATGTGCCATCAACTCGATTCACAGTTGGGTTCAGTTTCTCATTTTGTCCTTTTAGCGATTATGTCTTAATATTTAGTTCATTAAAAAAATATATTGAGCTCATTAACGATCTATCCCATAGATCTTCTCCTTCTGCCTCTCCCCCTGCTCATGCTCTCTCTCTCTCTCTCTCAAGTGAATACATAAAATCTTAAAAAAGTGCCTGCATCCCTCTCAGGCACTGTCTTAAACAGATATGTATGTACACCCATTTTATAAATGATAGACCTTAAAATTGTCTTCAATATCCACCGTAACTTTTATCAGTTTGAAAAAGCACTGCCTTGGCCAACGGCTATGCAACAACGGCCTCTAGCACACAGGGGTCCCTGAACTCCCCAAGAATCCTGTCGGGACACTCCATTTAAAGGCAACATTTGAACCCAGCGGTGGCAAGTGACTCCCCGGGGATACCTAGGCCTCATCTGGGCCAGGTGATTGTTTCCAGAAAAGAAATTTAAGTTAGGGTGTCGAGCAGGGCGGGAAAGAAATGTGTGGAGGAAAACTGTCAAGAGAGGCTGGCTCTTCTGTGGACTGTGCGGGGCCTCTGCAGGTCCCAGCTGCTGGGCCACAAGGTCACCGGTCTACGCCGCCTCTGCTCCCCCATCCCAGGTCCTTCACTACGGGGAGGCATCTCCCACAGCCCCTAGGGCTCCACAGGTGACCCCTGAGCTGGAATGGGACATGTGACTTGTCCGTCCTAGCCTCTGGGCGAGAAAGTGCCAGAAAAGGTAGTCGCCCTCCGCTGAGATGAAACAGCTGAGTCCCCCTCAAAGTCCTTAGGCGACGCTGTCTTTTTTTAAGATTTTATTTTTAGGGCATCTGCACACTCACCTGCAGGTGCAAGGGCCTGCCCCGCAGTCCAGGACCAGCATCCTCTCCCACCGGCGCCAACCAGTGCATCTGACCCCAGCCCCTGACCACACACAATTTTTGGTTAATAAATTCTGCTTTGCGCTGTGGTTCTGGAAAGAGTGAACAGAGTAAGTCGAGAGAAAGGTACTGCTTTTCAGGAAGCGGTGGGAAATACCACCCGGGAGCAAAAGGTCCGCATTCCTCGACACCTGAGCCATGGGAGCCTGGTGCAGGCCAGTGGTGGGTGGCCCCGCAGGCTGAGGCCCCGCTGTCACCCGGAGTGCCCCAGGCAGCCTAGAGGGATCAAGTGTTGAGCGACCCGTCCCCGGGAGGTTCTGGGTCCCCAGGAGGTACTGGGTCCCTGGGGGGTTCTGGGTCCCTGGGGGGTTCTGGGTCCCCGGGGGGTTCTGGGTCCCTGGGAGGTTCTGGGGTTCTGGGTCCCTGGGAGGTTCTGGGTCCCTGGGAAGTTCTGGGTTCCCGGGGGGTTCTGGGTTCCCGGGGGGTTCTGGGTTCCTGGGGGGTTCTGGGTCCCCGGGAGGTTCTGGGTCCCTGGGAAGTTCTGGGTTCCTGGGGGGGTTCTGTGTCCCCAGGAGGTTCTGGGTCCCTGGGGGGTTCTGTGTCCCCAGGAGGTCCTGGGTCCCCGGGGTTCTGGGTCTCCGGGGGGCTCTGGGTGCCGGCGGGGGCACCGCGAGGGGAGGCCGCCCGCCCAGTTTCTCTGAAGGGTCAGCGCAGTCTGGCCAGGGTGGGGTCTCTAGGAAGGGAAACCGCGGAGCCGCCCCTACGGGTTAGCAAGAATATTCTTTACTTTTTTAAAGACTTTATCTGTTCACAAGAGACACAGAGAGAGAGAGAGAGAGAGAGAGAGGCAGGGGGAGAAGCAGGCTCCATGCAGGAGCCCCATGTGGGACTCGATCCTGGGACCCCGGGGTCACGGCCTGGGCCGAAGGCAGGTGCTCCAGCGCTGAGCCCTTCACAGGGGTCCCTCCGGAGCCCACCCCAGCCCCTCCCAGGTCGCTCCTGAGGAGGCGACTCAACACTGATGGTGCAATTGGAGGGGGACTCGCGTGGGAAGCAGCCCCGGGTGCTGGGGGGGAGGGGATGGGAGGTGAGGGGAGGTGGGGGGGAGGGAAGGGAGAGGGGAGGGAAGGGGGCAAGGAGAGGGGAGAGGAGGAGGTGAGGGGGGAGGAGGGGAGGGCAGGCTGCCTCGCCCAAGCGCTGAGCCTGGAGTGATGGCGCAGCAGGGTGGCGGGGGACACCATCCTGCACCCTCGGCCCCCTCCCCTCCCCCTCCCCTTCTCTCCTTCCCCCTCCCTCCCCCTCCCCCCCAGTCAGAGGCCGGGGGTCTGTCCTCCCACCCTCGGTGGCCCCCGTGCCCCCCACATATTCCCGGCTGCAGGTGCACGACCTCCTGGCCGCCAGGCCTCCACCCCAGGAGCCCTCTGCGAGCCTTGGGACCCAAAAGTCGTCGGGGTCGGGGTCCGAGTCCGAGAGGTCGCTGCCTGGTGCCCCGCGGGGCTCGAGCCTCCTCCCCCCCGCCCCCCCGGCCGTCCTGCCTCTCCATGTCCTGTCCTTCCCGAAGGCAACGGGATGCGGTCGCTGGTCCTCCGGGGATGAGGCCAGTGGCCCGGCTCCCCCAGGAATGCTGTGGGGGGGCAGAGGAATCCAGGGCCTCCCTCCGGCCGCCTTACCCACACCTGCCAAGGCCGCGTCCTCCGGGCTTTTCACACTCACGTGGCCCCTCTGGGCACTTTACCCTGTAAAAGAAAAACAAAAAGCTTCAAAGGCGGGACTTAAAAAAAAGAGCGGCCCGAGCCGTCGGTGGGGGCAGGTGGGCAGGCAGCTCTGCAGCTTCCCTGCCTCCGACCTCCTGCCCCCAGTCCCCACCCTGGGACCCCGCTTCCCCGACCACCGTGGCCCCCCTAGAGTGAGTACGTGGTGTCCCCCCTCCGCGACGACTAAAGGATGACAGGACGTGAACATGCTGTCCTCCGGAGGCCAATCCAGGCTTCCCCCAGCGGCGGCCTGCGGGCTCGGGCTGCGTCTACACAGGCCCCAGGGCTCAGGAGCAAGCGTCCAGCCATCGCGGTGGAAACCTCGTTGTCACCTCCGTTTGCCCTGGCGTGGGAGGTACGCAGCATCGCCTCTGCCCCCCAGACCGCCAGCACAGCCTGCCGGGTGGCAGGCGGACGGGACACAGGCGGCCTCGTGACCGCAGGCCTGGGAACGGTGCTGAGCTGCTGCCCGGCGGCCCGGGCCGCTCCTCGTCTTGCCGTCTTGGTTGGCGCCCCAGGGGTGGTGGCATCCGCTCCAGTTCTTCGGGGCGGTGCATCCTCAGCTTCCACCTTCCACGCCTCAAGGAAAGGCGTCTCTGCGTTTGGGGGGAGAGCTCAGCGGGTGAGGTGAGGCCACCGAGGCACCGGCACTGTGCCCTGGCGCGCCTGGCTGGCCCCGGGACGCAGGACCCGCTGCCGCTGCCCCCTGTGGCTCTCAGGATGCTCTTTCTGGGGAGACTGGGCCCGCGTGCAGGGAGTCGACCCTGAGACCTGAGACCTGAGACCGCCAGTCTCGGGGGAAGGAGGAGCCGCCGGGAGAGAGCAAGTGTCTGGCCAAGCCCTCGGGGAGTCCCGCCGGCCCGTCTAGGAGGCCGCCCTGGCCGTCCGGCCTGCTGGAGCGCGTCGTGCCTCGAGCCGGCTCCTCGCGCGCTGCAGTTGCCTTGGGAAGAAGCCACGGAAAACCCAGCCAGGTGGCTCCGGTCAGCCCCAGTCTCGAGGCAGAATAATAAACGACGTCGAGCCACTACACATTGAGGTAGCGACAGAGCAACAGACAACCGGCCGCAGGTTCTCTCAGTCCCACCTCGGAAGGTCTCCAAATCTGGGCCTCTCGGCCGACTCCGGCCCGTTGCCTCGTTAGGGCCAAGCTTGCTTCCTGGTTTCCGAGCAGGGACTCGTGCCTTCCAGGGAGCTGGCGTGCAGGTAGGATACGCTCCCACGGAACCGTGACCTACAGATCAGTGCCCAGAAGAGGTGCTGTGAGAACTCGGAAAAGAGAGGGAAAGAGTCCGTGCAAGCCTGGTAGTCCTCGGAGCTGGTGGGCCGAGCACCCTGGAGGCTGGCGCGGAGAGGCCGTGGCATCAGAGTGTACCCCGTGAAAACGAGTCTGGAAGGGACGTACCCGGGTGCCTTTGGGAGAGCGGAGGCAGGGCTGGTCAGCGGAGGTGGGGACACCAATAAGGAAACTGCCATGAAAACCCGGGGGAGAACAAAAAAAAATCTTTAAGCCAAGGCTGCAGTAGTGAGAACAGGGTAGCGAGAAGGGATTCAGGAGTCGTTCCAAAGGTTGGGGTGAGCCCGACACCTTACTTGCCTCCCATGCACCTAACGATACCGTGATTCACACAAACTCCCCATTCCTCGAGTAAGTGAAAACAAAATGAGTAACTCCATAGCTTTCGCTTCATTTCACTGACGGAAATGCGTTGTTGTTGTCGCTGTTGTAAGGAACTACCTTTAAAAATGCTTTATGCTCGTGGAAGGGGAGGAGGGCGGGGGTGGGGGTGACTGGGTGACGGGCACTGAGCAGGGCACTCGACGGGATGAGCACTGGGTGTTATTCTGTATGTTGGCAAGTTGAACACCAATAAAAAATAAATCTATAAAAAAAAACAAAAGAGCAAACAAAAAAAATGCTTTATGTTCTGGGAGAAAAAGTATATTGAATCCATAACTTAATATACGTATCATCAGAGATTATGCTTCCGAATGTTTTTAGCCCAATTCTAATATATTTACAATTTTTGTCACTTATCCATCCCTCTGGAACGTTGGTCGTGTGGGACCCTACCCCCTTGCCCCCGCACCCCAAATCAGAGCTATGGCATTACTGATCTTAAAACCCACCCTGGCCCGAGTTGCACAATGTGGTTCTTCCAAACTTTTTTTTTTTTAAAGTATGAGCTCCCTCCAGTGGCCAAGATAGTGTTTACGCTCGCCCAGGCCCGCCGCGGGCATTTCTATTTAAATAATTTTCGGGAGGAAGATTTAATTTCCTCTAGCACTGAATCTGCACTTTAAAATTTTTCTTTTTTTTGCATTGATCAGGATCCCCAACACGCACGATGCATCTCAACGTCTGCTATTATTGTTTGCAATTCTCGGTGTTCAATAATGAGTTTATTGCGGTGCAGACCTCACCAGCAGGCCCTTATCACCCAATTAACATAAAGCTAATGTACTCTACGTTTTCCAAGAAAAGGACGTCACTGTTTATCACTCTATGCAACATCCTCATTGAGGAGCCCATATCCTCTTACAACTAGCTCAAGTGAGACTGTTCCTAAAATACACACTTCCCATTGGGATCCCATGCGAATTCCCCCAGAGAGGGAGCACGGCCCCGCAGATTCCACCGCAAGTCACCTGTCACCCTAGGGGCTGGGTCAGAAGTCACCAAGGGCTGTGGGAGGAGAGTAAGGAGCGAAACTAGGGTCCTACCGCTTTCACCGACACTAGGGTCCTACCACTGTCACCGTTAGGCTTTGCATTTCACACCTGAGATTTTCATGTGAGGCCCGGGAGGCATATCATTCTATTTCTCTTCTGTTCAACATGTTCTTTCCAAACTCTTGCAAACCTTAATAAGGCACAAGAGCCAAAAAAATAAAATAAAAAAAAATAATAAGGTACAAGAGCCACGTAGACGTCATGTCCACTTTGACGGTGCTCAGAGCCACCACCAAGGAGACGATGCATGTAGCTCACTGGACAGGTGGGAGCCCCGGGGCCGGAGTGGCTCTCACCCCAACTGCAGGGGGGTGGGAGGTGAGCAACAGGGAAGACTTCCCTTCTCAGAAGAAGGGATCCTAAGTGCGATCCCAAAGGAGGCTGGGGAGCCGGCCAGGCAGAGGCACAGGGTGGCCAGAGGCCTGGAGTCAGAAGAGGCCATTAGTTCAGGTTGGCCGCCGCTCAGGGAGTGGGTGAATGATTAATCTCCCATTTTCCAGATGACCTACTTGACACTCCGAAGGGGTAATTAAGACTCCTGCCAAGGCGAGAGTGGCGCCCCAGTGACTGCATCGCTGCCTGCCGCTCACCTCGACCTTTTTTACTGAGGACAATGACCGCCAGGTCAAGGCCAAAGCCAGGAGCAGGAGCCATCGGTGCCGAAGTAGGTGATCAGGGGCCACCTCGGAAAATGCGTCCGGCTTCGAGGCCAAACATGCCCAGAGCCGTTTGTTTTAAGCAAAAGGAAACACCAGAAGTCCCTTGGTAGCGGGTCATCGATGAAAATACACAGGCAAGCTTTGGGAGTGGAAGGAGTGGGTGGCTTTGCTGCAGCCTTCGATCCTGCCCCTAAGTGCTAACACGGCCACCTCATCCTGGAGCTGCGACCCCGTGCAGCCGAGGCTGGTTGCCAGCGGAGACCTGAAGCCAGCAGGAGAGCTAAAATTGTGCATACTCAGAGTTACCCTTTAGATTCCCTTAAATTATCCATAAAATGATGCATATGAACACAGGTTGGTACATAGAACCCAGGCCCAGGAGCCCTACAAACCCTGACGTGTGAAAACGACTCAGTTAAACTATGAGGAGCACAAAATTAGAGCCTACGTGCAGATGCGTGGGTATCGGATGCGATCCATTCTGCCTTCAAAGATCGCCGTCCAATCCCAGTGAACGGGGCAATCAGCGGAAAACCCTAAATATTCCTGCTTGCCGGCAGTTTAATTCCTTCTGTATTGACACAAATCCACTTCAGCGTCATCCATTGCTTTATTCACTGTTTAACTCAGTTCTTCCAACTTAGGGCAGATGCACTGTGGCTACTGGAAGGATCAAGCCAGAGGTTTGCATGTGAACTATCACATAATAGATGCTCAGTAACGCGTGCTGGGTTCAAGTCTGAATCTTGTTTCCTTACGCCCATATTCACATCTTCTTTGAGTCGTAGAAAAGAATTTGGCACCTTCTTCCCGTCTTCCTGGTTGGCAGCTCATGGATGGTTCCCCTGCTCATCGATCACCTTCATAAACTAGGGCACTGATTGTCTATCTTCCTGAGTATAGTTGGACCTGCCGGGGCTTCTAAGGTCAGCCTTGAGTTGCAGGGACGTGTGACGGGCTTTAATCGCAGCTCCCTTTCTTTGAATTTTGAAGATGATTATTTAGTTATATATGTATTGATCAGTGTCAATAAGCATTGTCAGGCACTGTTAAGAGAAAGGGTAGTGAGTTCAAGTCCCCAGTCAAGCCTTTGCCCTGTCTTTTCTAAAATAACTACAAATACCGTGGCACCACAGACTTCTATCTGACAAACTCTTTTTTTTTTTTTAAGATTTTATTTATTTATTCATGAGAGACACACAGAGAGAGAGGTAGAGACACAGGCAGAGGGAGAAGCAGGCTCCATGCAGGGAGCCTGACGTGGGACTCGATCCTGGGTCTCCAGGATCATGTCTTGGGCTGAAGACAGCGCCAAACCGCTGAGCCACCTAGGCTGCCCATATCAGACAAACTTTCTACGTCCCAAGCACAACAGGGGACAAAGAAATGAATAATAGACAGTTCTCTGATCCTAAAGAGAGTATTTCTTTCTCTTTTCTCCTTTTCGAATGTAAAAGCAGCTATTTCTGGTAAGATGCCCTCGTACAGTGAAATCATGGTCTGCTTCTCTCTGCTCACTGAATTAAACTAATCATTAATTATAAAATCAATGATTAATTATTGAATTAATTGATTAGCATTTCTATAGCAATTCTTTTGAATTTAATGACTAGGTTAAGGATATTTTCCCCCAATAGTCTAGCTTCATGATTGTGAACATTATTAATAAAAGTTAATATAATGTACCCAATGTTCTAGTACATCTGTTCTAATTAAGAACATCTGACAAGTCGCTAATAAGAAAACCAGTTTATAGGCATTTTTATGTAAACACTTCTGTCATCTCAATATATTATTATCACTATATCGGGAAAAATAAGAGTCTATTTTTATTGAATAGAGAAGTATTAAAAATATTTTCCTTTCTCTTTACACAAATCAGAAAAGGAAATGATAAAGTGTGGACTTTTACATTTTTCTCCAGTTAGATAGATGTTTAATGATATGGTCATAATTTGTGATCCTCAGGCTACTTAGAGATTTCGAGATCTTTTGTCTATTTATCAGCCATTTGGTTTCTTCTTTGGTAAAGAGCCTACTCAGGTCTTCTGGCCATTTTGCTTATGGATTTATATTAGTATTTAGGATTCTGGATACCAGGATTTTTGTTGTTGTTGTTGTAGATATTCTTAATACTTTCTCCATTCTGTTTCTGTCCATTTAGTTCTTAAACAAATAGACATTTTTAATTTAATGTCTGAAAAAAAGCACTCAGCTTTTGCTTTAAAAGGTATTTTTGCTGGGTATAGAATTCTACGTGGCCAGTTTTTCTTCCCGCGTTTTAAAGATGTCGTTTCATTCTCTCCTGGCTTGAGCTGTTTCCAGCGAGATGTCTCCTGTCACTCTCATCTTTGCTTCTCTGTACATAGTGTGCCTTCTTTCTGTAGCTGCTTTTAAGATTTTTATCTTTATCACTGGTCGTAGTCAATCTGTTTATTATATTCCTCGGTGACCTTTTCTTCACGTTTCTTGCGCTAGAGTTCGTTGAACTTCTTGGATATGTGGGTTCATAGTTTTTGTCAGACATCAAATTATTTTAGTCATTACTTTTTTTTTTAATTTTTTTTTAATTTTTATTTATTTATGATAGTCACAGAGAGAGAGAGAGAGAGGCAGAGACACAGGCAGAGGGAGAAGCAGGCTCCATGCACCGGGATCCTGACGTGGGATTCAATCCCGGGTCTCCAGGATCGCGCCCTGGGCCAAAGGCAGGCGCTAAACCACTGCGCCACCCAGGGATCCCATTTTAGTCATTACTTTATTGATTACTGTTTCTACTCCCACTCTTCTCCTTCAAAGACTAGAATTACAAGTATATTTGGCCACTTCATGTAGTCCTACAGTGCAGTAAAATTCTCATTTTTTCCCACTTTTCCTCTATATTTCATTTTGAGTAGTTTGTATTGCTTGTCTGCAAGTTTACCAATCTTTTCACCTGTAGTGTTTAATCTGCTCTTACGCCCAGCCAGTATTTTTCATCTAAGACATTGTATTTTTTCATCTCTGGAAGTTCTACTTGCATCCTTTACATATCTTTGATGTCCTTACATAACATGTTCAATCCTGTTCCTACCATCTTAAACGTGTGGAACATAGTTATAATAATAATGGTTTTAATCCCTTGTTCACATATCTAATTTTCTTATCTGTATGGTTTATGGGTCTGTCTCCTATGATTGACTCTTTTCACTTTGTGTCTTCTTCTTCTTCTTCTTCTTCTTCTTCTTCTTCTTCTTCTTCTTCTTCTTCTTCTTCTTCTTCTTTTTGCTTGTCAAACATTATGAACTTATTAGGGACTAGGTTTTTGTGTTCCTATATACAATCTTAAGCTTTGCTGTGAGATGTAGTTTTTGGAAAAAAACTTTATCTTTCAAGGCTTATTTTTCAAGTTTGCTACATGACACCGAGCAGCCATTAGCCTGGATTTCGTTGATTTCGTCCCATTACTGAGGTGATGCCCTTCTGAGAACTTTACCTGATGCTACACGAATTGTGTGGTTTTCTAGTCTGGCTAAGAGAAACACAGACTATTTCTGGCCTTGTCTGAGCTCCAAGTATTATTCTCTCTGCTTGTTTTGGATGGTTCTTTCTCTAGTCCTAGGTTTTTTCTCATAAGCATATGCTAATCACTCCTTAGCTGAAAACTTGGTGCAGATCTCTGAAGCTCTCTCCATATACATATATCCGTGTGTATATATGCTCTGTCCTTAGACTCTAACCATCTGACCTCCCCTTACTGCCAGCTCCATCTTTTCAACTCAGGGAGACTGCTGAACTCCACTCACATTCTCCCTTCCATGTGTTGTGGCCTAAAAACTCTCCCTAGGAAGTAAGTACGAGCAATTATGGCTATATTAACTTGCTAAGCTGCCTTAACAAAATGCCACAGATTGGGTGGCTTGAACAACAGAAATTTATTTTCTCACAATTCAGGAGGCTAGAAGTCCAAATCAAGGTGTTAAGAGGCTTAGTTTCTTCAGGTATCTCCTTGGCTTACAGATGGCTGCCTTCTTGCTATGTCCTCATGTGGTTTTTTTCTCTCTGTTGTGTATACAAACAACCCTGATGTCTCTCAGTGTGTCCCAATTTTCTCTTCTTACAAGGACAAATCAGATTAAATTAGGGCCCACACTAATTGCTTCATTAAAATCTAATCACTTTTTAAAGGCCCTAACTTCAAATACAGTCACATTCAGAGAGTCCTAGAATAATTACAAATACCGTGTTTCCTGTCTCTCATGGATCACTCTTCTGTCTGATATCTGAAAACTATTACTTCATATGTTTCACCCAATTTTTAAGTTGTTTCAGGAAGGAGGTTAAATCTGGTATGTGTTACCTCATCTTGGTTAGAAGTAAAATTCTGAAACTATTAATTTTATTTATTTTTTATTTCTTTAAGAAACTATTAATTTTAAAGTAATAAAATTTGTTATTTTTTTTCCCTGTTTACCCCAAGTGGTAAAGATATCCTTTTATATCATTTTCTAAAGAGTTTATACTGTGGCCTCCCCTGTTTAAGTCTAATCTACCTGAAATTGATTTTTGCTTATGGTGTGAGATTGGAGTCCAATTGCATTTTTCCCCCATAAGGATAACCAATTGTGTCTGCATTATTTATTTAAAAGTGCGTTCTATTTCCCCCCTTGCTATGAAGTATATTCTCATCATAAATCAAGTGTTTGTAAATATAAGAATCTGTTTCTGAACCCTCTTTTCCGTTCCATTGATATCCTTTTTATTCCTGTACCAATCCTATATGCAAAGTAAAAGTTTGACAATATCAATTTTTTTTAAAGATTTTATTTATTTATTCATGGGAGATGGGGGGCGGGCAGAGACACAAGCAGAGGGAGAAGCAGGCTTCCTGCAAGGAGCCGACTTAAGAGTCGATCCCGGATTCCAGGATCACACCCTGAACTAAAGGCAGATGCTCAGCCCTGAGCCACCCAGGTGTCCCCAATATCAATTGTTGATGAGTATGCACAGGAGAAGAAATACTCAGAAGTGCTATTGAGAACAAAATCAATATGATCACTGTTTTCATTTCCTAGGGCTGCTGTAACAAATTATCACATCTGAGTGGCTTAGAATAACATTATTTTCTCATAGTTCTGTAAACTAGAAGTCCAAGATCAAGGTGTCAGCAAGGCAAGTCTCCTCCCGAAGGCTCTAGAGAAGAATCCTTCTATGCCTTTGCTAGTTAGCTTCTTGTGGTTGCCAGCAATAGAGCTACATCACTCCAATTTCCGCCTGTCTTCACTGGGCCTTCTTCCGTCTGGGTGTGTCTGCTTAGCTCTTCATCACTCTCTCCTTATAATGACACTGATTAATGGATTTAGTGTCCACCCTAATCCAGTATGAACTTATCTCGATTTGATTACATCTGCGAAGACCCGGTTTTCAAATAAGGTTACAATCACAGGTACCAGGGGTTAGCACTTCAACATATCTCTTTGGGGGACATAATTCATCCACAAAAATTACTTTAAAAAATAATGTGAGTTATTAGTATAGCTGAATACATACATAATCTATGACTAGCAACCAATTTCATTCCTAAATATAGATGCAAAGACATGATCACAATGTGCCCCAGACTAAGAATGTGTTTAGCCATATCATTTGTACAGTACATGAAGGTGATAAGGATAAACAAATTGTGGCATATTTGTGTAGTGGAAAACTATAAGGCAATGAAATGAACCAACCACACATCTATTCACCAACTTGAATGAGTCTTTTTTTTTTTTTAATGAGTCTTATACACATGCTATTAGGCAAAAAATATTAGTCACAAAAGAATACATATAGTGTAATCCTACTAAAGTGAGCAATTTGTACTTATATTTCAGGCCATAAGGTTCTACATGTAACTTAGAGAAATTCATGCAAGAATTTTGACAAGAAGTTCTAGGTATAAATTCTCTGTTAATTCAAGATATTATGAGGAGAAAAGAGTTTTTCACTTTCCAAAGAGTCTGACGGGTTGGTTCATCTGAAGTAGAGTAGGGGTCAGCAAACTTCTATAAAAAACTCGACCATAAAAGCAGCCATAGACATTGTATAAGAGTATGAGCATGGCTATATTCTAATATAACCTTATTTATAACAACAGGGAGTGGACTGTATTTGGCCCACAGACCATAATTAGTTGTGTCCTGATCAAAAGCACAAATCAAATTATGTTGCCAACAACCCATGACGCCCTTTGTGCTGCTGCTCAGAAACCTTTATTTATTTATTTATTCTTTTTGCCAAATTAAGTCCAATATCCCTACCTTCCATTTACAGCACTGGCAGGATTTGGGGCCTCAGCCTATATCTCCAATCTTATCTTTCTCCTTTACTGCTTAATCACACAATTTTAATTTGAATCAAGTTGGAGTCCTAGGTATCCCCTCCATGCTCTCCCGTGCTCCTGTTTCACACTGACACTGGTCTCATCGTATGGACTATTCCCACAGAAACAAAACCAGATCTACATTCTGCTCATCCTTCCAGCGTCAGCTCACATATGCCACTTCCTCAAGAACGACTTTTTCAGTCATCTGAGCCAACTTTCTCCCCTCGATTTCCATAATGCTTATTCCTTTCATACCTACTGTAAGGCTTTTGTGTCTTCCTCCCTTTGTTAAGGTATAATTTACATGTAATAAAAATCCACCCATCTTAAGTGCATAGTTGATGAATTTTATATTTGGATCACCATCAAAATCAAGATATAAAACATTTCTATTATTTATTTCCAAAAGCTTTTTTGTGCCCCTTTGAAGTCGACCCCCTCCTCCAAACTCTGGCCAAAAGCAACCTCTGGTCTTGTTGTTGTTATAGTTGTACCTTTTCTAGAATCTCATATAAGTGGAATCATAGAGTATAATGTCTTTTTATGAGGCTTTTAATTAGGATAAAGTTTCTGAGATTCATCCATGCTGTTTATATCCGTATTTTGATCCTTTTTAAAAAAGATATACCACAAAATGTGCCAGTAGACAGACATTTGAATTGCTTCTATTTTTAATTCCTATGGATAGTGCTGCTATGAATATTTGCATACAGATCATTGTGTGGACATGTATTTTCACTTTTCTTTGGAGTGAAATACAAAATACCTAGGAGCACGATTGTTGGGTGATACGAAAATGCCAAACTGTTTCCCACCGTCAACAAATGAGAGTTCCAGTTGCTTCACATCCTCACTGGCACTTAGTCACCAGTCTTTAATTTTAGCCAGACCAGTGGGTGTGCTGGGATCTCACTACCGTCTCACTTTGCTCTTCCCTCATGACTATTTGTGTTGAGGTTACTTTTCATGGTATTTATTAGCCTCCTGTGTATCTTCCTTGGTGAAATGCCTGCTTTGCCCATTTTTAAAATTGGATTGTTCATCTCATTCAGTTATAAGAGTTCTTTATCAATTCCGGATAAAAGTCCTTTGTCAGATACACTTTGCAGATATTTTCTCCTATTCTGTGGCTTGTCTTTTTAAAACTTTCCTTCACTGTTTTTCTCTATGAAAAAAATTAAATTCAGTGATGCCATGCTCCCTGTTATTTGCAAACTCCAGAAGAGTGGGGATCTTGAGTTACACAAAGCACATCATAGGGACTTGTAAATATATGATAATAAGACTGGAAACTAATTATGGGATGGGAACTATGATTAGTGTTTTATAGGTTTCTTTGCATTTAAGTGTCACACACATTCCTTTCTTCATTTTGATGCCAAGGGAATTAAAGGCACAGAGAGGTTTCATAACTTCATCAGTTAAATGACTAGAAAGTGATGAGGCCAGGATTCAAACCTGGGCCTATTTGACTTGAAAGTCCACGTTCTTAGACATTTTATGATGCCTCCTTTCATTGGATGACTAAGTAAATGAATGGATGAATGCTCCCTAATTTGTTCTTAAAAATTTTGTGTGTAAAAAAAAATAACAATAAATAAAAAATAAAAAAAATAAAAATTTGTGTGTGTGCACAAGTGTATTAGTATTTGCCTTTTTATGCATTAAAAACTCTGCAATGATACAAAGGACTGAAAATGATGGTTAGCCATGATGGTGAAGGAAAGTCAGGGAACCAAAGTAGGAAAGAAGGTTTACATGTTTTACATCTTTTATTCTTGAACCTGGTGAATGTATTATGTACTATATCAAAGTATAAAGTAAAAAGAAAAATGAAGCCCCATATTTAGTACAATGGTATATATTAGAAATCAATAGAAAGCTAGTATACACATTTTATTAAGGAAATAGTTATTAATGATTCTTTAAGAGAGGGAAAGAAAAAGAAGTCATTGCACTTCTGTGTCTCCAGGGTTGAGAATTCCTCTTACAACATTCTAAAATTCAAAGCCTCCACACGCGACTGTTGACACGCATGTGAATCCAGGCGTGGGGCAAGAGGCCATGGCTTGAGAATCCCCTCTCCATTCACTGTATTAGTTCTAATGTCCGGTAGCCAAGCCCATCTGCTTGTGTACTCTTGGCCCTAGATGGGGGAAGAGTCGACTACTATTGAAAACTTGGGGTTACTGACATAGAAACTGCACATGGAGTTGATTGCTGCCCAGATTCACAGAAGGACAAATGACAATGAATTTTGAAAGACTCCTCTGCAGTTAATAAAAACACAAGATATAACAGACTTCACTGGCCTCCATGAGAAGGTCTGGGATGGATTTAATTACTGGCCAGACAATGCCTACCCCAGATACTTTGTCAGATTCACAACTTGTAAGTGCCAACATGGATATAATTGAGTGTGGACATGGCATCAGTAAGACGTGTTGAAGCTACTGATCAGCTACTGATTAGAGCTGTGACAGAAACCACACACTCCTGTATGAGTGGCAGGACGTCTCGCGGTGCTCCTAAGGAGGCAGCTTCTGCAGACCTGAAAGAGCAAGGAAAAGAGTGGAGTGTGTCTTTGGTCTTCTCCCTCTAGGCCCCAGGCTGCCTGGATTACAGCGCACATCATCTGTGCCCCGAAGGTAAGACTCTTGTCCAGAAGGTTGGCTGCGAAGGTGGATGATGCCACAGCCAGCACCGGTGACACCTGTGAAATGAGCCAGGTGGAGATGGGCTCAGGAGGAAAGGAAGCTTTAGGAGTAGGCATAGGAGGAGCAGTGGTGGGGGTATTATGTAGAAGAGATGGAGAGTGAAGTCATTATTAATGATTCTGAGAGAGACAGAGAAACGACTGCAAGTTCCCCACCCACGACAACCCAGGCCCTAGGCTGTAGGGAGAGTACACTCTGCATGACAGTACATTTCATCCATAGGAAGCTCTGTGCAAAAGTCCCAAAGCAATTCCTTAAAAGTCCTATCTCATCATGAGTTTAGAAAGATCTAGACATGGAGGGATGCCTGGGTGGTTCAGTGGTGGAGTGTCTGCCTTGGGCTCAGGGCATGACCCCGGGGTCCTGGGATCGAGTCCCACATCGGGCTCCCCGCAGGGAGCCTGCTTCTCCCTCTGCCTGGGTCTCTGCCTCTTTCTCTGTGTGTGTGTGTGTGTCTCTAATGGATAAATAAATAAATAAATAAATAAATAAATAAATAAATAAATAAAATCCCACTGACAGGCCTGGGTTTTAACTCCCTGCAATGGTGGTCCTCTTCAAATAAGAAACCCTGAGCGAACATTTCCCTCTGTAAGTGTTCATAGAATTATCTTATTAGAAAGTAATAAGAGGTTGGGCAGTGCAGAAAGGAACAGTGTAAGATAAATGCCCGGAAGTAGTGTGGTGCAGTAACTAATAACCCAGGATCTGGTAAAAAAAAAATCTCAGCTCTGTCACTTTCTACCCTTTAAGTGATGGAAGCCAATTAATCCCGTTGCACCCCAATATTCTCATCTCAAAAAATAGAATAATAATGGTAATAATAGTATTTGCCTCAGTAGATTGTTGGGGAGGAGAAGCAAAGTAAGTATATAATGTGGTTAGCATGACCTGGGAAATAGGAAGCTTCCAGTAAACTCTGGCTGTCTGTCACCACTACCATTGTCGTTGCCTGTTATTATTAATATTTTTATGATTTTATCCTCCACTTCCCGTACTTAGTCTGCTAACAAATCATTCAATACAAAACCTGATGTCCACCTTGGCTCAGATTTTTGTCATCTTGGCCAAAAATACATATGCCTCTCGGTCCCCAGCCTCGTTCCTCTGCGTCTCAGCCCTGTGACCAGGTGTGCATCTGGAAGCCAGTAAGGCTACGGCAAATACACTCGTCTTTTACATCATCTGGCAGTGTGAGTATCTGCTTCCTGGGAGTCTGGCATTGGAAACACACGGCACTGCTAAAAGCATTAAATAAAATAGGGTTGGTAGAGCTACACTAATCTGTGCTTCCTAAATTTACTGACGGAGGTGAAGAAAATAAGCTGGCACGGAGTTTGTACAATTTCTGGATCACACTAACCTAAATGCAAACAGTACATTCAGCTAAAAATATTGTTTCCTCCCGTGAGCTTCCCAATTTTTGCAGAGAAAAATGCCTCTGTGAAGTACATTACTTGAGGCCGGGGGTGGCCTTGCACTCTGGGGGAGAGGTTACACAAGAGCATCACCACCACATTCTCCGGAAGTAAAGACTCTGGCCTCGAGTCAAGACCATCGTGGGGTCCCCCGAGGTACAGAACGACCAGGCAGCAGCAGTGCAGCCCGCCTCGGGGGAGCCAAGGGGGGTGTCCTTGCCTCAGCGGTGCTGACTTCCGGCTGTGGCCAGGCCGCCTGGGAGAGGGTGACAGAAGGCAGGAAAGAAGCCAGACCCACAAGTGACAGACAGAAGGCAGGCCACAGCTCCGGAGAGAAAGGAACCACCTCAGAAACTTCACCGAAGATCTTTGCCTCGGAGGCTCTTCCTTAGAAAGATGTTGAGGGTTGTTAAACGCATCCTGACCTTAGGAAAATGAGAATTTCACTTTTTTCTTATGCAGAAAGAGAAGCCAGGAAGAAAACTGCTCTTAAGAACAGGTTTTTAATTACAAAAGTAGAAAACCTGATTCTTTCCAACACTTACGTTGAACTTCCTTCATCATCCCATATGCAACCTTGTGGATTTAAGGTTGGCTTGGTGTTTCTGGTCCTTGGGATCCCTGTACACATCCCTGTGCGCCCCCTCCATGTCTGCTTCATTTCTGTAGTGTGTAGGCGAGTGTCACACACTTCGTAGGCAACTCAGGAGGTATCAATTGAATCAATGTTTTAAAATGAAACCATCAGCTCAGCCGTTATCATCATCTTTATCTCCGCTCACTGACCTTTACACTGAGGCCAAATACGTGATCATCTCCACACTTTGTTGGAGCCATCTAGGTAAAGTTGGCCCAAAAAATCTACAGTAAACTAGAGTAAGTAATAATCTCCACATGGAACGCCTGGGTGGCTCAGTGGTTGAGTATCTGTCTTTGGCTCAGGTCATGACCCCAGGGTCCTGGAATTGAGTCCCACATCAGGCTCCCTGCATGGAGCCTGCTTCTCCCTCTGCCTGGGTCTCTGCCTCTCTCTCTCTGTGTGTGTCTCTCATGAATAAGTAAGTAAAATCTTTTTCTGAAGAAAGTAACAATCTCCACATGTATTTTATTTTGTAACCCCAAGTCTCAAAGAATTTTAGAAAGAAACACTATTGAATGTTTATTTTTAATGGGAAAAAGAAAATAACCACAGGAAATGAGGGCAATCTAAATAATATCCAATAAAAAGTTAGTAGATTATGGTAATTGATAAAATGGTATACTACATAGTCATTAAAATTATATTTCTCTATATTAATAGCACACTATCCTTGAAGAACTTTTTATTTAAAAAAAACAAAAGCAGCTTAAAATATGTAAAATATAGTATCTTTTTGTGAAAATATGTATGGGTATATGTGAAAAAATATGTATGGGTAGGTGTGTGTTTGTAAATAGGAAAGTAATTAAAAGGTATTTAACATTGGTTTTCTACCATGGATGGGGAAACATTACAACTGATTCTTATTTTTACAGTTTATATATCACCACATTTTCTGTTTTTTATAACAATGAAGAAGCATTACTTTACACACAGAAAAAAAATACAGCCAATTTCAATGAATATGCAGCAACAATCTAAAACATTTTTTAATCACCCCAAATCTCATCACTAATAATTGTTTAAAAATTTTTTCATGCTACATGTAATGTTTTGTAGCAAAGCACACCAAAATTCAAAATTCACTGTCTTAAAATTCTGATTTTTATTATTATAGCTGATGAATCTGTTTGCCACTTGAGTTTGGTTGTTGTAATGCATCCCCCTAAAATCCATATGTGTAAGTCCTAACCCCTACTACCTCAGAATGTGACTGTATGTGGAGAGAGGCTCTTCAAGGAAGTAATTAAGTTAAAATTAGGTCATTATGGTAGGTCTAATCCAGGATGACTGGTGTCCTTACAAGAGAAAATTTGGACACAGACACACTTTGAGAGAGAATATTATGTGAACAGGAAGACGGCTAACCTGTAAGCCAAGAAGAGAAGCCTCAGAAGAAACCAAATCTGTCAACCTGCCTTGATCTCAGACTTCCAGCCTCCAGGACTATAAAAAAATAATTTTTTTTCTGTTGTGTAAGCCCTGTAGTCTGTGGTATTCTGTTGTGACAGGCCTGGCAAACTAATATAGCTGATGGGAGCTGGGCTGCAGCTCTAGGGTGGCTGGGAGCTCTGGTCTCGGCCAAGTCTGGCTAGGTTGCCTTGCAGGGAGGGCAACTCTCCTCCACTTGTCTAAATTCCTTTTTCTGGCAACCGGCTAGCCCCAGCCTTACCTCCTTCATGGATGCTGGAAACATGAGAGACAAAGTGGAATCATGCAAAATCCCTAAGGGCTTAATTCTGGATCTAGCACACCATCCCTTCTGCCCCATTCTGTTGACCAAGGCAACTCACGTGACTAAGCCAATGGTAGAGATCAAACAGCATAAACCATAGGAAGAAGCACTGCAGAGTGGCATGGCATCGAGTGTGGGTATGGCTGGAGGGAAGGCGGGTGGGGGGAATTGGGGCAACTAATGTAATCTATCATAGCTTTAGGTGTTCACCTAAATGTTTATATGGTCTTAAATTGCATACTATATCTCTATATTTCCAATTTTATTTCAGCTCCATTCCACATTTTTAAGTAGGATTAATAATTTTAAATTGATTGGATGTATAATATACCATATTAAACCCACTCTTTATTAATTGGGACTACACAGATACATACAAGTCCATTGTAGAGTAGGTTAGTGAGGAACTAGGATAAGGGAAAGCAAATTGAAAATTTGCTTCCCAACATCAGTCTAAGAAATTAACATGCAAGTCAACCTCTATCCAAGTTTAATTCAAATGGAAGGTTCATAACAACACAGTATAATGTTTTGTACGTAGTGAGCATTCAATATATATTTGCAGAGTAGAGTCTATGTAAATCTATTTTGAATGTGAGAACTGTTGCTAAAGCAACACATTAAAAAATGTGAGAAATCTCATTTGTTAAACAAAGGAAAACCAAAAAAAAAAAAAAACATACAAAATACTGATGACAGTAGTAACTGCAAAACATTACAATTTGGGATCCGCCATCAACTTTCTGGGTAGAAATTCGTGGAGGCATTTTATAGGCCTGCTAAAACTTTGTATTCACTTGGACGGAAGATTGACTATATCTTAGCCATCCTGACTGCAATCGTTTTTAACTACAATATTATTTTGCACTCCAGGCACGCTCCTACCTTTATTCAGAAGCAATACAAGAAATTGTCAGGGAATTTTGTTTTCCGAAGACTAATCAAAGCCTCACTTTTCTAAAAGGATCAAAGGACAACAGAACTTTATTGAAGTTTCCCTTCTAAGAGAGAGTAAATCCTGGTTCCAAGTTCATTTTCCAAATCAGGAAGCAGAAATTTTTTTTTTTAGGAAAATACTGAACTTGAGAAGTAGGAAAAAATGTTCTTCCCACTGGTTAATTAATTTTATATTTGGTTCTAAAACCGTTACCACCATATGTATTCCTGCCAAAAGAGTTGAGTTATGGGATGAGTCAAGCAGTCACTGACAAAGCTCTGAAACGGCAGAGCCAAAGAGCAGGCATGTATTTGTTACACGTGGTACATGGGCAGGCTCTCGGGGGGCTCACTGGGCATCCATGGTGCTCCCTGGTGCTCCCTGGTCTCCTCTTCCAGAACCCTCCAGAGCCCCGTGATGAATCACATTGTTTCAACGTGTCCACACTCAGTTTCGGGAAGGTTATTCCCAAGTCACTTTCAAACCGAACACATGCTGCATCTGCTTTCTGTTCGTGGACACTGAATGCCTGGCACTTTAATTGGGATATTTTTCTTTGGAATGAAATCATTTCAAATATTCGCTGAATCAAAACCATCGGTTTCCTCTTCCAGTTTCCATCCTGGATTGTTGGGAGGCTTCCCAGACCTGGAGTCCGGTGCAGCGAAGAGGGGGCCACCTCCCCTTGGTGTGGAGGGGGCAACATGGGGAAAGCAGGCCACAGAGCCCCTCTCTGTCCCTGCTCCTGGCCGGGCTCCACCTGCCTCGTACTCGAACACCGTGAAAGTTAGACCCGTCCCCCTTCTTCTGATCATTTATCATCTTTTTCCTCTTTGGAAGTTTTAACGGCAGCAGAAAAATTTTTCGCACAAGTGAAGGTCTGTGAAGTCACTGGAAACTCACAGTTCCTCCCCTGCCGGGTTCAGCCCGAAGCATTGGGGAGCCCCTGATCTTGGGGTGACAGGGAGCAGGGACACGACAGAGCTGGGTGGATGGAAGCAGAAGGTGCCTGGAGGGAAGGAAGACAAACTGTGCCGTTGTCCTTGGGGGGAACGACAAAGGTCACTGAAGTAGGCCTGAAATGCGCTCCCGGAAGAACCACTTCAAGGACTCGAATCAAAGCTCAGTCTCTTAGGAGCCCCTTGACCTAATGTCTCTATGCCTCAGTTTCTCTACTTGGAAGACAGAGGTGAAATTAGCATACACGGTTGTTCTAAAAGCTAAATTATAAAGCTCTTTAAATGCGTCGTGTTTAGTAGACACTCAATGTTAATATATAATTTTAAATGGACACACTTGAAAAATATGGTGAAGGGAGCAACAAATAAATGCTAGTGGACCGAACACAGCAAAGGAAAAAAGATGTACAAAGATGAGATGGTATCTAGACCATCTTTAAAAATAACTTTGATACAGTTATTTGAGAGAGACAGTGAGCGCGAGAGAGCAGGAGCCAGGGGAGGGGCAAGAAGCAGAACCCCCCTCCAGGGAGCCCGATGCGGGACTCGATCCGGGACCCCAGGATCATGACCTGTGCCCGAGGCAGACGCTCGGCCAACTGAGCCACCCAGGAGCCCTGATTTCTCTTTGACCACAGGACACTTTTGGTTTGTTTTCCCCACGAGGACCCTGAGAGGACACCAGTCAGAGAAGCGAGGACCGTGCCTCCCTGGAGCCACTGGCCCAGCCTCCCACTCCAGGTCTGCGCAGGAGCTCCTGAAATAAGGCTGCGGCATTTACTACGTAGGAATGCTCCCCCAACTGAGCGTGGAACCTTCGTCGGGTTTTATCCACTGCTAATACTCCATGGAACTAGGCCCTGGAGGACAGACTACGGGAGACGCGAGGTTAAATGTGGGTCCTGAGCTTTGTTACGGATTTTCAGCTTGTCTTAAAGGAAATTCAGATGGACTCCCGGGGTCCAGGGGGCTCTCGGCCTCTCCAAAGGGCAGGTCAGTGCTCGGCCCGTCCCTTCTTCCGCGGCAAGTCTTCCTCGGGCCCGCTCAACGAGAGGTTCTGGATTCTCTGTACACGTTCTTTAGGATTTCTTTAAGATTTTAGTTGAAAATAAAACACAGGGCATCTCAAAGTTTGCTTCTCTGTCAGGAATTTTTTTTTTTTTTTTTTAACCTCTAGCTTTTCCTCCATTAACTGAGAGCTAGAGAATGTTAACAATATTTCAGTGATAGAAAGTTAAATTAGTCACATTTTGGAGTCAGTGAGTTCCTGTGAGAAATTATTTTATCAAAGTAACATGTATCTTTGTTGTGGACACGTTCAAAAATAGAACTAAACACGCAGAAGAAATTTAAAAGCACATTAAACGCACTATACAGAGACAGTCACTTAATATTTTCACTTTGGTCCCTCTAAATCCGTACACGTGTATTTATCACTTGAACAAAAAGGTAGTGAGATTATGTGTTTGTTATGTAACTTGTTTTTCTGTCACCAATTAATATCTCTAAATATATGTCCCCGTTAAAATATAGACTTATATAATCATTTTCATGGAATACTTCATATTCCAGGGAATTAATAAACTATAATTCCTTACAGAAACTTACAAGAATGACCACTTAGGTTGTTATTATAAACAACACCAAAATGAACATCTTGGAACTAATTTTCTTATGTTTGCCAATAACTTTTTTTTATAATAAATTTATTTTTTTATTGGTGTTCAATTTGACCAATAACTTTTTTAAATCAGTCCTAAAACCACTTATAAAAGTGTACGGATTCACACATTCTTCATATTTACCAGCACCACTCTTGGAGAGCGTGACACAAGAAGAGTCTTCACACTTATGATCAAGGAAGGAAAAGGGATGAGCCTTCTCCTTCTCCTGAGCGGCGCTCTCCTTGGATATTTAAGGCTCCCCGGAGCCAGGGTCATTGGGAAGGATGATGCGGAAGGGCCGAAATGCTGTCATCAAGCTGTCATCAAAACCGTGCAGCTGGCTTCCAAGTACCTTCCCATCTTCATTCGCTAACTCTTGCTTCACTCCCACCTACAGTTTTAGTTGTTTATTTTCATACCTGCAAAACGTTGGGAGTTAAGATTATTTTGACCCATGACGAGATGTGCAAATTTCCCAATCACGACGTGTTTCATTTTTAAAAGTATGTTCTAGCAGCCAGGAATGTCTACACTGTTACACGACAGAAAAACTACCCGCACCTGGAAATCACAGATTAACCTCAATCGCCAAATTCTATTCTGATTTACAGACTAGAAAACAAGTATTCATAATAAGGAACAGAACAGCGGGGCGCCTGGGGGGCTCATCCCTTAGCATCTGCCTTCAGCTCGGGCCATGGTCGCAAGGTCCTCGGATCAAGCCCTGTGGGTTCCAGCCGGGAGTCTGCTGCAGCCTCTCCCCACCATGTTCTCCCTCAAATAAACAAATAATAAGTAAGTAAGTAAATAAATAAAATCTTTAAAAAGAAAGTAATGGAAACTATGCACCTCAAACACGCCGGGCACCCGTGGGCACTTTGTATGCATTGTCTTAGGCCTCCTGGCCGTGAACCTGTGGGGTCAGCACCCTTCCCTCCTCATCCCCTCTCCTCCTTCCGCACCCGAGGCAGCCGGAGGCTCAGTGACGCGCCTTGACTCGGCCCGTAGTGGCAGCGATAGGATCTCAGTTTTGGTCTTTCACTCCCTTCTTTTCTTCCTTTACCTTTTTTTTTTTTTTTTTTTTATGAAAAAATGGATGGAGACCCAGATTGGCTGGGGCGGCCGCCGGTGCCCACCGCCCAGGGGCTTCCCCGCAGAAGGCCAGGGGGGCAGAGGGCCGGGGGGAGGGGGCCGCAGGGCTGAGCCGCGACCTTTCTGCCCCTGGAGGTCACCGTGGGGCAGGCGCCCACCGGGCCGCGGGTCCTACAGGCCGCGACCCCTGCCTGGAAGGCCGGGCTGGCAGGTGGCGCGGGGGCCCCGGGAGCCTCTGCGACCGATCCGGGTGCGGGGCCCTCACGTGCGGGCCGGGGCACCAGGAGGAGGGGGAGGGGCCGAGTGGGCCGCGGAGGCCGTGGGGGGGGGCCGCAGGGGCCGCGGCCAGGGCCAGGGCGGGACGGCAGCCTCGGGGCGTGCGGGACCTGCTGAAGCTCGGCCGCGACCCAGCCACCCGCTCGCTCGGCCTCAGGCGCCCGCAGCCAGTCCGCGGGGGAGAGGAGCCCCCGACCCCTGGGACCCGGCCGCGGCCCTTCCTCACCCCCCGTGCCCAGCCCGTCCGCGGCCCTCCCGCCCCCACCCTGAGCCCAGCCCCTCGGTGGCCCTCCCGCACCCCGTGCCCAGCCCGTCCGGGGCCCTCCCAACCCACCCGGTGCCCAGCCCGTCCGCGGCCCTCCCACCCCGCCCCGTGCCCAGCCCGTCCGCGGCCCTCCCGCTCCCCCCGTGCCCAGCCCGTCTGTGGCCCTCCCGCCCCGACCCGGTGCCCAGCCAGTCCGCGGCCCTCCCGCCCCCACCCTGAGCCCAGCCCCTCGGCGGCCCTCCCACACCCCGTGCCCAGCCCGTGCAGGGCCCTCCCACCCCACCCCGTGCCCAGCCCGTCCGCGGCTCTCCCGCCCCCCCCCCGTGCCCAGCCCGTGCGCGGCCCTCCCGCCCCCACCCCGTGCCCAGCCCCTGCGCGGCCCTCCCGCCCCCACCCGGTGCCCAGCCCGTCCGCGGCCCTCCCGCCCCCACCCTGAGCCCAGCCCCTCGGCGGCCCTCCCGCACCCCGTGCCCAGCCCGTCCGGGGCCCTCCCACCCCCACCCGGTGCCCAGCCCGTCCGCGGCCCTCCCGCCCCCCGTGCCAAGCCCGTCTGCGGCCCTCCCGCCCCCACCCTGAGCCCAGCCCCTCGGCGGCCCTCCCGCACCCCGTGCCCAGCCCGTGCAGGGCCCTCCCACCCCACCCCGTGCCCAGCCCGTCCGCGGCCCTCCCGCCCCGCCCCGTGCCCAGCCCGTGCGCGGCCCTCCCGCCCCCACCCCGTGCCCAGCCCCTGCGCGGCCCTCCCGCCCCCCCACCCGTGCCCAGCCCGTCCGCGGCCCTCCCGCCCCCACCCGGTGCCCAGCCCGTCCGCGGCCCTCCCGCCCCCACCCTGATCCCAGCCCCTCGGCGGCCCTCCCGCACCCCGTGCCCAGCCCGTCCGGGGCCCTCCCACCCCCACCCGGTGCCCAGCCCGTCCGCGGCCCTCCCACCCCGCCCCGTGCCCAGCCCGTCCGCGGCCCTCCCGCCCCCCGTGCCAAGCCCGTCTGCGGCCCTCCCGCCCCCACCCCGAGCCCAGCCTGTCCACGGCCCTCCCCACCCCCCGTGCCCAGCCCGTCCGCGGCCCTCCCGCCCCCCACCCTGATCCCAGCCCGTCCGCGGCCCTCCCGCCCCCCCGTGCCAGCCCGTCCGCGGCCCTCCCGCCCCCACCCTGAGCCCAGCCCCTCGGCGGCCCTCCCGCACCCCGTGCCCAGCCCGTCCGGGGCCCTCCCACCCCCACCCGGTGCTCAGCCCGTCCGCGGCCCTCCCACCCCGCCCCGTGCCCAGCCCGTCCGCGGCCCTCCCGCACCCCGTGCCCAGCCCGTCTGCGGCCCTCCCGCCCCCACCCCGAGCCCAGCCTGTCCACGGCCCTCCCCACCCCCCGTGCCCAGCCCGTCCGCGGCCCTCCCGCCCCCACCCGGTGCCCAGCCCGTCCACGGCCCTCCCGCCCCCACCCGGTGCCCAGCCCGTCCGCGGCCCTCCCGCCCCCACCCTGAGCCCAGCCCCTCGGCGGCCCTCCCGCACCCCGTGCCCAGCCCGTCCGCAGCCCTCCCACCCCGCCCCGTGCCCAGCCCGTCCGCGGCCCTCCCGCCCCCACCCTGAGCCCAGCCCGTCCGCGGCCCTCCCGCCCCCCAACCCGTGCCCCGGCCGTGCCCCCCCAGGCCCCCAGCCCTCGGAGCTCCGCGGCTGCTCCCCGTGCCCCCAGCGTGTGGCCGCAGCTCCTCACCGGGCAGATCACCGCGGAGACCACACTGGCTCAGCTACAGGCCCACACCACCTGCTCTCTCACTATGTGCTCCTCCCCCGCCTTCTTTTCCTGAGTGGAGCCGCCGGCCCTTGGCACTCTGCGGGTGTGGGCAAGGTTGCTGTGTGATGCCCATCTCCTTCCTTATGTTGGAATAGCTTCGGCCCTGCTCCAACAGCGCGGTAAAGGCCGTACCCAGGAGGGGGCCTAACACAAGCAATTTTTTAGAGGCGATATTGACATAAAATGGACCGCTGAGAAGGGGGCAGCTGGGGGGGGGGCACCCACAGTATTGTGCAAACCCCCCCTCCATCTACTTTCAGAACACTTTCACCATCCCAGGAGGAAACTTTGTACCCATTAACCAATACCTACTATTTGACCTTTGCACCAGGCCCTGGCAACTGCCAATCTAAATTCCTGGTTAAGAACTTACCTATTCTGGGGTCCCTGGGGGGCTCAGCAGTTAAGCATCTGCTTTGGGCTCAGGATGTAACCCCGGGGTCCCAGGATCGGGTCCCACATCGGGATCCCTGCATGGAGCCTGCTTCTCCCTCTGCCTGTGTCTCTGCCTCTCTCTCTGGGTCTCTCATGAATAAATAAATAAAATTAAAAAAAAAAAAAGAATTTACCCCATTCTGGGGGCATGTGGGTGGTTCAGTCAGTTATACACCTGCCTGTGGCTTAGGTCAGGATCCCAGGGTCCTGGGGTTGGGCCTCCCTGCTCAGAGGGTAGTCTGCTTCTCCCTCTCTCTCTGCTCCAATCCCTACTCCTGAGCTCTCACTTCCTCTTTCAACTAAATACATAGTATCTTTAAAAAACAAACAAACAAAAACCCAAAGAATTTACCTCTGGCTTCTTTAACTTAGTGCAATGTTTCCATTACGTAAATAAAACCAGCAGTGGTAGTGGAGACGTTACTACCAATCCTACAGAAATAGAGGAAAATAAGAGAATAAGAATAATAATCCTATGACGGATTGTGTGCCAGCAACTTGATAACCTGGATGAAATGGAGAAACTCTTAGGAATACACAAATGACCAAAGCTGACTCAAAAAGAAATAGGAAAATCTCCATATACCTATAACAAGAAAAGACACTGAATCTTTAATAAAAAACCTCCCAACAAAGAAAAGCCCAGGACGAGATGGCTTCACTAATGAATTCTATCCGTCATTTAAAGGACTAACACCAATCCTCAAGCTCTTCCAAAAAAGTAGATGAGGAAGGAACACTCTTACCTTGTCTTGCACAGCCAGTCTTTCCTGTCGCCAAAGCCAGAGGAAGGTGCTACAGGAAAAAACCATGGACCCCAAGTAGTGTGTATATACACGCATTACTCAGCCACAAAGAGGAATGAAATGCTGATACCCGCTCCAGCGCAGATTCTAAAAATGAACCTCTGTGGTAAGTGGTCACATGTGAGGACAATAGTGACTTAAAGATAATTCCTACCGTGGTCCAGCAGCAGGAAATGCACTGCGCGTTGGTGCACAGCGGTGCGAGCTCCCCGCTGACCCAGACGTGTCCTGTGTCACAGCGCGACCCTAATGCCAGCTCTGAGTCACTGCTGCGGCTCTCCGCCCTGAGCATGTTAAGGCCCATGAGCACCGATCGGTTTGTGGCAGAGGAAGGGTGGAGAAGCGTGGTTATTTGCCAGCTGTTAGCTGACCCGCTTTACAGATTGGTAAACTGAGGCACGGCGCTCAAAGCAAAACGTGACCAAAAGCAAAACGATAGGATGTCAAGGCCGCGGCTAACTTCCTGTTTATGATTTTTAGCTGTGCCCCAGCCTGTTCAGTGTAGGGCCACACGGCTGGAGGTCACCCCGGAAATGTTGATTTCTGGAAAGACAAAGGTAACGAGTTGAATGATCCATGACACAAGCCAGAAGCTTCTGCTTTATCCAGAGAACCCAAAGTTTCCAGCCCAGAGGGATCAGAGTTTGGATCACAGCTGTCGGACTCACCCCTAAACACACACCAGTTGTCGCCGGGTGAGCTTCCCCCAAAACCTCCCCGGTCCCGCCGTCTAGTAGTAACAGAATGTAAGCGAGGAAGCGGCTCTCTCTGGTAATCTGTCCCACCAGGATCCCCCCATAATCCTGATCCCAGCCCTGGGAAGTACCGGGGGGCAGGGTTGCGGGCCTGGTTTGGTGACCGAGGCCGAGGGCAGGAAGCCACTGCCCCTGCACTTCACCCTCACCGTGCTGGGCTGCAACCCCGAGGACGAGATCTCAATTCTCCTTTTCCATGGTGGATAGTAAATGATCAAAGCCCCAGGAAAAGGGGGACGCTCTTCTTCTTCTCATATTCATTTCTCTTCTGCCTTTCATGAGAAAGCTCACAGTTCACCACCCGGTCCGCGCTCTCGTGTGGATAGAAAGCTCAGGCCCGCGGGAGTGCGGCCCCCTGAAGCGTGGTTCCCAGAGGCCTGGATCCAGTGCTGCGCCCCCAAAGCCTGTTCGCGTTGCTCTACTGCTTCAACAGGTCAAGCGTCTACAGGAAAAAATTAAAAAGCAGAAAAGGAAAACCGTGCAAGCAATGGAACACATGCCATCTGGTGGCGAGCTGGGGCAGCGCGGCGGCTCCTCCAGGACAGTGCTCCCTGGGAGGGGGGGAGCCACAGCAGGGGGAGCCCCGTTTCCCAGGGCCCGCTCGCCACTGTGCTTGGCAGGTCATCCTCAAGCAAACTGCGGGGCATCACGGTCCTGCTGCAGCTGCCGTCACCAGCCTCGTGGCTCAGACCCGCTCCCCGATTGCTCCCGGGCCCCGCAGAGCTGGCTCTGCCCCCCAATCACCCGAGCGCCGTCTGCGCCCCTTGGCCCACGCGGAGGGTGCATTTCTCTTCTCTCTCTGAGAAGCCATCTGACCCGACACGGGCCGCGGGCTCCAGGACCCCCGGACCCAGCAAGTCGTGTGCTCCCCGGCCGGAGCCCGCCGGGCTCCCTGGGCAGTGGGTCCCTGTGGGTAGGGCCTCGCAGTGTGGCCCGACCGGAGAGCCAGCATCACCTTCCTGTTAAGTCCGAGAGGAAGGGAGGCACGGGGGTAGGGGCTCACGCGGGATCGGGGCGAGAGAAAGGGTCTCAGGCCGTGCAGGTGTCCTACCTGTGGTGCTACACGCGCCCAGGGTTTTTGTTTAGACCTTGCCGACGCATGTTGTCTGTGTCACCGTGGAGGGTGGGGACCGCAGAGAACCGAGAGGCTTCAGCGAGACTCCGCTGCACGCGCTGGAGCCAGAAGGTGCGGGGAAGGGCCTTCGGCAGAAGAGCTTCCAGAACTCCCAGTGGCAGGACGCCGGGCCTTGGCGGCAGGACCAAGACTAGTCATCGCACGGCCGCCTGATGACACTGGGGCTTAGGTCCACACGCTCGCCTCTCGGGCCACCGTGGGCCTGGCACCCGTGGCCTGAGGGATGCGAAGAAAGGACAGGGCACACCGTCATTCCAGGCCCACTCTTCTGTTTTCCCCGAGGTGAGGCCTCAGTTTCAAAGTGCATTTTTTAAAAAACAAAATGCTGGGCAGCCCGGGTGGCCTAGGGGTTGAGGGCCACCTTCGGCCCAGGACGTGATCCCGGGGTCCTGGGATCGTGTCCCACGTCGGGCTCCCTGCATGGAGCCTGCTCCTCCCTCTGCTGTGTCCCTGCCTCTCTGTGTCTCTGTGTCTCATGAATAAATGCTAGTGACCGTTGAGTCTGGCAGGCGCCGCACACCTTCGTCCCCGGGAAGAAGCGAGGCTGAGACCATCCCTGTGGCCCGGCCACCAGCTGTGTGGACCCGCCAGTCATTCCAGAAGCTAAGTTGAGACCTGGAAAGGGAGGCCATAGGGTCGTGTAAAGTGTCTACCCCTTTGACGACAAACCATCCGCTGGTTTTTTAATGGACTTTTTGCACGACGTTCACCGGCCGGACGCTGGAAGCCCGTGAAAGCAGCCAGGGCGGCACCTCCTATAGTTCTAGGCATTGTTTGTAGGATCAGTTTGGTCGGCCCTGCTCTCTGCACACGAGGAAAGGTCGCCCCTTAGAGGTGCTCCCGGGAACCGACTCCACTTGCCCGCTGGCGTGCCCCGCGGCTCCTCCTCCGCAGGACATGCCCTTCTGACCCCTCCCAACCGTGCTGCACAGGGATTCCTGAAAGTCGTTTGCACAAGGCTGTGGAGCTTCTCAAAATGGAATTTTGGATCAGATTTTTATCTGTAATTTTAAGAAAAAAGATGTGAAAGTGCACGCGAGCAGGGTAGGAAGAGGCGGGGGAGAATCGTAAGCGGCCTCCCCGCAGAGCCCGGACCTCATCTCCCCCCCCCCCCGCCCCACCCGACACCAGGACCATGACCGGAGCCCAAACCCAGTCGGTCGCTTAAGCAACTGTGCCACCCAGGCCCCCAGATTCTTACTGGTCATTTTGACGGACGCTGTTACATTAAGTCACCATACGTTAGCGACTCACGCTCTACTACGGTATGAACCAACTTCCTCATCCTCTTGCCAACACTTGTTTTTCAAATTTAGGATAGGTGTAAAAAAATCAGGTCAAAAAGTTAAATCTTCGGGTTTTTTTTTTTTTTTTTCAAGATTTTATTTATTCACGAGAGACACAGAGAGGCAGAGACACGGGCAGAGAGAGAAGCAGGCTCCCTGCGAGAAGCCCGATGCGGGACTCGATCCCGGGACTCCAGGGTCACAGCCTGGGCTGAGGCCCCAGGGATCCCAAATCTTCATAGTTTTTATTTTGTATTTCCTAATTAGTTCAAGATGTTTGGATTTATAACCGTTTGTATTTTTCCCGCTGTTCGTATCCTCCCTGCGCCTCTTCGGTCTTTCTCTACTAGCTTTCGGTGCCACCTTCTGAACCGTGACCAAGTCCTAATTCTTTCTGCACGCGGCTGCCTCCTGCCGGTTGTCATTTCCCTCAACTTAGTCCTGTTGGCCTACCTTTTTTTAAATCAAAATACACCAATTGTTTCTTCTATAGTTGGGAGTCAGACCTTCTCCAATTACTTTTTTAAGTCTCTTGGATGGTTTCTAGTACGTATGGTCTCATTTTCCCTAATTTGAACTTGAATCTTCTGGTGGGAGGTGTAAACCTTTCCCCATTTGATTATCCACTATCCCAACAGTCCTTAGGGAATAAGCCTTCTCCCCTCCCCAGCCTATTTATCCATGATTAATTTCTAAATACATTGATCTTGACATCCTGTTACACTGCTCTTGTTACACACCAGACCCGTACCTTCTCTGTTTTTATTTCCAGAAAATGTTGTCATTGCTATTGTAAATGAGGCCTTTTTCTTCCAGCAGTTGTTTGTAGGTTGTACCAAGTCACAATTGGTTGTAACCAAGTCACAATTGGTTGTACCAATTCACAGGGTGAACTTGCTTGGTTTCCTAATTCTCTTGAAGCTTCAGTTTTACGTAACGCTTAAACTTGGATAGGAAAACGAGGTAAATACACCAAGGAGGTTCACTACAGTATTGAAACGCACGTTTGGTACGTCCTCACAATAGAGCAGTAATCCACAGCCGTTACAATGGACACTCGCTCAACAGGGTAAACCAAGTCACAGAAGCGAATGTATGGGATACTTTGTGCTTCACAAACTAAATGAAGAAATGAGTTAATACTTAGCGTCATAAAGTCTTGGATGTTGACAGATTTGCAGCAGTGGGTGAAATATCCACAAACTTCAGAGTAATGGTTACTTCCGTAAAGCGGGAAAGGGGAGTTAAATTAAATGGCCAAGCGTATAAACTCTTCAAACTGGTGTAATATATTTAAAGTAAAAAAAAAAAAAAAAAAAAACTTAGTAAATATGGCAAAAGCGAAGTCTGTTGAATCAGAGCAAGTACGTGGCTGCTCATTACCTACATCCAGGTGTTTCTGTGAACGTCTCAAGTACTTCTCAACATAGGGGCTTACAGAGAAATAGTTTTCACTTATCTTCCAGAATTTTATGATTTTTGTCTCAAAACAATTACTTCAGGATAGGCAAAAAAGTTTGACAAGTTAAAATGTTTTATTTTTTTCTATTGCACACCCTGGAATAAGTATAAATTACCCATTTGTCTGCTTTTTACCACTAGAATGTAAGCTCTGGGTGCATTTTCTCATTATCTTCAGTTGCATACCCAGGACAGACATGAAAGTGAACAGATAAACAAATTAAGTGTTTCTTTCTTTGGTTTGGAGACTTGTGTGCAATAGTGGAACCTGGATGCTCTACAAAATGCAGTAAAAGGACCAGGTTTTGTCTAAATAGGTTTTATTTTAGACTTAGTATGAATACAGGAAAATTCTGGTCAAGCACAGCCATACAATCCTTGTCTACTTGGTACACAGTGGGGGTGGGCAACAAAGTCACATATTGCTCAGTATGGAAGACAAGTTTCCTTCCCTTCTCTGAGTATGGTTTTAATTCAGAAATTTTCATTTCCAATTTTTGGGAATCTTTGGTTCAGCTCAAATATAATTCCTGTATTTCAATCACATAGCTTATATTGTTAATTTAGAGATAAACTATTAAAATAAGATGCCAATCTTCACTGGTAGTAACTAGCCAAACTATAAAAAGAAGATGCTAGAAGAGGAACTGCTATCACATTAAGAAAGAAGTACCGTAAAACAGCCTTTCCTGAACAGTTAAACGGATGTCCTTAAAGTCATGATCAGTTATCTTTCACTCCTCGTGTATTCTAATTGTACAAAGTCCTGTTATTAGCCCCCGAAAAAAGATTTGTTGTAATAAACAGACAAAGACAATCCAAGTACAATTTTTTAATAAAGATAATTACAAAAGATGGAAAAATCAGCTCAGAAAGGCCAATTACTTCTTTAATAGATCAGTTTTTGACATAATAACTCACATCAATTTTAAATACTATCACATAAAGCATGGTGGAGAAAAGAAATTTTGCTTCATAATTAGAAAACTCACAATAAAACTTGCCAAGAAAAACAAAAACAAAGCCATTTTGAAAATAAATACAGTCCATGCCAAAGTAGTATAAAATGAAGCCGGAAGTCTTCAAAAAGAAAAAATTTTTCTTCCCAATATTTTCTCACTCGTTTATGGTTTCTGAACTTGGTGAGACATTCAAATTCAAGGGTTGCTGAGCTGTTCTGATTTGGCTCTGTTAAGAGACAACATAAAACATTAAGGCCCCGTAGGGTCACGGCCCAAACACACAGTGTCCTGACTGTTCCCGGAGTACTGACTACCTTACATCTTCCCAGTGATTTTACAATCTAGTCCACGTTATCCTATAAAGGCTAACACAAAATCAGACGAGGTCAGGGATTTATATGCTTTCTGACGATAAAAACCTCAATTATGATTCTGCTAAATGTAACTGCATCAACTGTTTTATGCTAGCCCCGTGTTTCAATTTATCCACTACCCAAAACTAACAAAATTCGTATACACAAAGAAATAAGAGCACCATGAAAAGATCACATAAAGTTAATAGCAAAAGGTCCGAGATACATTACATACGAGAGTACAATCCGATTTATGTTCAGTTATACAGTATTAGGACTACCCTTTACCATCTTCTAAGGCAAGCTACGTGAGTAACAGACGAACAGACAACACAAACGGACGGTTAAGACGGCATATGTTACAGATTACCTTAGGTACCAATACGGACTAAAATTTAGAGCACTTCATACAACTGATGCTCTCAGTCAAGTTCAGTCCAGCACTTCTCAAAAGAATACGATACATCCACACCCAAAGTCAATGTATTTATTTTTACAGCACAGAAAAGTTACTCGATACGGAACATAATTTACCCTTTGGTATCTGTTTTTTCACCACTACTGTCCTTGGATTTATCTTCTTCCTTAACATCTAAAAACATAAATTGGGAAGAGAAATTGGGAAGAGATTGAAGCCTATTTTTAAATATAAGATATGTAACTTTAAAATAAAATATAAAAAGCTGCCATATACAATCTTACTATTCATGAACTCAGTAACCATCTATTTACACTTTGCTGAAAGACAGAGGTTCAAGGGGCCGATGTAACACAGGCCCTGCCCCCGTCAAGGTGCTTCCCCTCGACACCATCTCAGCGGGTACGGGTACGCTGTGGACAGGTCGGCCTACAGACCCGAGCGCAGCACCGAGCGACGGTGCTGGGAGAGGCTACCACAGAAAAGTGACATTTGGGAGGTGTCCTAAGAATGAAGAGCTTTTGGGTGGTAAAAGGGATGAAGTATCCAGAACAGAGAAAAACTTAAGAAGACTTTGAGGCAAGGCAGACTGAATAGGTTAGGAGGGAGAACTGAAAGACCACCGGGACTGAAGTATGTGAGAAGAGGGGAGAATCAGGTAAGATAAGCAGGCCAAGTCCCGAGAAACTCGACCATTGTCATAAAGAGCAGTGAGACAGCAACAGGAACACTGCGAACGCAGGTGTGTTAAGTGTTCGGAATACAGGTATTTAGGATACCACGGCGTTCCCTAGCCAGGAGCGGCTCAATCTAGCGTGCAGGCACGTAAAAACCCTGTAATGAGGCATTATAATGTATGTTAAATAAAATGACCAAAGTGTGTTTAAGTGCTCTGCGAACTCAGATAAAAGATAATATATTCTGGTAGTAAATTTACTGCCTAAACCATCGTTTTGTCAAAAGACAAGCTAACAGCATTTTTAAGTTAAGGTATCAAAGTATTATACCTCGCCTCCAACCTAGCTTCCAAATCCCTTCCGATTTTCCCTCAGTTTTTATATTCTCATCAAATAATTTGTTTTTTTTGTTTTGTTTTGTTTTTTTTTGTTCTCATCAAATAATTTCTGAGCAAAGTCCACTCTCTCAGCTTTTTCACAATGGTGAAATTGGTCTAAGGATGTTTTATTCCCATCAAATAAACTTTTAGATAGTTAAAGACTATCATAGAATTTCAGCTCTGCTCAGAATACAAATGGATCTATAGAACCCCTCTGTCTTCTTACCGGATCTCTATCATAGTGTGATGTTCATCATTTTGTGCCTCTGTCAGCAAGAGACGGTAAGAAGGTTTTCTATATTATAAAAGCAAACGTAACTAGTAACACGGACAGAGCTCTAAATAAAAGATTTAAAAGGTAAGCACCATTTACCTGTGACACAGGGGACAGAGGTCATCTACCCAGCAAAACCACCCCCTTTAATACTTGTGTAACTGGCTTCAGATTTCATAAAAAGTTGAAGTGAAGCTCATTTTTAAAACTTATATTTAACAAGAAATAAATCTGACCTGCTTTTTTGTCCTCTGTTTCCTTCTTGTCTTCTTCAATTCTAGCTTTCTTTGCTCCTTTCTTATGATCGGCCACATTTCTACGTCCTCCTTCACCTTCATCCTCAGAATCTGAGAATTCTTCATCACAAGCTATCCGTTTGTCTGATGCTCGAACTGATTATATAAGGATTTTAAGAAAAGTTGACAAAGACGGTCAGAGGTTTAATTGTTGTTAGCACACTCAGGTACAAATGCACCAACCAATTTCTACATCTAAAAGTACAGGGTAACAGATACTTAATATTTTTAAGATTAGAACTGAATGCATGGTTTGTTCAATACTGAAAATTTAGATCGGAGGCTAGGAAGAAATAATTCAAAGCAACATGAAAAACATTTGGGGATCTCACCAAGAAAAATTTGGAGGGGAAAACTATGTTTTACTACTAGGAGGTGGGGATAACGTCTTTTTCAAAGGACTAACCGTTCATTTTATTTATTTTTAAATATTTATTATTTATTTATTTATTTATTAATTATAGACATAGAGAGAGAGAGAGAGGCAGAGACACAGGAGGAGGGAGAAGCAGGCTCCATGCCGGGAGCCCGATGCGGGACTCGATCCCAGGACTCCAGGATCGCGCCCTGGAACAAAGGCGGGCGCTAAACCGCTGAGCCACCCAGGGATCCCTAACCATTCGTTTTACAGCTAAAATGAGACATAGACAATATTAAAAATATCATTACTACCAAGTATGTTAGAAGGCCTACACCACAATAGCATACCATTGTGCTAGAACTCTAGCAGGCAATATTAAGTGGAATGGGAGGCTAGAGACTCAAACGGAAGGTGCTTGATGTTAGTCAACTCATCCTACTTTGGATAAATGGTATTACTTTTCATTTCATTCCCAAATATACAGGATTTTTTTTTTTTTTTTTTGAGAAAGCATGTTTACATGTATGCACATGGATGGGGAGTGGGGGCCGGGGGGGTGGTGGTGGGAGGGAGAGAGGATCCCAAGCAGACTCCACAGCCAGTGTGGGGCTTGGTCTCACAACCCTGAGATCATGACCTGGGCCAAAATCAAGAGGTCAGATACTCAACCGATTGAGCCACCCAGGCACCCCCTTGATCACACAGAGTCACATGAACTAAAAACACTGACATTCAAATCAGGTTTTAAGACATAAGAAAGTTGAATGTAACAATACACATCAAGGCATTATCTTACTAGAAATTCTCTTGTCTGGATCTTCTCCATCTTCATCTCCACTGTCTTCATGAACAGCGTCTTCTGGGATTGCTTGCATCTGGACGCCAGGTGCATGAGGTAACATGCGTAAATTTTCAAATAAACGCTGTCTAAATTACACATGCAAATTTATTAGATAAAATTCATTTCTTTTCATGTTCCTCTTAAATGTAAGAGGAAATATTAAGCAAACATTTCATCTTTTACCTGACTTAAAACCTATGAGTTAAATAATAATATAAAAGCATGACATTCAGACTATCATTAACCCATTTAATCCTCAAAATTTACAACACAGATACTATTTCATCCCCCATTTCAAAAATGAGAAAATATAAGCCTAAAGGCAAATTAACCTGCCAAATGTCACAAAAATTAGTGTGTTGGCAGAGAAAAGACACAAACTTGGGTCTGTATAGCACAACAGATCTCTAAACACTTTGTTCATGGAGATAAAGTTCTACCAAAAAGTTTCTTTTTTTTTTTTTTAAAGATTTTATTTTTATTTATTCGTAAGAAACACACAGAGAGAGGCAGAGACACAGGCAGAGGGAGAAACAGGTTCTACGCAGGGAGTCCGACGTGGGACTCAATCCTAGGACCCCGGGATCGTGCCCTGAGCCAAAGACACACGCTCAACCCCTGAACCACCCAGGTGCTCCTACCAAAATGTTTCAAAAAGGAAAATTTCATTTTTTCGTAAGGCAAAAAAGTATACAATTTACAGTGCCTTTTGAAATTTAAAAATCCATTTTGGTAGAAAATGGAAATATTTTTGAGCTACGAAGCACATACGTTTTCATGATCTCAAAAAAATTAAAAGAAATCAGTCATCTTAACGTTTCAAAAATGCTTCTGAAAAAGACAAAGGAAACATCTGATATATAAAAATAAAGATGAAATATTTATCAAATTAACTCAATGGTCTCTTACTTTATCTTTTCCATATATTCTGGAGTGTTCTGGTTTGTCATATTTGAAGGACTAATATGCAGTTTGAAGTCCGGGCCAAAATACTCAAAGTAATCATTATATGGCAGTTCTATTAAAAACAATAAAATAAAGTAACATATTAAAAGCTCAGTTTTCCACACAAATCCACGCACAAAACCCAGATTCAAGCTGTGAAACATTCCCCAAGAAAACGTTTAAAAGTGAACACAAAGGGCATTTATTTAGTGACTGCTCTCCTGTTCACATGGCTCTAGAAGCTCATCATCCACCCACCCACATTTGTACGTATGGGTCTTAATAAGAATGCTTACCGTTGGGAATCTCACAATCAAGGGCAACCGCAGTCTCGTACGTCCAACATCGAGCAACATTACGAATTGTGTATCCACCTCCCCCAAGCATCAGTAATGGTAAATTGAAAGTTTTCACAACTTCTACACATTTAGCATGACCTGAGACAAAAAAGATTTGGCTAACAGCAAATCTAAATATTTTAGCAGTTTGAAAAATAAGTTTTAAAAAGATAATAAATGCAAACAGTTTTACATAAACCAAAATGGCTTTTCTAAGTATTTAAAGAATATGCAAAAATTTCAAGGAATTTTTAGTCTAAGATTTTTTAATCAAATACCTTTCATACAATGATATATACAACTCAGATACAATTGGCTATTTTAACAAGTGTCCCTGACAGAAAAGCAAATTATACCATTAAGATTAAAAATATGAACAGAACTTTATGCAGATATCCATGGATAATCTTAGCTAAGATTATAAAATTACTACCTATTACATGAGGAACACTTCAACAAATTTCTACGTGTAGAAACTTGAACAGAAAAGTAAACCGAATATAAAAACAAAATATTTTCTTTGCATAAATGTGATTATTTAATAATCAATTATAAGCTAGTTACCAGTATTATGGATATATCAAAAATTCAGGCATACAGATCAATCTTTAAAGAAAAAAACTCTTCGATTACAGAAAAAAATCATGCTTACTAAAGAGTATTTGGTATAATCAAGTACACAAAAAAAGCTATCTGAAACTCCATCATCCAAAGATAGTACATTTCCATTAAGTATTCTTTAACTGCTGCACTATGAAACTCATAACCCAATTTCTATTGCTGCTATTGAAAAAACACAGTCTTCTTAGATAAAAACCACTTCGGTATTTTTAAAGACAAAGTAAACAGAAAGTTACTTTATAGACCTCTGAGTAAAAAAAAGTTGGCTAAACAAAACCACTTTTCCTTCTTCTCAAAACCTGATAAAAAGGACTATAAAGCAATTTTTTTTAAAGGCTAAAACTAAAACCTATAAAAAATGAAGAATGGCAGAAACACAACAGTAACAACATAAATGAAGATAGGAAGGAGATGGACAAGAGGTAACGGACTTCAAAAGACCTGAGAAACCTAAATTGAAGCTGGCAGTAGAGAAAACTTAGAATCTAAGATCTAGGATTACAGGGATCCCTGGGTGGCGCAGCGGTTTGGCGCCTGCCTTTGGCCCAGGGCGCGATCCCGGAGATCCGGGATCGAATCCCACATCGGGCTCCCGGTGCATGGAGCCTGCTTCTCCCTCTGCCTGTGTCTCTGCCTCTCTCTCTCTCTCTCTCTGTGACTATCATAAATAAATAAAAAAATTAAAAAAAAAAAAGATCTAGGATTACAAATACCCTTATGCTTTGTACAACTGAAATTCTAACAATTGAAATGTAGATTATTGTAAAACACTACAGTATAGGATTTATGAATGCTATTACTTTTAAGCATGAAAGCATTAAAGCATTTTCAAAGAGCCAGGACATGAAAACGGACAGTTAGTACCCATTGTGTACATTAGGAAGATCATGTCCATTTTGAGACCAAGAGGTGGTTATCAACACATTAAGTTGAACGATAGAAAACTGCTATTTGACTGCCATTGATCTACCAAGAAAAGGGGGAATCAAGTTTGTACTGGTTCAACCTAAGAGAGGCAGAACAGATTATACCATAATTCTAATGCTAACTGGGTACAGAAGCAATCCTAACATTAAGTAAAAGAATTAAATATCTGGGTTTAGTTATGTAATTCCATTTAAGCCAAGAGTCATTTTTAAAAAGTTACAGCTGAGAATTCTTCACATCTTACGAGGTAATTAAGAATAGCCATTTGTTAACTCAAAGTTCAAAAGGAAAACAACTATAAAACCATATACAACATTCATCATTACTGACTCTCATATAACAAATTTTAAGAACTTATTAAATAAAATTCAGGATTTTTCCTCCTACCCTAGAAGTTCCCTCCATGATGGTGATCTTTCACTTTGGTCTGGACTCCTAGTACACGTTAATTCCAACACTTGATCAAATATAAATTTTGGGTGCTGCACTCCTAATCCCCCACACATCTTTTCTCAGAAAGCTACTTGAGAATGTGCTCTACCAAAATTAAGATGAAGACAGAGGAAAAAGTAATGCGGGAGGGAAGGCAGGCACACAGAAGGGAAGCAAAGAGCTCCTTGTTCTACCAAGCCTATAGGGAGGGGATACTCATCCAACAGTAACAGGTCAGAAGGCTATTCTTCAAGAAGGTCAACATAATGGAATACTTGATGCACCTGAACTTCTGAAGCTACTTAGTTTAATAATGAGTAAAGAGAAAGCTAAGTAATGAAAAAAATCAGGCAAGAAAGGTCATACAATAAAGAAAAATGTGTTAAGCTGAACATGCTTTAATGTTGATGACACTAAACACTAAATGCCACAACCACAATCAGATTTAAACTGTAAAAATTAAGATACTGGAAGAGTGTGTGCATGTGTTGGAGACAAAGTGGTGAAAAAGACCTGAATCCCTCCCTCTTCTTCCATGATGGGAAGTGAATAAACAAAGCTGAAATTGAAAGTAACAAAGTTTAGGGATCCCTGGGTGGCGCAGCGGTTTGGCGCCTGCCTTTGGCCCAGGGCGCGATCCTGGAGACCCGGGATCGAGTCCCACATCGGGCGCCCTGCATGGAGCCTGCTTCTCCCTCTGCCTGTGTCTCTGCCTCTCTCTCTCTGTGATTATCATGAATAAATAAATTAAAAAAAAAAAAAAAAAGAAAGTTTGGGGCACCTGGCTGGCTCAGCTGGATGAGCATGCAACTTTTAAAGATTTTATTTATTTTAGACAGAGATAG